>NC_072791.1:8827438-9133152 GCF_028583425.1 Eublepharis macularius | reverse complement strand
ACTTGGGTTCTCCTTTCCGTCTCCCCCTACGGATGCTTATAATGAGAGGGGAAGAAATGGAAAGGACAAATTGAAACGAGAGCTTGTCGGCCCGAAAGAAAGAATGTGTCTATTATGAAATAAAATCTCTTTTAGCAGCACCGAGAAAGCATTAAATAGTCTCAGGCTTCTGCCTGGCAAACTCCGGGCATATAATGGCGGTGCCTGAGCACACTGCAGCGACAGTCAATATTGTGCCCTCCAAGCCAGCGCTCGTTATTCTTTGCGAAACTCAAGCATTTTGTGAGAGATCAAAAGATTTACATATCCTATGGAGTGCTTTAGGGAACGGCTTGCTGTGCGCTTTAAATGCACAATGTTCCGCAGCCATTTAAATACAGATTTCATTTCTCTCTTGGAGGGGAAGAGAGAGGGAGGGAGGGAGAGAAAAAGACAGGATTGAGACCTGTATTTCATTTCCTCCTCACAATAAAAGACTCTCTTCCTTTCTGGAGGTAAAACAATTATATGATTTAATTTCAGCGCGTTATTGTGGGCTTTGCAAATGGAGGGAGAAAAGCCGCAAAGAAAGTCTGTGACTCTACAAAGCCGCCTGGCACGGAGGCCAACCATCTCGTTCAGCTGTCAACTCTGACTGGCAGCATCGTTCCACGGTCTCAGGACCAAACCAGTCAGTATACTGAGAATTCTGTCAATGGTGTACTCGTGATTTTTTAAAAAAATATCAGGCATGTAGAATCCCTATTTGGATAAGAATAGTGACGTAAGGATAGGTGTAAAACCTTGCTCTCCTTGCCCTGTTTTCCCCAGTGAAATGGTGCCAGGACCTGCTATTTGCCTCACTAAGGAACTATGCCCTTACCTGGATAGCCCAGGTGTGCCTGATCTCGTCAGATCTCAGAAGCTAAGCAGGGTCAGCCTTTGTTAGTAACTGGATGGGAGACCTCCAAAAAAGACCTGGGTTGCAGTGACAGACAATGGCAAACCATCTCCATTAGATGTATTGTCGAAGGCTTTCATGGCCGGAGAACGATGGTTGTTGTGGGTTTTCTGGGCTGTATTGCCGTGGTCTTGGCATTGTAGTTCCTGACGTTTCGCCAGCAGCTGTGGCTGGCATCTTCAGAGGTGTAGACTCTTTTGGTCTTTTGGTGCTACACCTCTGAAGATGCCAGCCACAGCTGCTGGCGAAACGTCAGGAACTACAATGCCAAGACCACGGCAATACAGCCCGGAAAACCCACAACAACCATCTCTGTTAGTCTCTTGCCTAGGGGGGCTGTAACAAAAGAAGATGTCAGGCAGTAAAGGTACAATTAGAGAAGAAATTAGCATCTGTAGTGAGATAAGATGTCTCTATTCTGTCCCTCGGTGGGGGTGGGTGGGTCCATTGTTCTGAATTTGTGAATGAATTCCATTGCAGCAATAGTTGCTTGCACCCCTCACTGTGTTAGAATTCCAAAGATGCCCACATGATCAAAAAGACCGAGGACCTGTGATCAAGCAATCTTTTTTAAAACGACAAGCATAAAACATAACAGCAGTCATAAAATTCAGGAGCTCAAAAGTAAAAACTATTACAATACATGAGACTAAGAAATAGCATGTCGGCATTTCACCAGTTATTTTTACACCTTCCTTAACTGGCGAGTTCTATCGTCTGCCGCGAAAAACTTCACACTGCACGCTGTAACCATTGAGTTTTCATCCATTAATAACATTCTCATATACGCTAATTCCAAACGACCAGGGTACCTTGTAATTATAGGGAAGATAAACTTGTTGCGGATTTCTCAGTAAAACGAGCAATATAATCAAACATGTTCTGTAGATTCGATCTCCCTTGTACCACATGGACATAGCCTTTAGCCTATCTTCCATCTGAACCTTTTTGTAACACCCCTCCAAAACTGCTGAGGGGAGGGCTTGATTTCTTGCCAACGAAAATGTGAGCTAGCACAACATCCTGTTGTCTGGCAGATGCCGCTAGAACATCTACAAGGACAACACGTGAACCAAAGCCTCCCCTGGTTGTTGCTACGCCCAGCAACTGGTATTCAGAGGTATAGTGTCTCTAAATATCAGTGCAATCCTAGGAAGAGTTACTCCAGTCTAATCTCATTGAAATCAATGGGCTTAGACTGGAGTAACTCTTTTCAGGATTGCACTGTAAGAATGTTCCATTCAGCCATGATGGGCCTATCTTCCACAATTTTTTCTATTATCTCTGCATCTAACTTATGTGTGAAGAAAGATTAATTCTCTCTTCCCCGAAGTTATTATTTTTTTAACCTCAGCCACTTTTTCTCCATGTCTTAGCAAGCAGCCATGGGTGAACTTGAAGAAAGGCTGTCCTGGAAGCAAGAAAAAAAATTGTTTATACAGAAGAAGCGGGAATGACTCACAAGTCGGAAACCAATGGCTCGTGCTTACTCCGAACACATTGCACGTTCCCCTCTGAAGGTAGCAAAGGGAATCCCTCTTTAATGAGGCATAACTCTGTTGTGATTAAAGCTTATTCTATCTAAATATTGATTCTCAAAACACTTTCTAAGGAAGAATGTACTGTAAAGCCCATAAATTCTGCCACGAAGACAGCGAAATACAAAAAAGAAAATCATTTTTTTCCTTTCCTTTATAAAGAGAAAACTCAATGCAGTAATCAAAGACCTGCTCATTATTTACAGCATCCAGCCAGCCTGTGAAGGAGAGTTTGGCTTTCTTGTTGCACTGAACTTTAAACTTCAGACAGAGACTCGTTCCTTTTGTCCTCTGGAGCTCAGCTGGTGGACAGAGAAGACCGGGAACGAAGAGGCTGGCAAGCAGGTGACAGAGTCTGGGGACCAAGATTAAGAAGCTGTCTTGCAAACCCTACTGAAGGACAGCTGCGGGGCCTTTGACCTGCAGCTGCAGGTAGAAATCGAACCAAGTGAGGCCTACAGATCCTAATCGTAGCCTGAGGTAACTGAAAGAGGGAAGGACTCACTGCTCTTAAGTGGTGGTTTTTCCAAGCATGGGGGATGAGAGAGAATGCTTATTAGTGCAAAGGGTACTTGAAAAGGACAGTCAAATGGGAAGTTCTTGAGAACTTTTGAGTGGGGCATCTCACAACCGTAGTAAGAATTCGTACTTTGGGCAAGTCCGTATTTACCCATGGCCGGGCCCCTAGGCTTTCAGGTATTTTGGGCCCCCTCTGGCACTTCAGTCTTTCACCCCACTACAGCTGACCCTGGTATAGGTACTAGACCGCAGTACATAGCCCTGTATCCATTTTGAGAGTTTCCTGAAAAATTCTATTCGCAATTTTTAAAAATATTTTTATTGCACAAGTAGAACTCTTCAGGAAAGCACATTTGGGGGGTATAACTGTTCAATACTGTAATATTTTGAAGCAAATTAAGTTTTTATTATTTATTAATTAAAATTTATGGATAATTGTTTTAATATAAGAAACAATTTGTTTCACTTCAATAAGGAAGGAATTAATTATCTTATGAATAGAGGTTATATAAGAGAATCAATTAATTGGAATTTATGTAGGGGTGTGCCTCAGTAAAAAAATTGATGGGCCCCTAGTCCCTGCAGGGCAGCTAGGCTTCGGCCTAGTCAGCCTGATGAATAATACGGCCTTAGGCTTCGGCCTAGTCAGCCTGATGAATAATACGGCCTTGACCTAGGCTTCGGCCCAGTCAGCCTTATGAATAATATGGCCTTGACCTAGGCTTCGGCCTAGTCAGCCTGATGAATAATACTGCCTTGACCTAGGCTTCGGCCTAGTCAGCCTTATGAATGATATAGCTCTGACCTAGGCTTCGGCCTAGTCAGCCTGATGACTAATACAGCCTTGACCTAGGCTTCGGCCCAGTCAGCCTTATGAATAATATGGCCTTGACCTAGGCTTCGGCCTAGTCAGCCTGATGAATGATATAGTTCTGACCTAGGCTTCGGCCTAGTCAGCCTGATGACTAATACAGGCCTGACCTAGGCTTCAGCCTAGGGTTGCCTGGTTCAGGCTGGGAAATTCCTGAAGATTTGGGGGTAGATCCTGGAGAGGGCGGGGTTTAGGGAAGGGAGGGGCCTCAGTGGGGTATAATTCCATAGAGACCACCCTCCAAAGCAGCTATTTCCTCCAAGTGAACTGATCACTTTCACCTGGAGATCAGTTGTAATTCTGGTAGATCTCCAGCCACCACCTGCAGGCTGGCAACCTTACTTTAGCCTAGTTAGCCTTATGAATAATACGGCCCTGACTTTGCGGCAAGAGCGGAGCACATGAAGTTACTTTTATGTCTCATGGGTCCATCTAGCTTTATATTTGCTCTGCTTGGCAACACCTTAGGAAGGTCTCTGGAAGAGAAAGGTCTTTTCCCACCACCTGCTATCCAAGATGATTGATCTGAAATGCCTGGAATGGTAGATGGAAGCCATGTGCTCTGCCTCTGAGCTCCAGCTCCAATATGTGGGCTCCCCTTATCCTGTAGCTAGGCTTGCCAACCTCCAGGCGGTGCATGGAGATCTCCTGGAATTGCAACTGATCTCCAAACAACAGAGGTCAGTGTCCCTGGAGAAAATGGCTACTTTGAAGGGTGGGGTTCATGGCATTATATCTTGCTGAAGTCCCTCCTCTCCCCAAACCTTCCCCTTTTCAGACTGCAGTCCAAATCTCCAGGACTTTCCCAACCTGGAGTTGGGAACTGTGCCCGGAGCTTGGCTCTAAGAAGGCCACAATCAGGGACAGCCCACAGAATGGCTGCTGCCTTGCACAATTTTTAAAAGCCGAATGTATATACCTCTTCTTGGGAAATGCTGACATCGTGCAGCTAGAAGCATGTAAAATTGAAAGGAGTGGAATAATTGGAGACACCCAACCATCAATGAAAATGCACATCAAAAACACAAAGCTGGAAAAGTACTAAGACTGAGAGGCCAATGCACCCATTACTAATGGCCAACGGACCTAAAAAGATTTTCAACCTCTCTGCAGAATGCCGGCAGGGAGAGGAACCAGGCAAACTACCAGAGGGAGGGCATTCCAGACCCCTGGGGTAGGAACCAGGGTTACCACTTTCCTGTTGGTGGCGGAGAAGATGGTGGGCACCTTCCCACCACCCCTTAGTTGACCAGTAAGAGGAAAATGGGGCGGAGACGGGCAACATCCTGACACGCTGACATCACTCCCCATGCACCTGGAAGTGAAATTAGCATGTCTCTGGGGACGCTGTAGCAATAAGGTAAAACTCTATAGTTAAACTCTATGATCATTATGTCACTGGTGACACACACACACACCCCGCCCACACACACACGCACAAGGTGAGTCTCCTGCCAGCTGCCAGCCTTTTGCTGGCAACTCTAGTAGGAAGTGAGGAGGCCTTGGCCTCTTCTAAAGGCCAGACTGGTTTACTCATAAGTGGTAGCAGAACCTCACCAGCTGATCTTAACCCACAGTGCCTTTCACTATACAGTCACCATGGTTTTTTCCTTCTATTTGCAAAACATTTCTGAGAAAGCGTGACAGAGTATGCTGTGGGCTATCTCCTGTTAAGCAAAGCTGAAGTAAAGAGCAATAGAGGGGAAATCTGGGGAACACATTGGCCAGCTAATAAGATCTAGGCTTAACCAGTGGTAAAGTGTGGTGGTTGCCCGGGGCACATAATTGGGGGGGGGGCACCACAGGGCATCGTGCCAAGGACAGCATGCACTCCATGGGAGGCCACCCGCGGCACCCTGGCTGCCTGCCGCACCGATGGCGCGGCCATCCTGCAGCTGAGGAGCACGCCGAGCCAGTGGTGGCAGCGCGGGCAGCTCCCATGGAGAGCTGCCTGATGGGGGCAGGGAGGCAAGTGGCCTGAATCACGGGAGCACTCCCACGCCCTACGCGATGATGTCATTTCCAGTGACATCATCACGCAGTCCCAGGAGTGCACACGTTCTTTGCATGTGCGCAGACATGTGGAGCCCAGAAATTGCCACAGGCACTCCAAACCCACACTACACTGCTGGGCTTAACTTCTGTTCCCCTTCTTGTTGCAGGTATTCAAGTTTGGGTATGGTAGAGGCGTGTTGGTATGAGCCAAAGGGATCTGGGCACTTGGCTCTTAGCCCTGCTTGGAGCCCATGGCCTTGAGTGAGCCAGTCCAGTGATCCCAGGACAAGCCTAGCATGTGGTTTAATGTACTCTTTGTTTTTTCTACTGCAGCTGTTTTGGGTCCCCGCTGGGGAGCAGAATGCAGCAAAAGAACCCTAAATAAACAGATGTCTGAAAATTATATTTATATTCCCCATAATGCTTATTTTTTGACCCTTTTTTGAATCAAACAACCCAGATGAAGGCAAGTTGCTATTGGAAACATAACCAAGCTATACAGGAGAATCAGTCTGAGAATCTGCAGGATAAAGTGCCCTTATACAGAATCAGACCCTCGGTCCATCAAGGTCAGTATTGCCTACTCAGAATGGTAGCAGCTATCCATGATCCAAAGTTGATATCGTATCACCTAACTGGAGATGCCAAGGATTGTAGCTGGGACCTTCTGCATAGAATTATTGGGTTGGAAGAGCCCTCCAGGGTCATCTAGTCCAACCCCCTACACAATGCAGGAAATTCACACCTACCTCCCCCTCGACTGCCCCAGTGACCCCCGCTCCATGCCCAGAAGATGGCAAAACACCTCCAAGATCCCTGGCCAAACTGGCCTGGGGAAAATTGCAACCTGACTCCAAGTGCTTAGTTCTCACGGCCTTCTTACATGCCCAGGGTAATGCCGATCGCCATCTTGGGGTCAGGTAGCAATTTTCCCCAGGCCAGTTTGGCTAGGGATCTTGGAGGTGTTTTGCCATCTTCTGGGCATGGAGCGGGGGGCAGGGTCACTGGGGCATTGGGGGGGGGTAGTTGTGAATTTCCTGCACTGTGCAAGGGGTTGGACTAGATGACCCTAGAGGTCCCTTCCAGCCCTGTGATTCTATGATTCTACTCTCTCTCAGATGACTTAGGTTTCATCAAAACTGGCTCGAGTTATTGTGAGAGGGCCCCTCCCAAACCAAAATAAAATGGATTTGGAAACTCTCCTGTCACATCCATCCCTGTGGCCCTGGAGGTTGCGAGCGAGCTTAGCACGGAAAGCCGAGATGTTGCGGCGCCGCTGATTTAATCGTTCATTAAACATTAGGGAGAGGCCAATTATGCTGTTCAAGAGTGAGATGTTTTACGCAAAAATGACAAAAAGATACATGTAATCATTGAAATGCCAGTTTACAATCAGATAGGATGTGAAATAATCCCTTTAGCAAGCTTAAGCTTTTACATATTAATGGGAGGGAATTGGGGGAGAGCGGGAAGATGGCTGGCTGGAAGGGCGGCACTCGAGGTCCTCACCAGAAAGGGGCTGCTCTTGTGATCCTCTGGATGAAGCCTGAGCACCCTTCTTAATTCTGCGGGAAAGATGGTTGTGGGAAATGCTTTTTAATCAGCGTGTTTATAGTTCAGTGATGTGTGCGAAGTTATTTGACCACACGCATGCACGCAGGCACACACACACGCACACATGCACGCACTCCCCCTCCCTCCCTCCCTCCCTCTCTCTCTCTGTCACACACATACTCTCACACACTCTCACATATACACACATTCTCACTCTCACTCTCTCTCACACACTCTCTCTCTCACACACACACTCTCTCTCTCACACACACACTCTCACTCTCTCACACACACTCTCTCTAATACACACACTCATATACACACACTCTCTCACACACACACTAATACACACACACACACTCTAATACACACTCATATACGCACACATACACACACTCTTTCTCTCACGCACACCCTCTCTAATACACACGCTCTCTCTCACACACACACACACTCTCTCTCTAATACACACACACTCATATACACACACATACACACACTCTCTCTCACACACACACTCTCTAATACACACACACTATCTCACACACACAGACACACTCTCTCACACTCACTCACTCACTCACTCACTCAAAATGGGGGTGGAAAACAAAAGAAAGCGAAAGGAAAGTTTGGCGCCTTTGCCACAAGCCCAGTTTTACAATTTGCACATCAGATGTAGGTCCCAACAAATTGAACACTGGTTCAGCAGTCCTTCAGACAGAGGTCTTGTGGTTTGTTTTGTTTGCCATACGTATAGCTTTCTATTAATATAGGGTTGCCAACCTCTGGGTGGTGCCTGGAGATCGCCTGAAATTTCAACTAATCTCCAGACTACCGAGACCAGTTCTGCTGGAGGAAACGGCTGCTTTGGAGGCTGGGCTCTGTGGCATTATACCCTGATGAGGTCCTTTCCCCCAACTCCACCCTTCCAAAGCTCCATCCCCAAATCTCCAGGAATTTCCCAGTTCCGAGTTGGCAACCTAATGTTAACCTGTTGCTGCTGGCACCTGTGAGTCAGATTACCCCTGAGTTGTGTCGATGCCTTCCTTCTGGGGCTGCCCCATCAGCAATTTGGGAAGAATAGTATAGAGAGGGCCGTTGTAAGGATTGTCACCATACAACTTTTCTAAATCTTTCTGTTCAGTCCTTGACCCTGGTGAGGTCATAACTGTGACTCCTCCTCTTCCTGTCACATGCCTCTGATGTCATTTGTTTGCAGCTTGGTGGGCCCTGGGTCTGGAAGGGCCTGAAAGCCACTGCTCTAGACCCAGGAAGGGAACACATTTTGGTACCAGCCTTTCCTTGGGGAGCCACGCTGGCTCTCTCCCCCATCTTCATGCTGCCCTACAAAATAGCATTTGGTTTCTGACAGGAAACACCGTCTTTGATCTTTTCTCTTGCTAACCGAGGTTACTTTCCAAATGCTCACCCTGGCTCCCCTTCCCTGCTCTGACCCCCTGCTGGAAAGGTACTGTGGTAGACATGCTTACTGTGTGCAGATGCCGGGCAACGGACTCTCATGGCATCGGAGGGAAGGAAAAGTGTATTCCAGAGATAATATTGAGCAGAAGAAACTGGCAAGCCTTTTGCGTCTGTGGAAACACCTGTTGAGTGGTTACTGCTTTGGGAAGAACAGGGCGAAGAAAGACAGCTGTATGGGAGCCAGCGGCAGCGGGAGCTGCTACCAGTATGGTCCCGTGCCAGTCAGAGTGCTGTGCCAGACTATTTGGCGCCCTTTCAAATATCTGGGTTTCCACTCGGCTTGCCAGTTTGCAATCGCTGGGAATTCTTTAGCAGTAACACTGCTGTGAGCCCTGCACCCACCCTTCTTGCGTTGGGTTCATCATTCTTTATGTTGGACACGCTGGTCTCTCACCCCCCCACCTAGCTCACCCTAAAAGTAAAGGTAAGCCTTGTAACCACAAACCAAGGCTCTGGTGAGAATGGGCATACAGACAAAGCTTCACTCTAAGGCTTTTGGCAAGGGCCTTGAGAATATGCTGGGGACGTCTCCCTTTTTTTTTTACCCCCTCTCAGCAAAAGCAAACGACAGTTTTATCTCCTGCAAACACTTTGCTAACCTGCCTGTGTCTTCAGCCTGCACATCTTAAAATGTTGGAAGCAAAAGAGCTTGGCTTGAAAGAGTTTTATTTTGTTTTTACAGTGGCATGGAGGTTGTCGTCAGAACAAGTTTCAGGCAGCAGGCTTCAGGAGGGAGTTGGGACTAGAGTTGGGCACGAACTGGGGAAAAAATGAACCGTGCAGTTCGTGGTTTGTCACATTTCATGAACCACAAACCACGAACTTTCATGAACCTGCTCTGGTTCACAAACCAGTTCGTTTGGTTCATGAAAACATTACATCCAGGTCAGCAAATCGTCACTTCCACGTCAGCAGAAGGTCACTTCCGGGCCAGCATAAGGCCACTTCTGGGTCAGCGAAAGGTCTGCAGGAAGTCCATCCCCTGTTGCCTAGGAAACTGATTGATCATCACCAGGCTGTCTACAGTGATGAACCAAAAAACGAACCAAATGAACCAGCCTAGCGTTCGTGGTGGTTCATCAGAAATGGGCTCTGACAAGCCACTGGTTCGCAAACCACGAACCAGCCTGGTTCATCACGTACTTTGGTTCATATTTTGGTTCGTGCCCATCTCTAGTTGAGACGGCAGCAAGAGTATTATTTACTGGAATATGGAAAACAGATACTTCTCCTGGGCTCCCAGTGAAGAGATAAGATTTATGAATATGCCTCAATGGCCAAACTGACTACCTATTTATATAATAGATCGATAACTGAATTCTGGGGAAAATGCAAGGCCGTTTTTGATTACCTAGGCAGAAAAGAAATGACATAGAAGTTCACATAATTAAAATATGCTAAGCAGAGAGAAGGAGAGGGAAAGAGAAATATAAGGTATTTAGACTTAGAGATGCTAAATATACAAGATTTTTGGTTATTTGTATTGTTTGTTTAACTCCCAAAACTATTCTCTATGTACTGTTTATATACATGGTTGTATAAGTTTCAATTTAATTTCTAATCTAGAACCTGTATAATCTTCTTCATGGCATGAGGACTAAGCCAGTTATTACTATTACTAGCAACAGGGCCTATTTTTTAAAAAACGGGCCTTAGAAAACCCAGGAACGCTGGTGGCAGCTTCCTCCGGAGGGCAGGTGGGCTCGCCTGGCTGTCCTGAGGCAGTGGCACCCTCTGGAGGGTATCTGGGGTCCCATTTGGGTACAGAGAAGCAAAATTACTTCCGTCTTTGGAACTCTGCCTATCAACGCTCTTGAAAAAAGCTACACTGAAACAGGAATCCAGCTTGCGCCCTGCTGAGCGGTTGATGGCTGTGATTCTTCCCCCACGTGTTCATTGCCTTCGTCGTGGACCCATCGCTTCCTAAGCCGGCTTCTGTTTGCTTCCGGCTGTGGGTTCCTGGAAAGGAATATAAAGAAGAAGAGCGCTTGGTCTCCATTCTATTCTCTTCATTTGGACTTTCGTTTATTTGGACTCACCTGCGGGGTTGTATTTTGGCATTTGCCATTTGTAAAGTGATGCTCTTATCTGCCATTGAGTCTGCATTTGGATGTATGAACACCTAGCTGTTTTCGATAAATGTATATATTTTGTTAAAATTCTTGGTATATGAATGTTATTTCACAGCTGTACGGTATGTTATTAATATTGTGGGTCTTTTAGACCTGACCGCAGTAGGTCCATTGCTTGCATCCTGTGGTGGCAGCTCCTTCTGGAGGCCGCATTGGCCAGGACTCACTTTTTATACTGGTGCTTTTGCACAGGCGCACCAGGGTAAAAGTGCATCGTCGGGAACCCGGTTTCCCTTTTATATAGAAAGATGACACCAAATATTTATTTGGAAAATTTCTATACTGCCTCTATAGGGAACCTGATCAAGAAGTATCACTTAATAGTAAAAACAGAAATGGTTCACAATGGAACCAGTATCGACATTTTTTTAAAAATATCCCCAGTTGGCCCCCAGTTTCCCAAGATGAAATTGTCAATCTCATTGGATCCCTCAAATCTAATAAGGCCCCTGGTTTGGATGGGCTCCCAGCGGAGATATTAAAAGATAACATTGACTGGTGGTCGCGGGCTCTTGCACATCTGTTTATCTTGATTGATCGGTACGGTGTCCTCCCGAACTCTTGGCTGAGTGCTGTTGTAGTCCCCCTTTTTTAAAAAAGGGGATCCCAATAATATTGACAACTACAGACCGATCAGTTTACTCTCCGTATTTGGGAAGCTATATGCCAAAAAATGGAGACTGCAAGTGGAACTACTCTAAAACTTCTAGGAAGAACTCCCTCGAGTCAGGCGACCATCACGAGCCAACAACTTAGTTTATAAACTGCAAGACGTGGTGCTGTTATGCCGGCGTGATCAGGTACGTGAGACAGGCACCTCACACTTGACCTTTTGCACCTGTGTACGGAACTGGAGAAGAATTCAGGAACATGCAGCACAATGCTGAGCGAGGAAGTTCCTGGCATGGCCAGCCAGATTGCAACAAATAAATAACAAGAAAGATGGATGGTTAGAGAGAGGGGAGAGTTGGCACCTTGGCGGCCAAAGGGGAAGAAGGATGGAATAAAAGTTAGATGGACGGACGGACGGATGGAGGAAGAGATGGATGGATAGACGGACAGACATCTGATTGGCAAGAAAGAAAGAGACCTTCCTTCCTTTTGAAAGTTTGATTTGTGTGTTGTGTGTGTGTGTGAAGTGCCATCAAGTCACAGCCAACTTATGGCCACCCCATTGGGTTTTCAAGGCAAGAGACAATCAAAAGTAGTTTGCTATTGCCTGCCTCTACGTGACAACCCTGGACTTACTTGGTGCCCCCCCCTCCAAGTACTAAGCAGGGCCAACCCTGCTTAGCTTCCAGGATCTGACGAGATTGGGCTAGACTATTTGAACACGATATATCAGAAAACTGGATATGGGGATTTCAGATCATGCAAGGATTTAAAGGCCAAAAACAGCATTTTGAATTTAACCCAAAAACAAATTGGCAAGCCATATAACTATTTCGGGATCACTGTGTTGCTTTGGAAATGACGGGTCCTCCTAATTCACGAACATAACATCATCTTTTGAGACCAGTAGCACCTTTCAGACTAACCAAATTTATTGTAGCATAAGCTTTTGAGAACCACAGCTCTCTTCATCTTCATCCGTGCATCTGACAAAGAGAGCTGTGGTTCTTGAAAGCTTATGCTGCAATAAAATTGGTTAGCCTTAAAGGTGCTACTGGACTCTTTACTATTTTGCAACTACAGACTAACACGGCTAACTCCTCTCGATCTATAACCATCATGTTTTGTATCCATTGAAGTTTCCAGATCGTCTTCAAGGCCAGCCCCATGTAGCCAGCATTACAGTAGCCCAGCCTCAAGGTTACCATGACACAGATCATCCTCAATGCAATAGCATATGTAGAGGAGAGTATTCCAGTATGACACTATGCAGAGTTACTCCTGTCTAAGACCAAATGGATTTAGACTAGAGCAAGTCTTCATAGGATTGCACCCTTTGGTATAACCCAAAATGCCCTACATGAATAATTGTCTCTCTCTCTCCTTCCTTTCCTATCTCCCTCCCCAGCCTGGTTCCTCCCCGGTTTTCTTTTATACCCTCTGGGCTTCCTCATTTGACCACACAAATGTGAGTTCCACCTTTGATGGCACAATCTGACACTTGTCTGACAACCCCGTCAGCAGGTGTCTGCTTCGAATGGAGTGCAAAAAAAAAGGAGTGTGCTTGCCCGAGGATCGTGTTTGTTGTCAAAGTAATCGTTCCCACCGTGTTATCGTTAAACAAGATGTCAAGTGCTGACAGTTCTTTTTGACGACGTTAACCTTGAAATGAACCAGAATTTCTGTACCAGCCATCCTGTAATTTGATGCTAACTCAATGTACTTTGAAAGGAGCGGAGTAATTGACATGGGAATGGTTTGAATGACACTGGAAAGGCCGAGTGCGTCGCTGCCAGTAGGTTTCTCTTGGTGTCAAGCCCCTTTGCTTAGTTACGGCAAACTTGCCGAAAAGGAATGTAAGACACACCACTGACAACAGCGACAACATGCTGGTACACTCTCCCCCCCCCCCTCCGCCCTGCTTTCTAATAGACTTCATAAGGAAACGCTTGGGACGTTAACGGCCCCACCCAATATTTTGCAATGGCTGTGAGTTTGTGCTTTTTTAAATTTTATTTTTACTTCATTTATAAACTGCCTATCTCCCCATACATACATGCATGCATATTATCTGTTGCTTTAAATACGTACTCCTATTTACTAGCTGTGCTTCATGTTGTCTAATGTCAGTCCTAGAATTACTTACTTGCTTGCTTGCTTGCTTATTTTCCATTTCTATTCCACCCTCCTCACATTTCCAGCAGGCTCAGGGCAGATTACAGACACATACAGTTAAAATATATAAAACGGTTATTATAAATTAGCAAACCATAAAAACATCCAAAGCCACTACACAATTTAAAATACATATAAACATGGACATAGCAGCACAACTAACCGGCCTAAATCATCTCCAGAGCATCTTCGTAGTAAAAAGATGATTTAAATGGGGGGTTATTTGTGGTGAGGAGGGCCCAATCCACCATCAACCAGCCAGGGGGGCTCTGCCTAGCACTGCCCATATGCCTGTTGGAACAGCTCCGTCTTGCAGGCCCGGCAAAAGGATAAGTCTTGCCAGGCCTTATGTTCCGTTTCAGCATTTCTTCAACTCTGTCAGGGCCAGCGCATCCATTGAGGCGGAGCCGGCAGCCGCCTCGAGCACAGCTCTCTGAAGGAGGTGCTGTGGCCCATGCCGGCCCCGGATGACCCCCCGGCCCGACCTGGCACCAGCGCCACAAGCTGCGCAGCATAGAAGCAACCAGGTTGTGCCTGTTGCTTCGTGCGCTTGTGCCCCTGGCCCAACCCAGTGGCAGCGCCATGGGACGAGCGCCATGGGACGAGCGACACAGAAGCAATCAGGCTGTGCCTATTGATTTGTGCATTTGGTGGGTTAATCAGGCTGTGCCTATTGCTTCGTGCATTTGGTGGGTATTGCACATTGGGAAGGTCAGTTTGTAGCCCCTCAAAGTAGCTGCCAGCAGACACTCCCATTTTTGCCACTGTGAAGAGAAAATGACAGGAAAGGGGGGACTCATGGATCATGCCTTTCCCAGGGTTCAATCTCTTGGAAACTTGGGGGGTCTTTAGAGGACAGTGAGGACTAGGTCCCCTGCAAATTTGGTGGGTATTGGACATTGGGAATGTCAGTTTGTGATTCAAGTTTTGTGATTTTCATTTTTCCTACATTTCTTCTGTTTTTTAAAATTGGTTAGCGGGAGGGGGGAGCAAGTAGGAATCTTGCCTCAGGCGCCCGAAACCCTGGCACCGGCCCTGAACTCTGTATTGGACTTTTGTAAAATTGTGTTTATTTACCCTATGGCATTGTTGATGGAAATGTACTTGATACTGAATGTACTAATCTCGAACTGTGTAATCCGCCTTGAGTCTCAGTGAGAAAGATGGACTATAAGCCCCCACTCTCCTGGCTTTCCACAAACAATGCAAAACTGAATTATTCAGAAGGGCTTTTTTACTCATATAGGAGGGCTGTACTGTAAGAAAGCAGTCTCAGGGTGATGCATCAATAGAAGCACAGGGACCATAGTAAAATTTTATGTGCTACTGTTTGCTATCTGTTGCTTTGTGTATGATCCTACCGGGCAATTCTAGATTGTTTTACATTGTTTAATGTATCATTCTTAGAATTGCTTATGCTCCGTTTCAGCATTTCTCCAGCTCGCTGTTAGATTTCTGCTGGTTTTAAATCCTTGCAAATTTACTATTTTAGACTCTATAACATTGTTTATGGAAATGTCCTTGAAATTAACTGTGCTAACTCACACTGTGTAATCCGCCTTGAGTCTCAGTGAGAAAGGCGGACTATAAATAATATAAATGCAAATACAATCAATGACATAAATAAAATAAAAATAAAATAAATAAAATAAAATAAAGCATCTTCGTTCATTCTTTCTTTATTTCATCTGGATAGCATGTGACTATCTGAAGGTCACTCAGCAATCTTCTATAATAAATAATAACTGCGCTTATATACCGCTCTTCTAGACAGATCGGTGCCCCACCCAGAGCAGTGAACAAGTTAGTGTTATTATTATCCCCACAATGCAGCTGGGGAGCTGGGGCTGAGAGGAGTGGCTTACCCAAGGCCACCCACTGAGCTCATGGCAGTAGTGGGATTCGAACCAGTAGAGTGCAGATTCACAGATAAACCACTTCATTCGAAATGTGGTGCTGAAGTACAGTTTTGCAGATAACACAGACAGTCAAAAAGACAAATAAGTGGGTCCTAGATCAAATCAAGTCTGAATTCGCCCTAGAAGCTAAAATGACAAGACTAAGGCTATTGTACTTTGGTCACATCATGAGAAGACAAGATTCTCTGGAAAAGTCAATAATGCTAGGAAAAGTGGAAGGCAGTAGGAAGAGGAAGACCTAAAACGAGGTGGGTTGACTCTATAAAAGAAGCCACATTCTCCAGTTTGCAGGATCTGATCAAGTATGTCAATGACAGGATTTTTGAGGTCTTTCATTCATAGGGTCGCCATAGATCAGAGGCGACTTGACGGCACGCAACACACACACAATGCTAGTCCTATTGCATTTTTATTGGATGTCTTAAGATGTCTGGATGCATAGGTTGTATTTTGTAATCCGCCTTGAATCTCAGCAAGAAAGACTAAGTATAAATCAAATCAAATCAAATAGTTTAATATGTGGTCTGTAAAGAATGTAGTTACTGATGGGGAGGGGGGCTTATGGTGTGCTTCTGCTGAATAGAAGCAGTGACTGTTCCTTATTTCATTTCTCTTAAATATTTGTTTATGTATTTTGTAGCCACTTTGCTTTCTGGTTTCCCACTATTGATTTTGCAGACTCGTTTGTATTGTTGCAAATTTGTACTGTACATTATATGTTTCATACGCGATATATATGGTATTTGAACATACAACGTACAGACCCTTAGAGTAGTATCGATCAGCAAACGGATAACGTTGACAAATCATATGGTGAAAACTTGGCAGAGAAATGGAAAGTATGAACAGAAAGGATTTTCACAAGAGAGAGGCAACATCCAAAAAGGAATTTTTAGATCAAAAGAAGAAGGTTTGAATATTCAAAATCATCTGCAGGAATGGTGGAGCAAGATTCGCTCTTGACATACGGTGAGCAGGTTGTATCCTACCATTCCACTAACGAAAAGGTCGCTACCTGCCTCTGGTACTAGGAGCCTTCCTGCTGGGATTGGCAAGCCCAGGTTGGGGAATTCCTGGAGATTTTGCAAAGGTGGGTTTTCAGGAGGGGAGGGATCTCAGCAAGGTATAATGCTATAATGCCCACCCTCCAAAGCAGCCACTTTATCCAGGGAAACTGATCTTTATAGTCTGTAGTCGAAATCCCAGGAGATCTCCAGGCTGCGCCTGGAATTTGGCAACCCTACTTTCTGCATTTTTTAAATTTGATTTGATTTCTATTCTGCTCTCCCCGCAAGTGGGCTCAGAGCTGAGCACAACATTTTAAAATGTACAATAAATATAATACAATTTTGTAACAGTATAAAATTAATAACATGAAATGCACATTTTGCCCCACTGCCTCAGCCTAATTACTCGTGAGGCGGGGTAGGCAGTTACAGATGGTTACAGAAACCGAAGGGGGGCATATACTCCCCCTCCGATGGCAGAAGGCCAATACAATATCTTAGGTGGCCAGCCCGCCTCAACTCCCATATGCCTGGTGAAACATCTCCTACAGGCCCGGTGGAAAGATAGTAAATCCGACTGGGTCCGGGATTCCACAGACAGAGAGCGGAACTACAAGTGACAAAAGGCACAGGTTGGACACTTGTCAGCTTCCCTCAAGTTTTGATGGGAAATGTAGGCAGCTTGGCGGAATGTTGGACAAGTGACAGTTGAAAAGTCCATTGGACAGCAGTCAGAGAGCCAAGCTGCAAGACCAGGATGCCTACATTTCCCATCAAAACTTGAGGGAAGCTGACAAGTGTCCAACTAGTGTCAGGCGTCACTTGTAGTTTGGCTCTAAGTGACTTTATCCCAGAGGAGTTGAGCATGTGCTTGACTTTCCTGACTGAAATCAATGCGGTGTGCATGACTTTTGACCAGATGGGATGTATGGAGGATTAAGTTTAGGAAACACATCAGTGCTGCATCTAGGGGCCAAACTACAAGTGAGAAATGACACAGGTTGGACACTTGTCA
The DNA here is from genome assembly GCF_028583425.1 of Eublepharis macularius. Taxonomy (NCBI): domain Eukaryota; kingdom Metazoa; phylum Chordata; class Lepidosauria; order Squamata; family Eublepharidae; genus Eublepharis; species Eublepharis macularius. The sequence goes on along the minus strand of NC_072791.1, from coordinate 9,115,393 downwards.
GCTTCCCTCAAGTTTTGGCGGGAAATGTAGGCAGCTTGGCGGAATGTTGGACAAGTGACAGTTGAAAAGTCCGTTGGGCAGCAGTCGGAGAGCCAAGCTGCGAGACCAGGATGCCTACATTTCCCATCAAAACTTGAGGGAAGCTGACAAGTGTCCAACCTGTGCCTTTTGTCATTTGTAGTTCCGCTCAGAGAGTTCCACCAGGTTGGGTCCAGGACGGAGAAAGCCCTGGCCCTGGTTGAGGCAAAGCCAAGCTCCCTAGGGACAGGGACCACCAGTAGGTATTTATCTGCCAAACAGAGCAGTCTCCGGGGAACATATGGCGAGAGGCCGTCCCGCAGGAATCCGAAGACGGCTTCTTGAGCTGGAGGCAGGAGCTGCTATCAGTGAGCAGAGCAGCAGGATATAGCCCAAAGTCCCCTGTTTTCATCTTTGAAATGAAAATGGGGGGTCGGAACTGGTTGAATTGGAGAAGAAAATGCTGTCTGAAAAAACGAAAAAAGCCTACCCGTCGTAACAAAAACAAGCACGTCCTCGTCATCGTTTTGGGTTGTTAAAAACGATAAATTCAAAAATTGTTAATTGCAGTATGAACGTAAAGAGAGAATGGAACTTTTAAAAAAAAAACTAGAGAGAGTATTATTAAGGAAACGACACAACGTGCAGAACAGCAGCACTCTGTGTGTGTGTGTGTGTATGCATGTGTGTGTATTCAAGGCCTTTTGTCAAAAAATGAGAGGGGAGGGAGAAAGACAGAAATCCCGTTCAGCAGCATTTCAATTAACAAAGTAGGATGGTTTACCTGATAAAATGTTCCCTGTGTGAGTGTAATTGCATATTTATGTCCCACAGAGATTTTTTAATTTCTGTTCAGTTTGTTTGCCTTGAAAGTATTTGTCACTGGAAAAGGTTCTTGATGTATAATTTTTAAGGCGGCATTAGCCGACTGTGTGGCTTGTTTTCATTTTAGATTTATTTCACTGAGGAAGGGTTTGGAAATGATGCCTTTTTGTAGCCCTGTATATACAATATAATCTTGCTTAAGAAGAGAGGCGAAATTTCAAAAAGCAACAGAGAAGAAGTACATTGAGTGGATACTGTCAAGGATCCGTTGTTATACTTTGCAGTGTCTGTACATTATTATTATTTTTTTCATCCTCTATGGCTTGGAACAACTTTTATTTGCCTTCCAATATTTTATTCTTTCGTCGCTTGCCAAGCAGAGGCGTCTCCCAGCGGGGGCTGAAAGTCGTGTCTCCTTCTGCCTGGTGCTTGGCTGTCGCTGGTGCAGCTAAGAGTTTTATTTATTTTACGCCGTTAATTCACTTGCCGCCTTTCAGCCCTGCTGGGGTCTCCCAAGGCGAATCACACAATTTAAAAGCCAGTTTAAGATTGCGACAACTACACAAGAGGACACGGTACAGCAACAGTTTTAAAAGGAACAGGGCATCGTTGTCAGTTATGGAAGAGAAATGGAGAGCCAATGTGGTGTAACAGAGTTTGAATTCAGATCCACGTTTGAATCCACGCTCTGCCATGGAAGCTTGCTTGGGCCAGTCACATATTCTCTGCCTAGCCTACATCCACAAGGTTGTTGTGAGGATAAAATAGAGGAGAACAATGAGTTCCAAGTGGGGAGAAAAGTGGGGTATAAATGAAGTAAATAATGATTTGTTTTCTATTTTCTTCAGAAATCCAGCGGGAGCCAGTTTGGTGTAGTGGTTAAGCGCAGCAGGACTCTAATCTGGAGAACCGGGTTGGATTCCCGACTCCTCCACTTGGAGCCAACTGGGTGAACTTGGGTCAGCTGCTCACAGCTCTCTCAGAGCTCTCTCACCCCCACCCACCTCACAGGCTGATTATTGTTGTGGGGATAATAATGACATACTTTGTAAACCACTCGGAGTGGGCATTAAGTTGTCCTGAAAGGCGTTAAAGAAATCAAATGTAATTGCTGTTGTTAGATGGTGCTAGCCACAGTTCCTGGGGGAGGATATTCCCTGAGACCCACCTCAGCTCCTGAACCAAGATGCCTTCTGCCCCCCCATCATATCACCCCAACCCAGAACAGACATATAAAATCAAAGGACATGACTTGACTGGGCTCCTGACTTTGAAATGACGAGGTCTGCCATGTTGCCCCACCAGTCCCTCCCACACTGAGTGGTCTGGGAGTTGCACAACCTGGAGCCAACTGCTGAAAAGGCCCTCTCACAAATCCCCACCACTTTTACCTCAGGGCCAAACTAGACATTCTCCTTTTTTAAAGAGTGGGGTACTGGTTCCCCAGACCCAACTCGGGTTACCCACAGCCACACAGCAGCTGCTGGAAATGTTTTTGTAAAAATAAAGGAGAGCCCACCACAGGGCGGGAGGAAAAGGTCCAGTCTCCCCGTCTGTTTTCACATGCTGAAACAGTGATGGGTGCAATTATTTCCCCATTTTGCTGCTTCAACTGGTGTATTCTGTGCGTGAGGGGCAGCAAAAATGGGGAAATAACTCCCTCTCCCAGCACTGTTTCAGCACAGGAAAACGGCGGGTGGGGGGAGGGAGAAGCCGTGTCCCCCCACACAGTAGTGTTCCAAACCAGTTTGAGATCTACTTTATTTTTTAAACCCCATTCCCTGCAGCTGTTATGTGACTGCGGGGAACCCAAGTTGGGTCCATCCTGGACCCAACTCTTTTAAAAACCCAACGTCTAGTTTGGCTTTCAGAAAAAGCCGTTTTCCACAAGTGAGCCCCTTTAGCTGATTTCAAAACTGAGGAAAGTTATCGGGAAAGTGAGCAATGAACGGCAAGTGAGAGTCAATGTGCATAAAAGGAAAACGGTGCATTTTGCGTATACACCAACGGGTCTGAAATGGCAGCGACTGACCATAAATGAGGTCCTGGAGTTCTGCTCGACAGCTTAATGAAAATGTCGACTCAGTGTGTGGCAGTGGTGGAAAGGGCAAATTCTATGCTAGGGATTATTAGGAAAGGAACTGAAAACAAAACAGCCGGTATTGTGATGCCCTTGTACTGAACTGTTGTGCGGCCACATTTGGAATACTGTGTGCATATCTGAAAAAGGATATTGTATGCTTGGAAAAGGTGCAGGGAAAGGCAACCAAACAGATCAAGGGACTGGAGGAAAAGGGAAGAGATTTGGGGATTTTTAGTTTAGGGGGGGAAAGATAAGGGTGGAGGAAATGAGAGATTTATCAAATTATGCATGGAGTGGAGAAAGAGAACAGAGAAAACTTCTTCCCCCTCTCCCACAATATTAGAATTTGGGCGCACCCAAAGATGGAGGAAAGAGGAGCTATATACACTGTCTTGAGTACCATTCTATCTTGTGGCTGCTTTTGAATCTGTGCAGTCGGTGAAACAGAATCTCCTTCAGGGTTGTGGATGGTTGGGTTAATTAATTAAAGGGGGGGACTACAACTCTCATAAGACTGTGTTAAAACACACGCACACAACAATGTCAGTAAAATAGTTTTGTTGTGTGTTGGTCAAGTGTAAGGAGATGCAATGTTAGCCAGGAAGCGTAATTTAAAAAGACAGAGCTGGCAGAGATCACTCCTCAGAGGGTTTGTCAATTTCATCTTCACCTCCCCAAAACCTCTGTCAATTTCACCTCTCCAGTCTAAAACTTTGTGGGATCGCAACCAGAGGGCAGTGAGGAATGGAAACAGGCTGGAGCTGCCTTCCAGAGCTGGGCTTGGACCTGGAGAGGTTATAATGGGCTGAAGTTTCCCTTCTGGCATTTCACAGCCCCTTCACACAGATCCAGTGCACAGCAAAGCCTTTGCCTCGCTGCTGGCTCTGACATGTGTTCTTCACATGTCAAATGTCTCATGTAGAGAGATTCTGACCCAAGAGCACACAGCATTGGCAGGCAGTAAGGAAATAAAACACACATTGGGCTGGGTAAGAATGTAAATGCACAAAATGGTGCCAATCACACTGTACTGTACTATTTGAATAGTTGAATATTCAGAAAGAAATCTGCCAAACAGGCATGCGTTGTCCACAGACAACCAAACTGCTTGGTAAAAAAAACCGGTTCCTAACCAGCGAACAGAACATAAGTTAAACTGGTAGGCGTTTGCTAGGCCATCTCTGCTCATTTCCAAATGGAAGCACATCTCTTCTCGCTCTACAATTAAGAAAGAAACATAGTCCTGCATTTAAAAAGATAATTTGCGTCCCTGGAAGCTGAATGCAGCTCAGTATCAAGATCTTCATTTCTCCATTTGTGTCTAGTCCCAGAAGCAGAGAGAGAGAAATTATCGAGGCCCTTCTGTCTCTCTCTAAACATTTCTTCTTTGAGCTTGGTTGTGTGGGTCTGATCTAAGGAATAGGTAAGCCACTTGTCATGCCTTGCCTACAGCAGACGGGACATTCAAGAGTCGCTTTGGAGAGGGAGGGAGGGGAGGAGAAAGAGATTATACTCATTACTTATTGTGCCCCTCAGGAACTAGAGCATGCGATGCGGTCTTTAAAAGGTTTTTGGATATCTTGGAGCACAGGACTGGATATCTATTTTTCATCTGATTAATACTATAGGCCCCTGTGCATTGCACTGTCCATCTGCAGAGGTCCCACCTCCAGTTCAGTTCGGTGATAACCACGGAAATGCTAAACAGAACAAGCAAGGTTTCATAGCCCCCAGTAATCCGTAGGTGCCACATCAACCAATCTCTCCCTTTAGACACCCACACGGAAAAAGATAACACACACTCTTCGGCAAAGGGCCTTCTCAATCTCCTTCTGCTGACATCTGAATTTAAAATTCACAAATATGCATGTATATGAAGTCGGAGAGGAGGTATCTGAAGCAAGGGAGAGAGGGGAGAAAAACGGAGAGGAAATAATAATAATAATCTCTTCTGCCAAGGTTACTGATGCATTTTAGTTAGTGGGTTAGAAGTGAGCAGGGAAGCCACCTTTATAAGCAAACAGGGGTCCCAATCCCCTGCCCCCTACTTCTGTTGTCCGCTGCCACTCAGAGAAGTGGTGGGAGTAAATTATTATTAAAACCATAGCATCACAGGAGATGTCATGTCACACAACCAGTAAAAGCAACAGACAGGACATAGGGTAGCTCTAGGAATCATTTCCGGCAATTCCTAGACCTAAACAGTGTCATTTCCTTTTTTTTACCGGAAGTGACATCATGCTGCAGTTGGCATCACAACCCCCCAGATCCCTGCCCACAGCCCTCCCTCCAGTTGCAAGGCACTGCCCGGCAACCGTACAAGAAAATGAACATTGCAGAATCTAAACGCTAATACCCACATCTCAGGATCTATGTGGATGAGAACACGCTTCCCAGGACGAAGCTGATTTGGTGCAATTCTCAGATTAGACTGTCCCCTGCAAAGTTTCACTCTGAATAAAGTGTCCAAGCAAAACCTGCCTCCACAGTCTGCCAAAGGGCAACAGATTGCTGCGTGTGTGGTATTTCATTGTACTGGAATGAACATGCACGAACTCTGAGCATGCCTCTTCAAGCCACCTAGAGAGCTTCAGTGGGAAGAAGGAGGAGGGAAGTAAGCAGACGCTTGGAAGTATTATTTAGCAGAACACGAGCTAGGAATCTAATGAGAACAGAAATCCGAAGGAAACCTCATGGGTGAAGGAAATGCTCCTTAGTCACTACATTAAAAAATTAAATGTAATCTCCCTGAATCATTGCAAAGATCATCCAGTATCATTTAGTCCTCAAATAGTCTGGATCAGGGGTCATTTCATAGAAAAAGAGCTAGAGGAGCTCATTAGCACAACTCATTAGCATATGCCACACCCCTTGCCATCACCAGAAGTGTGTCATTAGCATAAATGATCTGCATATGCCACACCCTCTGACATCACCTATCTAGGCTGTTTTGGACCCAATCCTGGCCATTCAGGGCCAAAATTGGGCCCAAAATGGCAAAAAGGGGCTGAAAATGGCCAAAAAGGGGCCCCAAATGGTCAGGATCGGGCCGCTGCTGAGTAGGAGAGTGATCCACCACCCATCAGAGGCCCGATCCAGGCCGTTTTGGCCCCAATCCAGGTGGAAACGGGCCCAAAATGGCCGAGAGTCAGATGGGCAGGGCCACCTGACGTGTGACCTCTTTGGGGAACTGCTGGAACTGTGTTCCTGTGCATTCCCCCTCAAAATGAGCCCTGGTCTGGATATAACTTGGAATGATAAAGATGGGCATATACTGTCCCTCCACCACTACCTTGGTCTTTATTTCGGAGTCTCTCTACATGAGATGCCTCGGTACATGTTCATCAAGACCTACTGAACAAAGAGGCTTCTTAAAGGGAGAGAAACCTTAATCAGAACAAAGAACAAAAGCTCTCTCGCATACAAAAATAATACAAGTATATTCACTGCATAAAGCGCTCTACAAAATCACAATACGAATTACAATCAATGCAGTGTATCAATGTGTAACTAAATACAACATAAACAGTGTTGTCCTAATTTCATACAAGCAATTTTCACATGTAACTTTTCACTCAGCCTGTTAAATGATGGGAGAATGGTTTCTCTAGTCCATATGAGGTTGAATAAGCTTCAAAGGAATATCAACGAGCTTCAATAAACATTTCCAGTGTTCCGTTTATTTGCAGACTGCTGGACTCTCAAAGCAGAGTGTTATTGCTCGAAAAATGGACAAACTGCTAGCTTCAGGTTTGTTTCGCACACACGCACATTTACGCAAGCTTTCTCAAGGGCAAAGGGAGTGATCCATCAACTCATTTGAAACCCGGACATGTTACATTCGCTCTCTGACGGTAATGTTCATCAAGTACAGGGAAAGACAATGTTAGCCAGGAAGCATAGTTTAAAATGACACAGCCAGCAGAGATCTCTCCTCGGAGGGTTTGTTAATTTCATCTTCACCTCCCCAAAGCCTCTGTCAATTTCACCTCTTCAGTCTAAAACTGTGTGGGATCACAACCAGAGGGCAGCGAGGAATGGAAACAGGCTGGAGCTGCCTTCCAGAGCTGGGCTTGGACCTGAAGAGGTTCTAATGGGCTGAAGTTTCCTTTCTGACATTTCACAGCCCCTTCACACAGCTCCAGTGTATAGCAAAGCCTTTGCCCTGCCGCCAGCTCTGTCTTTTTAAACTACCCTTCCCAGCTAACATTGCATCTCCCGACACGTGTTCTTCACGTGTCAGATGTCTCGTGTAGTGAGACTCTCAGGCCTCTACTCCCTGGGAGAACACTCATATTCTATTCTATTCTATTCTATTCTATTCTATTCTATTCTATTCTATTCTATTCTATTCTATTCTATTCATAGTTCACTAAGATCAATGGAGCCTGCCACCACTGACCGGGCTGGATTGTCCAATTATAAGATTCAAGGGGAAGGGAAGGTGGCAATCTCATCAGATTTCAGAAGCTAAACAGGGTCAGTAGTTGGATGGGCACTCACTAAGGAAGGCTTTGCAGAGGAAGGCATTGGGAAGCCTCCTCACTTGCCTTGAACATTCCTTGCTGGGTCATCATAAGTTGGTTGTGACTTGTCGTGAGTGGCTCTCACTACATCCGCTGGCAGCGAATTCTATATTTTAATCACTCACTGAGTAAAGAAGTACTTCCTTTTGTCTTTCCTGACTCTATTGCCCATCAACGACACTGGATACTCCCAAGTTCTAATGTTTTGAGAAAGAGAGAAAAAGATTCTTTATCCTCTCTCTCCAGCTGTACATCACTTTATAAACCTGTATCTTGTTCTCACTTTCTCTGCTTGGGACACTGGAGATTCAAATAACCAAAAAAAGACCACAGTGTTCAATAGCCATGTAGAAAAAATGCCACTGTGATAAGACTAAAATTCCAAACATTTTTAGTAGTATCTATCATTCCATATTATTTACAATTGTTATTCTCACAAAGATACACAATTCTTATAGTTCAACACTCCACAGATAAATATAAGGATTGCTGGAGTCTCTTGTTGTTTGTATTTCCTTCTTCCGGATTCCTGAAGAGATCTTCCAGCTCCTCTGCGACCAAATGTGCTCCCAGTGTGGGCGCATTTTTGCAACCTTCCTCAAAGCCACATACAATACGGAATTATCACATGGAATCTAAGCATTTAAACATTATTTCCCAAAGTTGGTTCACTCTCCTGTAACTCACTCTACACGGGGCTTCCCTTGGGCCTGGTCCGGAAATTATAACGGGTCCAGAATGCGGCTGCAAGTATCCTCACAGATATTCTGTATAGGATTAGACATGAGCGCTAACCAGAAAAAAAACAAACCATGGGGTTCGTGGTTTGTGGGGTTTCCACGAACCACGAACTGGCACGGAACTGGCCCAGTTACAAACCAGTTCATGGTTTGTGGGGTTTAAATGCCCCTTTCCTGCAGGGAAAGGGGTATTTAATTGTTTAAAGGGCCCTTTCCTGCCCCTTGCAAGGGGCAGGAATCCCCCCCTGCCACCTGCCAGCTGATAGTTTAAAGGGACCTGCCACTTGCAAGGCAGGGCCCTTTAAAAGGCCCAAACCTGCCACAGCGGCCATTTGAGAGGCGGGGGGTCCTTTTCCATCTCCTCTGCTGCTGCGCAGGCCTGCAGGGCTGAGGAGGAGGCCTCCACCACCCCAACATCAGATGGAAAGTAAGTGGGCGGCTGGGGCTTGGGAGGGAGGTGAGGGGCTGGGGCTGGGGGTTTGGCGTTGGGGCTGGACGAGTGGGGGCTGGGGGTTGAGCCATTTAAAGGGCCCTGCCGCTTGCAAGCAACAGGTCCCTTTAAACTATCAGCTGGCAGGGGGGATCCCCCCTTGCCAACTGCCAGCTGATAGTTGTTGTGGGTTTTCCGGGCTGTATTGCCGTGGTCTTGGCATTGTAGTTCCTGACGTTTTGCCAGCAGCTGTGGCTGGCATCTTCAGAGGTGTAGCACCAAAAGACAGAGATCTCTCAGTGTCACAGTGTGGAGAAGATGTTGGCAGGTCATTTGTATCTACTCAGGTGCCAGCTGATAGTTTAAAGGGACCTGCCACTTGCAAGTGGCAGGACAAGTTTAAATGGGCCAAGCTACAAGTGACGAATGACACTTGAACAGCAAGTGTATTTCTCCCTGTTCACTTGCCCTCCACTCAATCCACTTGCCGTTCAAGTGTCATTCGTCACTTGTAGCTTGGCCCAATGTCCATTTCCTCCGGGGAAATGGCCATTTAAACTGGCCCTTTAATATGAACCAAACGAACCAGTAGTCCAGTTCGTGGAAGTTCATGGAAACGAGCTTCCAAGAACCCTAGTTTGCAAACCCAGAACCAGGCTGGTTCGTGGGTTTTTTTGGTTCATATTTAGGTCCGTGCCCATATCTATACAGGATGCACATAACACAAGCTTTACAGCAGCTAGACTGGTTCTTTGTGGAGTTCTGGATCAGAGTCATGGTTTTGGTTTTAACCTACAAAGCCCTGAGCAGACTGGGACCTTACAAAATGGCCAAAAGGCTTAAGAATTGTGTATCTTTGTGAGAATAACAATTGTAAATAATATGGAATGGTTGACTAATATTAAAAATATTTGGAATTTTAGTCTTATCACAGTGGCATTTTTTCTACATGGGACACTGGAGAGGCAGTTCTGCTCAGAGCAGACCATATTGAGCCAATCCTCTGAGGCTGTTCCCTCTGTACAAGTGTCTGGATATTTCTATAGAACACCCAGAAAAATCCGCTTTATAATGTATCTATATCAGAATGCTGCTTATGTCATCTCTAACCTCAAGCAATGTTTGAACGAGAATGATGTCATTTTTAATGAAGCCTAGAGAGTAAATGAATATTAACACATATCTGGGATTGGGCAAGATGTCTGCAAAAACATTTTTTTTATTATTTACTTCAGACCACTCAAAAGTAAATGATTAATCAGCCTCTTTCCTCCCCCCTCAATTTCCCCCATTTCAGTTGAAAGAAATTCCCCTCTGCCCGTTTAGTGTTGACTGTTCATCAAGTATTCATTCTCTAGATATTTGCAAAATATGACCGCTGGATACTGGATATTTAATTATGGTTTTTTTTCAATATTTGATATCTGGCTTTGAGATATCATTTCTATTATTTGATTTTTATTTGCTCGCTAACAAGTGTTTTGTATTTGATTTGTATTTGACAGTTGGCTTGCAACAGTATTTAGCACTTGCCAGTAGCTAACACAGAGATTTCGTCTGATGTGCGCCCATATCGAAATAACGAAGAGAGGCCAACGCATTTCAGTTTCTGAAGTTACAAGTCTCCCGTCCAGTGCTTGAACTGGAACTTCAAAGAATTTCACCATTGAATCCCGCATGGAGAAACTGAACATTTCAACCAATTCCAAACATTGGCGAATATTCTCTGCAAGCCGAGCTTCCTTCGTTCAACGGTCGCCTGGGGTTAGTGATTACATAGGCAGCACTCCAATGAAAATCCATTATGAAATGGATTGTTTTCTCTTCAAAATCCATAGACACAACTCTCACAGATGGCTGTTGTGAGTAGCCCCTTGCTGGAACCATTTTTGAAATACGACGGAGTGACAAAATTATTTGTGCATTCCGGATGATACAAGGAGAGCGAAAACAATTGGTCGCTCTGGAATAAATACCTTTTTACAGTCTATCAAGGTCAACCTTTTTTCTTGATGTACTTAACTAACCATGTAAAATATTACATCAGCAGGCCTACGGGGCACTCGGAGATAGATCCCAATTTGCATAATGTCCTCTGTTCCCGGCTCTGTGGTCCTTAAGGGTGTTTAGAATAACGGGCTTGCAAGAACATTCTTAATCCAATCTCATTTTAGCTTTTTGCTCTTTTAAGATTTCAAAAATTAATAAATCCCCCAGATATTCCAAATTACCATGCGCTTTTATAAGCATAACTTTGTAACTTTAACCCATTTATGAACATACCCTCCAGGCATATGTACTAATGAATAAGAAATAACATTAGAACTTTCAAAGATGGCTCTCTTTATGAAGTAATGTAGGAAAATCCTGTTAGCTGGATCAAGTACAAAAGTGTGATTTCTTAAAAATAGAAAATCCTTCGCAAAATTACTTGTAATTACAATAACCAAAGGATAAAAAGTAAGAATAGTTCCAAGTATTGTCATTTCACTCTGTGAGGTAATTTTATGTGTGTAGGCTGAGTTACGTCAATTAAAAAAACTTGAGGTAAACTGTTCTCCCAAACGGAGCCAAACCAGGACATTCGGTGCTTGAGGTGAAAAATATAACAGGCAATTCATCTCCTAATAATTAATGTGGGGCAACATCCAGGTGAAAAGCCAGCATAAAGTAAGTGTTAATTGCTCAAACGAGCCTAAATTTTGCCTGGGATTTCAAGACAGTTTCTGTAAATACATAGTTTTTGTGAAGCGGAGAGGTCTCTCAAAGTGTGTTTTGCCATGCCCACAATACATTGATAAGGATGTCAAAACAGAATCATAGAATCACAGAGTTGGAAGGGACCACTAGGGTCATCCACTAGAGAGCCAGTTTGGTGTAGTGGTTAAGAGCACGGGACTCTAATCTGGAGAGCCGGGTTTGATTCCCCACTCCTCCGCTTGAAGCCAGCTGGGTGACCTTGGGCTAGTCACAGTTCTCTTGAGCTCTCTTAGCCCCACCCACCTCACAGGGTGATTGTTGTGGGGTAATAATAACACTTTGTAAACCGCTCTGAGTGGGCATTAAGTTGTCCTGAAGGGCGGTATATAAATCGAATGTTATTATTATTATTATTATTATCTAGTCCAACCCCCTGCAAAATGCAGGGAATTCCCAACTACCTCCCCCTCACACACAAAATGCCACTTAATATAGAGCTGCACAATCTAGGCTTGCCAAGTCCGGGTTGGGAAATTCCTAGAGATTTGGGAGTGGAGCCTGGGGTGGGAAGGGACTGCAGTGGAATATAATACCATAGACAGTTTGGTGTAGGGGTTAAGAGCACAGGACTCTAATCTGGAGAACCGGGTTTGATTCCTCACTCCTCCACTTGAAGCCAGCTGGGTGACCTTGGGTCAGTCATAGCGTCTATCTCTCTCAGCCCCACCCACTTCACAGGGTGTTTTGTTGTGGGGATAATAATGATATACTTTGTAAACCACTCTGAGTGGGTGTTAAGTCATCCTGAAGGGCGGTATATAAATTGAATGTGGTGGTGGTGGTGGTGGTGGTGGTGGTGGTGGTGGTGGTGGTGATGGTTATGGTTATGGTTATGGCTATGGCTATGGCTATGGCTATGGCTATGGCTATGGTTGTGGTTAGACACCAAATTCCAAAGCAGCTATTTTCTCCACAGGAACTGATTTCTGTGGTCTGGAGAACAGTCGTCATTCTAGGAGCTCTTCAAGCCTCAGCTGCTGGTTGGCAGCCCGATATTAGATGGTGATGGCAGCTCTGCTGAAATAAAGTTTACAAACAACAACAACAACAAAGAGGATCCTCCGGGAACAGGTGCAAAACCAAACAGGGGAAACTTTACCACCAGACAAATATCTCACATACAAAAATATGATAATGAATCACGTTTACATATTTTTATAAAGTGACAAGTGCATATGGTGAATAAATACCTCTTACATAGAAATACCAATGAAATCCTATATGTAAATAACAACTACTACAATATACATGTACATCCTCCTCCAATGCATCTAATAAACACAATGAGTACAATCAATACAGTAAGTGTACAAAATACAATCATGGGAGCATATATATATATATGGCCATTAGTCCAATACAAAAATAATTTATCTTTTCTTCTCTGTAGTTAGAAGACAAATAGGTAAATGCAGGAAAGACACTCCGCTTTGTTATTAATGTTTTTATGTTCTTTTTACTTCAGACTGGGAGTACAGAGACCCCCCCCTTTCCGGCCTGATGAGCAGCCAGCCCACTTAACTCATTTCATTTTAATAACTTTTTCAAGGGCAGAAAAATATCCAACAACTCCTTGACCAAAAGAATCTGCAACCAGCGTGTTCTCAAGAAGCAAATGCTCAATTGACGGCCATTTTCCATGATAAATAAAGTTTACAACAGTTCCATAGCATGATAGGCTTGCTTTAAATTAAACATGGCAAGTTAAGTGTCATATACAGCATTCTAGGGTAGGCGATTCCCACCTCCTTTCATATGTTCATCCCTCACCAAGAGGAGAGACTAACACGAAGCCAAGAGGCAGAACGGGGTGTTAAGATGCCACAATCAGTCAGGAATATGTGAGGGTCTTAGTGTTGCCAGGTCCAGGTTGGGAAATTCCTGGAGATTTTGGGGGTGGAGCCTGAAGAGGGTGGGGTTTGGGGAGGGGAGGGGCCTCAACGAGGTATAATGCCATAGAGTTCACCCTTCAAAGCAGCCATTTTCTCCACGGGAACTGATCTCTGTTGCCTGGAGATCTATTGTAATTCCGGGAGATCTCCAGCTATCACCTGGAGGCTGGCAAGCCTAGAGGGTCTTCTTGAGTGAACAAAAATAACTTTATTTAGAATACACAAAGAAAGGAACATAAACCCTATCAGAGAGCTTCTCGGCCGCTTGCCTAGCCAGATTATCTTGGTGGGGCTGTCAAGTCGTAGTAAATTTATGGAGACCCCTGCTGGGGTTTTCAAGGCAAGAGACTAAGAACAGAGGTGATCTATCATTGCATGCCTCTGCATAGCAGCCCTGGTCTTCTTAGGAGATCTCCTATCCAATTACTCACCAAGGCCGGCCCTGCTTAACTTCCGAGATCTGATGAGATTGAGTTTACCTGGACTATCTTTAAAAAAACTGGTCTGGAATCTCTTCAGATTCTGGTACCCTAGAACTATAATAAAACAGAAACTCGACCTCTAGATATTATATTGGGCTTTAGGGTCATTGCAGTAGGGTTCCCACCACCAACTAATGGGACAAACAGAACAGGTCTATAGTACCAAGTCAGTGTCATTTTGATCTGACATCCTTATTATTCAAGGTAGAGCCATGGCTCAGTAATAGAACGGTTTCTATCTCCAGTATCTCCAGTTAAAAAGATCAAGTCATTGGCAATGTGAAAGACTTCTACCTGAGAGTCTCTCTACACGAGACATCTTACACGAGGACGCTCAAGCGTAGGGAGACACAACATTAGCTGGGAGGCATAGTTTAAAAAGACAGAGCCAGTGGAGATCCCTCCTCAGAGGGTTTGTTAATTTCATCTTTGCCAAGGGAAGAGGAGGTGAAATTGACAGAGCCTTAGAGGAGGTGAAGATGAAATTAACAAACCCTCTGAGGAGTGATCTCCGCTAGCTCTGTCTTTTAAAACTACCCTTGCCAAGAGAAGTGAAATTGACAGAGACTTAATTTAAAGAGAGGTGAAATTGACAGAGGGTACATTTGAGCATCCTCATGTAAGATGTCTCATGCAGAGAGACTGAGACAGTTTAGCCTCACTGCCTATCAGAGTAGACTATACAGGCTTTGATGGACAGAGGATCAAATTTTATATAAACCTGGTTACCAACTTCTACTTGGGAAATTCTTGCAGATTTTGGGGAGGAGACTGGGGAGGGCAGGTTTTGGGAGGAGAGCGGTATAATGCTGTAGAGTCTACCCTCCAAAGCAGCCATTTTCTCCAGAGGAACTGGTCTCTGTTGCACTTGAGATGAGTTCTAATTCTGGGAGATCACTAGGCCCACCTGGAGGTTGGAAACCCTAACCAGCCCACAGGAAGATGACACTATAGTAGAAGGTTCAACTGCCAGAAGGGATTCCAAGGCCAACTTCAGCAAAACAAGTAGCCAAGGGAGTCACAGGCCAAGGTGAAGGCCAGATTTGCTGTATCCAAAGGGTGCGAATCAAAAGGAATGGGCCACATAGGAGATAAATCTATTGAGAAAGCTACTGTTGTGTAGTGGCTAGCATGTCAGACTGAGAGTCTCTCTACAAGTTCATCAAGTGTAGGGAGACGCAATGTTAGCCAGGAAGTGCAGTTTTAAAAGACAGAGCCGGAAGAGATCACTCCTCAGAGGGTTTGTTCATTTCATCTTCGCCATCTTGAAGGCTCTGTCAGTTTCACCTCTCCAGTCTAAAACTGTGTGGGATTGCAACCAGAGGGCAGCAAGGAATGGCAATGGGCTGGAGCTGCCTTCCAGAGCTGGGCTTGGACCAAGAGAGGTTACAATGGGCTGAAGTTTCCCTTCTGGCATTTCACAGCCCCTTCACAAACTCCAGTGTATAGCAAAGCCTTTGCCCTGCCGCCGCTCTGTCTTTTAAAACTACCCTTCCCAGCTAACATTGCATCTCTCAACACGTGTTCTTCACGTATCAGATGTGCACGTAGAGAGACTCTGAGACTTGGGAGTACAGAGTGTGTTGCTAGCTGGGCAATTAGACTCTATGGATTGAAAGATTCCAACACTTGCCAGTAGCAGAAAGTAGAACACAACTTCATTAAACAGAGAGGCTTAACTTAACAGGTGATGCACTCTAGGCTTTCCCTTCCATCTCCCCCAGAAGTGCTTCCTGTCCTGTCCCAGCTTCTCTTTGATCCCCAAACAAGGAACTCTTCTTGCATAGGACTCAAATTCTCACTGAGCCTTGAGGCTGACAGGGTAGCCGTGGTCAGCCACTCTTTCTCAGCTTGACCTACCTCACAGGATTGTTGTGAGAATAACTTGAAGGGGAGAGCCTTTGAGAGCTCCTCGGAGAATAAAAGACGATGGCAGATGCAGAAGGTCTTGAGTTCATTTGCTGTTTTTTCCAGTTAAAAGTTCTCAGATGGAAGGTGTCGAGAAAGCTCCTTTCTTGTCTAAGACTTTGGAAATCCATACGGTTTCCAGGTCTCAGGTTCATCAGCAGGAGAGAGGTGCCATTATTCACCTTACCTTCCCCTCTCTCACGCATTCACTCGCAGCCTCCGCACAATGATGTCACTTCCCATCGGGCTGGCCATGAGGCCAATTCTTTGAGGAAGAATCCCGCGGATGGTGCGATGATGTCACTCCTGGAAGTGATGTCATCACAGACGGTTGTGCCCGGGTTGACAGGTAATTGCCGAGTGGCTTGCAACCTCCTGCCACCGGTGGGCACCTGGGATCCCTAGAAATCCACCATCAATCACAACAGAGAGTGCTGGCTAAGCTTTACTGCTGCTGACTCAGAACAATAATAGCATTATAATAATATTTGATTTATATACCACCCTTCAGGATGACTTAACACGAGTGGTTTACAAAGTATGTTATAATTATCCCCATGACAAAACACCCTTTGAGGTATGTTTTGCTCATATGTCTCCTGAGAGCTCCATAAGAAGGGGTGGGTTGCCAAGTTCCCGGGGGGACCTGGAGTTCTCCTACAATTACAGCTCCAGAGATCAGTTCCCCTGGAGGAAATAGATCCAGAGAAGTTAGCCGTGTTAGTCTGTAGTTGCAAAATAGTAAGAAGTCCAGTAGCACCTTTAAGACTAACCAACTTTATTGTAGCATAAGCTTTTGAGAACCACAGCTCTCTTCGTCAGATGCATTCGAGAACCACAGCTCTCTTTGTCAGATGCATTTGAGAACCACAGCTCTCTTTGTCAGATGCATCTGACAAAGAGAGCTGTGGTTCTCAAAATCTTATGCCACAACAAAGTTGGTCAATCTTAAAGGTGCTACTGGACTCTTTACTATCCTGGAGGAAATGTCAGCTTTGGAGCGCAGACTCTATGGCACCCCATCGCCTACAGAGAAACTCTCTACCTTTCTTGAGCACACCCCCCCAATCACCCAGGCATTTACCAAGCTTGAGTTGCCAACCCTGATGGTCCCCCTAAGAGAGACAGGGGTGTCCTACAATCAGGGTTTTTTTGTGAGGCCTCGTTCTGGAACAAGGATCCTTTCAGCAGCCAGAAGGGGTCACCCCTAAAACCACAGGCATCTCAAAAGTCTGCCTTCCACCTCCTTTGTTCCTAGTGTAGTTATTCCAGCACGATGCAATCTTGCACGGAGACACAGGCCTTCCAGGAGGGATGGCACAATCAAGGCTGGAATGTACCTTGTGCCTGCCCCTTTACATTGGAATATGGGATTTAGCGTTGTGCCTCCACAGATATAAAATTAGGCCGACAGACGTCTGGATTCGGGCCCTTGCTCCATACTGCTAAAGTTGCAGAGAGCCAAAAGTTTTTGGAACGGCGTCTCTCTCCAGATGCTGCCATTCATTTCTGTGGGAACAAGACCACTTACATCTAATTACGGTTTCTGCTCAAATTAACAGGACAGAAATGACAGCGACGGGAGGGGGGAGAGAAGAAGTCTCGGGATGAACTGGGAGACCTTTTGCTGACGCGGATTAGGAAGTTGGCTTGCAGATACCTCTGCACCGAGGCAGTGGCTTCTTTGCGCACTTAATGGATTGTTTCACTTATGTCAAAACAAAAGACTTATCCACAGAATCCTTCAACGAACAACCCTGTGTATTCCTTTCCCTTTTCCAGATAGTTCCATAAATCCTGAGTCTTGTTGAGAAAGGCAGACTATAAATAATGTAAATAAATAACACTGTATGTACCCTGGCCCCGAGCTTGGGACAAAATGAGCAGCTTCGTCCTGTCATCCTGTATTGCGAAACAAGACTGGCCCTGTTGAGACAGCGGGCTGAAGGGAGGGTTGCATGTAAGAATTATCTCCAGTATGCAAAACTATCTCCCTGCATGGAGAAAGTTAGGACATCAGGGAGAATCCACGACTGTTTTCCTATGTGCAAACTGCAAGGGGAAAAGTTTTGTTATTGGTTGATTCTTTTTGCAAGGTCAGTCAAGAGTCTGGGGGTTAGACTAGACCCCGCATTATTGTAGGAGAAGCACAATGATTGACGCAAACACAGGAATCAGACCACCGGTCCGTTGAGGTTAGTATTCATAGAATCATCAGGTTGGAAGGGGCCTCCAGGGTCATCTAGTCCAACCCCCTGCACAATGCAGGAAATTCACAACTACCTCCCCTCCACACACACACACACACACACACAGCAACCCTTACTGCATGCCCAGAAGATGCCCAGAAGTATTGCCTTCTCAGACTGGCAGCAGCTCTCCAAGGTCTCAGAAAGTTATCTTTCACATTGCCAACGACCTGTTCTTTTTTAGCTGGTGATGTCAAGAATCGAACCTGGCACCTTCTGAGTGCCAATCAGATGCTCTGCCTCCGAACCATCTCCAGTTAAATCCCCCCTCCTTTTTTGCATTCTTTGCCCCCCAAAATGCTTTCTTTTCTTCCATCTTCATTTGCTCTGGAGGCTGCGTTCCTTAACCCTGTCATGTATGCCTGCATACCTGCCATTAATGTGTTTTGCACTTTGGGCTGATCGCAACTGTTTGCTAAGGTTGTATTCTGTATTTTGCATAAGTCATCTGAGAGTGTGTAAACTGCTGACTTACAATGCACTGAGCTGGTGGGGGCAGTCTGTTATCTATTGCAAGTATTTACTCTCACTTCCGGAGCAAGTGTCCTTGGAAGCAAACTGCAGGCAGCGAGCAACGTATCTTTTCTCAGAGACTGAGATGATTTCATTCTGTACTCTGTCTAGCCTAAACTAATCAGTTCCCATGTAACTTTTGGGGGGTTTTGCGCCAGAATGTCAATGGACCCAAAGGGCGGGAAGTTTCCCTATAATTAGCAGTGCCCTTCTTTGAATAGTCACTTCTGCCAATTGCTGCCTTTGTGTGAACACCCTGAACTGTATGGATCTCTAATAAAGTTGCTTCAACTGGAACACCTGTGTGTTAACTGTGGAGAACTTGAAGGGACCCAACTGCCAGGGACTGACATTAGCCTTCAGAAGGTAGAGAAGATGACATTTTTTTCAGCTAAGGCCCAGACATAGCAGAAAGACAAGGGGCCAGTTTGGGAAGCAGAGGGGGGGAGAGGGAGAAAGAGTGCACCAAGAAGCTAGCTAGAGTTTAGGATTTCCAGCTCTGTCTTGAGAATTCCTGAATATTGGGTGGGGGGTGGCTTGTAGAGGGCAGAGTTTGAGAAGGGAGCTTTTTCCTCCAGGGGAACTCATCTCTGCAGTCTGGAGATCAGTTGTAATCCTGGGAGAATTCCAGTCCCTGTCTGGAGGTTGGCAACCCTACTGGAGCTAAACACGTGTTCTGAGTGCAGCTTGGGAGCTGCCTGTGGCAGCTGCTCCTAAAGAAATCTGACACAGGCAATTGAAACTGCGGAGAACTTGAGGGTCCTAATTGCCAGGGACTGACAAAGCCAGTCGATCTGCATAGGGGGATATTCTTAGACTTAGATCAGCAGAGTTTAGCAGAAATGCGCATGAGAACACACACTCCAGAGTTAACGCTATAAAAATAGTGTACTACCTTAAGGATAAAAATAGGGTTACATTGGAAGAAAATAAGAAATGCCTAACTGGCTACATCTTGCTAGCTTCTAGACTAGACAGAGACTTTCTTAAGACTGTTACATCCTAGAGACGGAACGAAGAGCAATAAACTTCTGCATATCGTTCTACTTAATTGCGCCCCCCCCCTCCAATAAATCGGTCGCCCAATAGAGAAACTGAATTCTACCGCATTAGGAATAAAGACTCCTCTTTCTATGGCAGGGGGGAAACTTAATTCGACAGCTAAGTGATTACATGCAGATAAGTTTTCTAGCTAAGTAACACAAACAACAGTTTAACTCTTTCATGACTGTAGTGAAAACACTTGCTCATTCCCAACTATCTGGCCATAACTGCAGGGCTAGACTGTTATAACGTACTTCACAGGGGTCTGACCCTGAAGTCAACTTGGATACAGCAGTTGATACAAAATCATAGAATCATAGGGTTGGAAGGGGTCCCCCGGGGTCATCTAGTCCAACCCCCTGCACAGTGCAGGAAATTCACAACTCCCTCCCCCCACACCCCCAGTGACCCCTGCCCCATGCTCAGAAGATGGAAAAACACCTCCAAGATCCCTAGCCAAACTGGCCTGGGGAAAATTGCTTCCTGACCCCAAAGTGGCGATCAGCATTACCCTGGGCATGTATGAAGGGGCCACGAGAACTAAGCACTGATATAACCTTTCCTGCCGTCCCTCTCATGCCACAGCTCAGTTGTGATGATGATGATGATGATGATGATGATGATGATGATGATGATGATGATGATGATAGTGATGATGACGACGACGACGACGACGACGATGACGATGACAATGGACATGGCTACGTGCAAACTTTGCAACGGCAGTTCCATGGGGCCATTTCAGGACGCAAAAAGAGCAGCGGAGCAGGGGTGGTGCTTCTCCCCGTGTGCTGAGGTCACAAACAGAAAACAGCCAGCGTGTATCTGGGAGGCACAGCACTCCCTTCACACGTGTGATACAAAGCCCTGAAGTTGTTCCCCAACGTTGCAACATGTAGATGGACTCTTAGAGGTAGACTTCCTCTGAACATGGAAGTTCCATATATATTGAAACTCCTGTAACACCTTTAAGACTAACCAACTTTATTGTAGCATAAGCTTTCGAGAACCACAGCTCTCTTCGTCAGATGCTTTAAGACTAACCAACTTTATTGTAGCATAAGCTTTCGAGAACCACAGCTCTCTTTGTCGGATGCTTTAAGACTAACCAACTTTATTGTAGCATAAGCTTTCAAGAACCACAGCTCTCTTTGTCGGATGCTTTAAGACTAACCAACTTTATTGTAGCATAAGCTTTCGAGAACCACAGCTCTCTTTGTCAGATGCTTTAAAACTAACCAACTTTATTGTAGCATAAGCTTTCGAGAACCACAGCTCTCTTTGTCAGATGCTTTAAGACTAACCAACTTTACTGTAGCATAAGCTTTCGAGAACCACAGCTCTCTTCATCAGGTGCTTTAAGACTAACCAACTTTACTGTAGCATAAGCTTTCAAGAACCACAGCTCTCTTTGTCAGATGCTTTAAGACTAACCAACTTTACTGTAGCATAAGTTTTCGAGAACCACACCTCTCTTTGTCAGATGCTTTAAGACTAACCAACTTTATTGTAGCATAAGCTTTCGAGAACCACAGCTCTCTTCGTCCATGCATCTGACAAAGAGAGCTGTGGTTCTCGAAAGCTTATGCTACAATAAAGTTGGCGAGTCTTAAAGGTGCTACTGGACTCCTTACTATTTTGTGACTACAGACTCACACGGTTGACTCCTCTGGATCTATTGAAAGTCCTGTCTTCTATGCATGGATCTAATCCTATTTTGGCCACAGCAAAACATCGACACACGCCCCGGGGCCATTCTCACCTTCCTCCTCTGGCACTGCTGTTCCCAGGCTCTGAGCTTTCAAAGGCTTCCTGTTGCCTGGAAGACGGGCTGCCTCGCTCGGCTGGGACAATCCGTGAACACTCAATCTGCAAGATGAAGACAGCGACCAGCTGGAGAGCATCCCCACCACCGCTCCCTCCCCCAGCAGGGATCTCTCTCCAGCCAGCTATTAGGGCAACTGCTGCCCAGTGCCAAGGATAAATTCCTGGCCCAGCTCTGGCTGGAGTTGACAGGGACAAGTGTATCTAGAGGGAACGGGACGTGGAATGTGCAACAGAACAGATTTTGTATCTGAGGTCTGTTCCAGCAGTGGCACCAGCTACAAGGAACACTTTTCCAAATGTAGGGCAGCCGCCTGGCCAAAGCAGGCACGAGAATATGTTTTTCATGCGCGTCTCCAGGAAATTGTTTTTCCGCCTCTCTTGGTGAATTTCACAGAAACGGAACCCCCCTTTCCAGTTTTATTTGTAATCATGATGACAGCCGCCCCTCAATGTTTTGTACATGTGTGCCGTCAAGTCACACAACCTACTTATGGTGACCCCAGCAAGGGGCTTGCAAGGCAAGTGAGAAGCAGAAGTGGTTTGCCATCACCTTCCTCTGCAGAGTCTTCCTCGACGATCTCCCATCCGATTACCATCTGCACTCAGCAAAATAGCAAAGAGTCCAGTAGCACCTTTAAGACTAACCAACTTTATTGTAGCATAAGCTTTTGAGAGCCACAGCTCTCTTCGTCAGATGCATCTGTAGCATAAGCTTTCGAGAGCCACAGCCCTCTTCGTCAGATGCATCTGTAGCATAAGCTTTCGAGAGCCACAGCTCTCTTCAGCAGATGCATCTGCACTCAGCTTCCCAAATTTGATGAGATTGAGCTATACCATGCCACCTTCCCTCTCCGCCCAATTTTAGGGAGCAAGTTATTGATCTTATTGATCTGATCCACTCTTCTCTGGCACGAAGAGCCATCCATCATCACAAGAGATTCTTCCAAGAACCCTCCCTGGATTCCCCCCTTTCCCCTCACAATCCCAGTCCCAATAATTCACTCAGACAACCCCCACGACCCTCAGCTGTCCCCAGGTCACCTGATCCGGAGGAGTTAGCCGTGTTCATCTGTAGTTGCAAAATAATAAGAGTCCAGTAGCACCATTAAGACTAACCCACTTTATTGTAGCATAAGCTTTCGAGAACCACAGCTCTCTTCATCAGATGCATGCATCATCTGACAAAGAGAGCTGTGGTTCTCAAAAGCTTATGCTACAATAAAGTGGGTTAGTCTTAAAGGTGCCCCAGGTCTTCTGACTCCCTTAAATAATAATAAGCTCACCTTTTTCATGACTTCTTCAGCATGACTGTGTGCTGAGGTCCCCTCTCCTACTTGAAAAACAGTCTAGGCTCCTGTAATTGGGAGGGATGTAAATTCTGTCCCCATTTATAATTACCTCGAACGTCCTTTGTTGTTTTGGTTCTGTCAAATTTCAGATTGTAAGATCTTCCAGGAAAGGGAGCGTCTGCAGTCTGAAGATGGGAACTCTCTGACTCTCAGAGTTCCCTAGAGATAGCCGTGCCCCTACAAACATATCTACCACCTAGCCTTTGCCATATGTTTCTGGAGGTGGTTGGGTGGCGGTTGCTGGTGAAATCTGCTGCCATATGTCTTTTAAAATCTGCTGCTGTATCGCTTGTTGTGTGTGTTCCTTTTTTAAATATTTAAGATGTTTTATTGATTTTAAAGGTATTTGTATTTTATATTATTGTCTTAATTGGAATCCGCCCTGAGCCTGCTGATGTGGGGAGGGCGGAATACAAATCGAATGAAACAAATAAATAAAAGCTCATATCCTGAAAATTTTGTTGGTCTCTAAGGTATCACTGGATTCAAATCCTACTGTTCTACTGCAGACCAACACGGCTACCCACCTAAAACGATCACCATTCAGCCGCACGGAGTGGAAATCTTTGGTGTCTGAAGAAGGGAGCATTGATTCTCAAAAGCTTATATACTTGAAAAATCTTGTTGGAGGAGGAGAAGGAGAAGAGTTGGTTTTATGCCCTGCCCTTCACTTCTCGAAGGAGTGGCTTACAGTCGCCTTCCCTTCCTCTCTTCACAACAGAAGCCCTGTGCGGTGGGTAGGGCTGAGAGAGCTCCAGAGAGCTGTGACTAACCAAAAATCACCCCGCTGGCTTTAAGTGGAGGAGCGAGGAATCGAACCCAGTTCTCCAGATTAAAGTTCTGCTGCTCTTAACCACATGCAAAGGCCAAAAATGTGGTTCTTCTTGTTTAGTTGGCCTGCAGATCCTGGGGGAAGATTGGCCACTGACTGGCTGCTCTTAGAAAGAGGATGCCACACAAGATGGTCGTTGAGACTGATTCATAATACCAACTTTTAGTGATCAAGAGCATGTACAGAAGGCTGACGCAGCGGAATGGCGCTTTTCTGGTCTCTTGCTCATCAAAATGTCTTCGGTTTAGATTAATTTCTGTTATCCACGGATCTCACTCAGCGACTCGAAGAGTGGAGAAGAGATATCGTTGTAATGTCTGATCCAGCTGTTCTTCGCAGAGTTGATACGGCGTCTGAGCTGCCGAGACAAACCCGCCGAAGATGAAAATCCTTTCCTTCTCAATGATGTAATCTGTAAAAATCAAATGCAATTAGAGCTGCAAGAATATTTTGAGCTAAATGTGCCTTTCTGTCCTGTTTGAAGCAATGTTATGGGAATTCTGTGAAGCCTGGAACAGAAAGTGAATAATTGCCTATGCATAATTGCCTATGTTTAAAAAAAACAAAACATAAAATATAGAACCAGTTCGGTTAGGCTTCCCATTTACTTGGAGGCAGTAGGCCATCTCCCATCCCAGTCCCCTACTGGGGGAATGGTATCTATAGCAATGCTCTAAGAATTTCCCTCAAACTCTATGGTAAATTCCATAGAGATCAGGCATTCCTAGAGCATCACCTCAAAGTGATGTCACATCCATCATCCCTCCGCCTGGAACTGACATATCCTTCATGCTAATAAGGGAATTTCCCCAATCTCCATGGTGAAGATGTTGCTCTATGTTAAAGACCATAGAGATTGGGGGGAATTCCTAGAGTATCACCTGGAAGAAATCTCTCTCTCTCTCTCTCTCTCTCTCTCACTCACTCTCACACACACACAACTCCGCCCTCCCCAGGCACCTCCCCAAAATTCTTCCTGCATTTCCTGGCACAAGGCTGGCAACCTTAAGTGAGGTGCAGTGGCTCCTGCTGTAGTACAGTGGTTAAGTGGTTGAGCTGTGAACCTGGGCCGTTTCCAGACGGCCCCCCGCCTCGCGAAACGTCGCGCGTCGTCGCGCGTCGTTGCGCAGAAAACGCGAAATATCGCGTTTTCTCGCGCGAGTTTTGCGCGACGTCGCGCAAAACTCGCGCGAGAAAACGCGATATTTCGCGTTTTCTGCGCAACGACGCGCGACGACGCGCGACGTTTCGCGAGGCGGGGGGCCGTCTGGAAACGGCCCAGCACTCTGCTGGTTTGAATTCCATTACTGCCATAAGCGCAGTAGGTGGCCTTGGGTCAGCCACTCCTCTCAGCCCCAGCTCCCCAGCTGTGTTGTGGGGATAATGATAACACTAACTTTCCAGGCATATGCTCGTATAGCATAGTGGATAAGTGGTTGGGTTGGAAATGAGCACTCTGCTGGTTCGATTCTCACTACTGCCATGAGTTCTGCAGGTGGCCTTGGGTCAGCCACTCCTCTCAGCCCCAGCTCCCCAGCTGTGTTGTGGGGATAATGATAACACTAACTTTCCAGGCATATGCTCGTATAGCATAGTGGATAAGTGGTTGGGTTGGAAATCAGCACTCTGCTGGTTCGATTCTCACTACTGCCATGAGTTCTGCAGGTGGCCTTGGGTCAGCCACTCCTCTCGGCCCAGCTCCCCAGCTGTATTGCAGGGATAATGATAACACCGACTTTGTTCACCACTCTGAGTGGGGCACTGATCTTCCTAGAAGAGCGGTACATAAGCACGGTGTTGTTATGTTATTAGTATAATTGCACCTCACAGGCCCAAATTCAAATCCAAGTGACTACCTTACAGGGCTGTTGTGAGGGCAAAATGGCTGGGCGGGCACTATGGATGCTGTTCCAAATTCCTTGGAGAAAAGGTAAGATGAAAACCTATCAGTAGAATAAACTACACAAAACACCCAGGGTTTTAATGCAATATATCCTATACAAACGACTTGCAGCCATCCAATGTAGCTAATACGCAGTTCTTTCAAAGACTGGCCCTTTCCAATTGATCCCTTGTGTACCAGGAGCATCCTCTCAATACCTTTTGTTAGCATTTTGTGTGAACAGAGTGACACACCTATTTCCCGGCTTCCCGACATGTGATCACGAGTCACCCCAGGTTTATTGCAGGTATGTTTTTGTGCATACCAAAGTTTGAAAATACATGTGTTGCCCTATTCACAGAAAATGGTGAGCGCTCTTATTGGAAAGCTTGTGAATAACACATGTTCTCCCGGCGCATGAGATAGAAGTGCCCAAAGGTAATAACTGAAAAGAGACATTGCCATTTCCCCTCCAGCAGGCCTAGGCTTTCCATCCCCCACTCCTGGGGCAGGGAAACCCCCACCTGCTGCCCCTAGTCCTGCTTACCTGGCCAGCAGGGAGGAAAGTCACAGGGGTGGAGAGAAGCACATGTGCGCTCTCCCATGCGCCCCCATCTCACCGGAAAATAATGTCATTTTCTAGCGCAAGGGAAGAGCTGCAGGGCGCACTGAAGCCCAATCAATTAAGAAAAGCTCATTCGGAAGTGACTTTGACTGAACTACAGTAACTTTGACAGTGCATCAACTACACAAGTGACTTTGACAGTGCATCAACTGCACTGTCTCTGGCTCTTACAGCTGCTCATCCTCCAATCTGATATATGCCCTCATGTGCCAACAATGTCCTTCTGCTCTGTACATTGCACAAACCAGCCAACCTCTACGCAAAAGAATAAATGGACACAAATCTGACATTAGAAATGGAAACGTCCAGAAACCAGTGGGAGAACACTTCAATCTACCAGGACATTCCACCAAGGACTTAAAGGTCGCTGTAGTTCAACAGAAACCTTTCAAAAACAAAATCCAACGGGAAGCTGCTGAATTGGAATTCATATGTAAATTTGACTCTGTCAAGCTGGGACTGAATAGGGACTATGAATGGTTATCTCATTATCACAGGTAACTGATTTCCTCAACAGAAGCAAACTGATCTCCATATCAGAATGAGCTGTTTGCATCTCCATATCAGAAGGAGCTGTTTGCATCTACTCCGCCCTCCCCTCTCCTCCTCTATATCTGGCCAGTTTCTTTTTGCCCTCCATGCATCTGATGAAGAGAACTGTGATTCTCGAAAGCTTATGCTACAATAAAGTTGGTTAGTCTTAAAGGTGCTACTGGACTCTTTTCTATTTTGCTGCTACAGACCAACACGGCTAACTCCTCTGGATCTTTGACTGAACTGGGATTCAAGCTGGAAAATGACATCATGAGGTAAGTATTCTGCTTCCTGTACTGCTACTGAAACTCGCTCTATGCAGGGCTTCCCTTGAGTCTGACCCGGAAATTACAGTGGGTCCAGAACACTGCTGCCCGTGTCCTGATGGGTGTGCCTTTCAGGACACATGTAACTCCTGTTCTGCAGCAGCTACACTGGCTTCCCATGGAGTTCCAGATCAGGTTCAAGGTTTTGGTATTAACCTATAAAGCCCTAAACAGACCGGGACCAGCATACCTGAGGGACCGTCTCTTCCCATATACTCCCTGGAGGGTGCTGAGATCAGCCGGTAAGCACCTACCGGTGGCCCCTGGCCCCAGGGAGGCTTGATTGGCCTCAACCAGGGCCAGGGCCTTTTCGGTCCTGGCCCTGAACCTGGTGGGACTCTCTGTCTGAGGACACCCAGGCCTGCCAAGATCTTGTCTCCTTCAGGTGGGCCTGGACGGAGATGTTCCGCCAGGCGTATGGTTGAGGCCATCAGGGTTTCCACCAAATGAGCCTCTCTCCCAGTCTCCTCTATGTCTGTAGGGGGTATTGACCATCTACCCCCCATATATGAGCGACCATAAGTGGTTAAGCCGCACCGCCACCTCCATCAGATGTTATATGGTTTTTGTACGGTGAGCAGGTATTTTGTTAGAAAGCTGTGTTAATTTATTGTGATTTTATCTTGTATATTTTATCTTCTGTTGTAACCCGCCTTAAGCCCGCTTGCGGGGAGGGTGGGATATAAATATAATAAATAATAATAATAATTCCCCCTCCCCACTTCTCAGTCCCCCACACACACACCATCTTTGGCTCGTGGGGCCCCTGGCAACCCTATGCAGGCCCCCAAATGTCAATTCTTCAGATACGGATGAAGCTAACTGAAAAAAAATCTCATTAAGAATATGGAAAGATCTGCCACCCCCCAGATCTGCACAGTTTGTTACAGGCTGCTGAGGGAAGTTTGTGGAAAAGTCTATTTAAATTTGGTCTAGGTAGAAGGTTTACAAACCAACAGAGTCTTTCCTTATATTATATTTTCTGTGATCCCCAAACCTGGGAAATATCCGACAAACTGTGCCAATTCCAAGACCCATTTCTCTTATCAGTAAAGTACAGAAGTCCCAAAAGTTTTTAGAGGCAGTTTTTGCAAAACAGCTTACAATAATGTACAAAAGTGATTGTGCTTATTAGAAAAGGGCAGGATGCCGATAATATCATATGCACAGTCGATATATTTCTATAAGCTAGACCTCAGAGCTGCCATCGGGACAGACTCGGAAAAGGCTTTTGACAAAGTCTATTGGCATTTTTTAGGGCTATTTTACAACGCTTCAGATTGCCTGATTTTTTTTTGCAAATGGTTCAGTACCTCTAGAACGACACAACATAAACAACAGTATGAATTCTGACCCGCTATACTTTCTGCGAGACACTTGGCAAGTTGTCCCACTTTGATTCGACTTCTTGAAAATTTAGGCACCCTGTCAGATATGACGACCATTTGGATTTTGTGCCCCTTGGGATTCCAGCAGTCTGACACTGGACATCTTAAGCAGCAGTACAAAGGACCATCTGTCAGGGCTTGCCGCTGCTGCCGCTGGGCGTGGCCCTGGGCGGTCTGCTCCTGACGTCACAGGGGGGCCAGGGATTCTGCAGGACCCTGCTCTGTGGAAGGAGGGGCGGTATACCTCACCCAGACTCCCTCTCAGTCCACTCGCTGGCCTGCTCAACCTGGCCTGCTTACCCTCTGCATCCTCCTTCATCTCCTCCTTCCAAGACTCTCCTCCAAGCCTCCACCCTTGCATCTTACTGCTCTCACTCCACATCATCACTCCTCACTCACACCCACCACCACAGGGCTCTTCCCAGCCAGCTTTTATAGGGCTTCCTTCTACTGCCCCACCCCTCTTCCAGCCTGGCCTTGGGCTGCACCAAGCAGTTGCAGCTGGGGTAGCTGATCTGGCCCCACTGACCAGCACCAGCTGTGCCTTGTTCTCTGGCTGCCCAGCCTCCCTGCCTTGGCTGATTGCTGAAGGCCTGTCCAGCTGCAGTCCCCTGGCTAGCAGCTCGGCCTCCCTGGCTGAGCTGATGGCTGAAGGTGGGTCCAGCTGCGGCTCCTTGGCTGGTTGCCCAGGGCTTCCTGCAGAGTGCCTCCAATAGCCCCACCTGGAGTGGCTTGGCTTTTGGCAACCCCTGGGCCAGGCTACTATTTTCTAGCTGGGGCGTGGCTTTGGGTTGTTGGGGCTGCTGCTGCTTCTCCTCCTCAGGTAAGGTCTTTGGGTGGGTGACTGCTGGGCTCCCAATCCCTCTGCCCTTGCCCCCTTCTGCCTTGCCTAGCCCCCTTTCCCTCCCTAGGGGAGTGGGACTCGCTGGCCTCTCTCTGGCTCCCCCTGCCTCCTGAGGCCCTGGGCTTTTGCCCCTTGCCCCTGGCACCGGCAGGTTCTGGCTCCATTTGCCTGTGGGAGGGGTTGACCTGCTGTCAGCTGGCTGACCAGTTGACCTGCTGTCTGCTGGCTGCCCCCTCTGTTTGCCTGTCAGCCCGGCTGACCTGCTGTTCCCTCCTACCAAGTCTGGGGGCTGGGACTCAGACCCCGGACACACCCCCCCACTTAGCTTTGAGTTGTGGGGGTCAGGGTCAGACTCAAACATGCGGGACATGAAGTCCGCATCCACATGCTGCGCCCCCTTGCGGTACTTGATGGTGAACCGGAAGGGGAGGAGGGAGAGGTACCACCGCAGCACACGGGGGTTGTGTGCCTTCATGCGGTGGAGCCATTGCAGGGGTGCATGGTCCGTTAGTAGGACAAAGGGATTATTGGCCAGGTAGTATTGCAGGGCCCCCACTGCCCACTTGACCGCTAGGGCCTCCCGCTCCACTGTTGCATAGCGCCTCTCTGCGGGCTGCAGCTTCCGACTCAGGAAGAGGATGGGGACGTCGGCTCCGTCACGTTCCTGAGTCAGGACTGCCCCAAGGCCGGTGTCAGAAGCGTCTGTGGCCAGCGTAAAGGGTTGGTCAAAGTCCGGGTTCCACAGGGCTGTGGTATTAGAGAGGGCTGACCGCAGGTCCTTGAAAGCTGCTTCTAGTGCTGGGGTCCACCGGACTTGGTTGGGCAGCCCCTTCTTTAAGCAGTCTGTCAGGGGGGCGGCTCGGGAGGCAAAGTGGGGGATGAACCGCCCGTAATACCCCAGTAGTCCCAGGAAACGTCGGACCTGCTTCTTGGTCCGGGGCTGGGGGGCATCAGCTATCGAGGCCACCTTGTCTGGTGGTGGGCGAACTCGGCCTCCCCCGACCACAAAGCCCAGGTACTGGAGTTCCTGGAACCCCAGGTGGCTCTTCTTTGGGTTAGCCCGTAGTCCGGCTCGCTGGAGGGCCCCCATGACAGCTTCCAAGTGTTGGAGGTGGGTGGGCCAGTCTGGGCTGAAGATGATGATGTCATCTATGTACGCCATTGCATACGCCCGGCACTCTCCCAGCACTTGGTCCACCAGCCGCTGAAACGTGGCAGCTGCCCCGTGTAGACCAAACGGCATCTTCTTGAACTGGAAGAGGCCTCGTGGGGTGGCAAAGGCTGTCTTCTCCCGGTCCGCTGGCCGCACGGGCACTTGCCAGTAGCCCTTCGTCAAGTCTAGGGCCGACAGGTAGCGGGCAGACCCTAGGTGGTCTACCAACACATCTGCTCGGGGCATGGGGTATGCATCGAACTGGGCCACCTTATTCAGTTCACGATAGTCGATGCAAAATCGGGTGGTCCCATCTGGCTTGGGCACCAAGACTATCGGGCTCCTCCAAGCGCTTCGCGAGGGCTCGATTACCCCAAGCCTGAGCATCTCGTCGGTCTCCTTCTCCACTGCCTCCCACCGCTTCCTGGGGATGGGGCGCCAGGTAGCCCGGGCTGTCTGCCCCGGGGCTGTTGGAATGGCATGTTGGATCAGGCTCGTGCTGCCCGGCCTGCGGGGGAAGACCCCGGGAATCCGAGCCCAGAGGTCTTGTAGCTGGGCCCTCTGAGCTGGGTCGAGCTGAGGGTCCACCTTGGGCTCCTCGAACTCCGGGGCATCAGTGGTCCAAGGCAGCACACTGTCAGGGAGCTCTAGCGGGTCCTCAGCCACGCCGCACTCCTCTTTTGGGCGCTCGTGCCACTGCTTTAGGAGGTTCACATGCAGGGTCTTCCGCCGACGCCGGCCAACCCCACACTGGACTTCGTAGGTGGTGGGGCCCAGCACCCTTCGAATCTGGTAGGGACCCCTCCATGGGTCCCCTTCCTCTCTTGGGAACACCGAGTGATGCACGAGGACCTTCTCTCCGGCCTGGAAAGTCCTCATCCGTGCACCCCGGTCATAGGCGGCCTTTTGCTTTGACTGGGTGCGAGTCAGTCTGCGATTTGCCTCCGCTTGGGACTGTTGCACCCGGTCACGGAGCCGGCTCACATACTCCTGTATGGGGGGTGCGGGGCTGCTGGCCCGGGGCCCCCAGCGTTCCATCAGCCGGGAGAGCATCCCCCTTGGCTTGCGCCCATATAGCAGCTCGAATGGGCTGAAGCCGGTGGAGGCCTGCGTGGTCTCCCGGAGGGCAAACATGAGTGGGTCAATGTACAAGTCCCACTGGTGAGGCTTGTCCCGCGTCATCTTCTTCAGGGCCTCCTTGACGGTCTGGTTCAGCCGCTCTGCCAACCCGTCTGTTTGAGGGTGGTAAGCCGAGGTGAACACCTGCCGGATCCCCAAATTCCGGCAGAGCTGGCGCATGGCTGTGGCACGGAACGGGCCCCCCCGATCCGTCAAAATTTCGTCTGGCAGCCCCACCATCGCGAAAAACTTGGACAGGGCCCGTACCATCCCTGGGGTCTGCATGGTCTTCAGCGGGATGACCTCGGGGAACCGCGTGGCATAGTCCACAATCACCAGGGCAAAGCGATGGCCCCGGGGTGTGCGTGGCAGCGGTCCGATGAAGTCCATTGCGATGCGTTGGAAGGGCGTCTCCATGACGGGCAGCGGGGAGAGGGGGGCCTTCGGCGGGCGGCGGGCTGCCACCCGCTGGCAGGTGGGACACGAGCGGCAGTGGGCCTTCACGTCTGCATTCACGGAGGGCCAGAAGAATTGCTCAAGAACCTTCCTCAGGGTCTTGTGGTGCCCCAGGTGCCCGGCCCAAGCGTGCTCATGGGCCGTGCGGAGGACTTCTGCCCGATAGGCTGCTGGCACGAGTAGTTGGCGGACCTCCCCCTGGCCATTTGGGGCACGAGCGATGCGGACCCAAACCCCTCCTTGCTTCTCGATGCGAGGGAGCCGTTGGGACCTCCGTTCATCCCGCACTTGCTCCTCCTCCCGAGCGGCTGTCTCTCGCAAGCGCTGCAAGGACTCATCTGCCCCTTGAGCCTCACGGAATGGGTGGTCTGCCAGGGTTCCAACTGCGTCTCCAGTCCGTGGTTCTGCCCCTGGTCTGGTGGAGGGACCCTCTCCCGGGTCGTTGGCCTCCTCCACTTGCAGAGCGGTGGCAACTTGTGGGTCTGTCAATTCCCCTGCCGCCTTCAGCCGAGACCCGGCGATCTCTGGGGTGTCTCTTCCCAATTTCTCCGCTGCCTGCTGGAGGAGCCTGAAGAACCCCGGGGCATCTCTTCCCAGCAGTATTGGTACAGGTAGGTGAGCTAACTGGGCAACTTCCATTTGGTGGTGGACCCCTAGGTACTCTATTGTGATTAGGGCCGTAGGGTACGGCTGGGTGCGGCCCATCACATCTGTCACCGGGATCCAGCGGTGCACTGGGGTGGCAGCTGGGAGGAGCTGGGGCCGAATTGCTGAGACTGCACTCCCAGAGTCCAACAGGGCTTGTAGGATCAGCCGGCCTATCTTCACGGTGGCGCATAGACTCTGCACCTGCTTGCCAGGCGGTGGGTTATTTTCCCAAACGAGGGCGCAAACCCTTGGCAAGGCCTCAGTGAGCGCGCCAGCTTGCATCTGCAGCTCCGCTGTCTGTGCTAGTTCCACTGGAGCGGCTGGGTAGGCTGCCTCCAGCTTTCCCCACATCCTATCCTGGCGTTCCTCCAGCCACGGTCCGAGCTCCGCTGGGGCGGCAGCCTTGGGAGGCTGCCCCTTGACGGGCGCCTGCGTCGGAACGTCTCTCCCCGTACGGGCCACCAACTTGTCAGGGCTTGCCGCTGCTGCCGCTGGGCGTGGCCCTGGGCGGTCTGCTCCTGACGTCACAGGGGGGCCAGGGATTCTGCAGGACCCTGCTCTGTGGAAGGAGGGGCGGTATACCTCACCCAGACTCCCTCTCAGTCCACTCGCTGGCCTGCTCAACCTGGCCTGCTTACCCTCTGCATCCTCCTTCATCTCCTCCTTCCAAGACTCTCCTCCAAGCCTCCACCCTTGCATCGTACTGCTCTCACTCCACATCATCACTCCTCACTCACACCCACCACCACAGGGCTCTTCCCAGCCAGCTTTTATAGGGCTTCCTTCTACTGCCCCACCCCTCTTCCAGCCTGGCCTTGGGCTGCACCAAGCAGTTGCAGCTGGGGTAGCTGATCTGGCCCCACTGACCAGCACCAGCTGTGCCTTGTTCTCTGGCTGCCCAGCCTCCCTGCCTTGGCTGATTGCTGAAGGCCTGTCCAGCTGCAGTCCCCTGGCTAGCAGCTCGGCCTCCCTGGCTGAGCTGATGGCTGAAGGTGGGTCCAGCTGCGGCTCCTTGGCTGGTTGCCCAGGGCTTCCTGCAGAGTGCCTCCAATAGCCCCACCTGGAGTGGCTTGGCTTTTGGCAACCCCTGGGCCAGGCTACTATTTTCTAGCTGGGGCGTGGCTTTGGGTTGTTGGGGCTGCTGCTGCTTCTCCTCCTCAGGTAAGGTCTTTGGGTGGGTGACTGCTGGGCTCCCAATCCCTCTGCCCTTGCCCCCTTCTGCCTTGCCTAGCCCCCTTTCCCTCCCTAGGGGAGTGGGACTCGCTGGCCTCTCTCTGGCTCCCCCTGCCTCCTGAGGCCCTGGGCTTTTGCCCCTTGCCCCTGGCACCGGCAGGTTCTGGCTCCATTTGCCTGTGGGAGGGGTTGACCTGCTGTCAGCTGGCTGACCAGTTGACCTGCTGTCTGCTGGCTGCCCCCTCTGTTTGCCTGTCAGCCCGGCTGACCTGCTGTTCCCTCCTACCAAGTCTGGGGGCTGGGACTCAGACCCCGGACACCATCATCCTAGGAATTAGGGTTTCCAGAGATATCTTACAGCTGTGGTGTGGTGGAGAGTGCCATCAAGTCATAACTGACTTATGGAGACCCCTGATAGAGTCATATGATTAAATGAACTAGCTGAGCTTGTTCTTGTACCCACTAGTTTTAAAAGATTATCATTCCAGAATATGGGTATTTGTGCGGCTCTTTAGCCTTCTTATAATGCTGTTTGAGTTCACTTAACTTTGAAAATGTATCTAGCTCTGTAGGGAACCAAAAATACCGATGTATTTGGTGACCAGGTGCCATTTGTTGAGCAGGTACCTATGATTACCAATTCTAAGCTGCGAAATTTTAGGAAATGTTAATGGCAAAACTCTCCAATTGGATGTCTGGCCTGAGGAGGGCAGGGTTTGGGAAAGGGGAGGGGGGCCTCCATGGGATACCATACCAAGAAGTCCACCCTCCAAAGCTTCCATTTTCTCCATTCTATGATTCTAAGAGTCAGAGAAACATGAGGAGAAGCACCCAATAAAGATGCCACTAAAATTTTATAAAGTACAACCTTGTGGTTTTCCCAGTGGCACTCTGGGACCACGCATTGTGATGGAAAGCAGGGTTAAGCCTTAAGAAAACGTGAAAGGCCAAACTCTCCTATTGGACGTCTGGCCAGTCCACCAAAGTCCAGTTGAAATACATTCAGGTTGTGCAAAAGGCAGTGTTTCTACACACAGTGCCCAATTCACTTATGGAACTCACTGTCGCAAGTTGTGAGGATACTGATCTAGGTAAACTTTTGGTCTAATCAAGCAGGGCTCCCATGTTTTTATGAGACCTGGCTAGATAAAGTGTAAAATGTTAGTATAAAATTATAGAGGGGTATTTATATTTTCAGAAGTGACTAGTTTAAGATAAGTAGATTGTACTGTTGCCATGGGAAGTGGAATTCCCCCCTGCAATTCACGTTTTTCGATATAGCCTTCGATTCCTCTTCTTCTCTATCAAAAGCAGCATTTCTCTTTCATTTCTCTTTGTAGTTTTCTGTTACACCTATGCACTCTTTCGCAATTTCAACCTTTGCAAGTTTTTTGTTTTGTTATGGATGTTACACCCACAGCATGGGGCTCCAGTAGGAGAATAGGAAGATCCGGGAAGAATGAAGTTCTGAAATTTTGCAGAACCCCTCCCTTCTTGCCCCTCCTCTCTTTGAATTTCCCTCGCGATCAAAACAGAATTGTTTCGAAACAGACTCCAAATTCCTAACAAGAGGGAAAGAAACAGATTGCTGGATTTAAGGGAGAAATTGGGTAAAGACGAATTAAGAGAATTCCACTTTAAAAATCCGTGTAGATTCCCTGTAATACCTGCACATTCGGCCAGTGGTCTGCAGTAAGCCCCTTCGCACATATAATGCATGTGGTCTCCTCTACAACTGGCAGCTTTGCAAAAAGCAGAACGGTGATCACGCAGAGATGTCTGCGAAACGTCTAGTATCAGAATGCCCTTGTCCAGTCGCATTAAGAGTTCACTGTAGATTTTTTTTTCTGCTAAATATGTGACCATCAGGTAGAAGGATGCGTAGGTACAATCCTGCTCCCCTCTGTGTGCATTCCATGATGAATATCTGAAGGGAGCATCTTTTTCCAATTAGAGATACCCTGATAATTACCAGGGATGCTCCATCACCCACCGGTCCGGCTCGCACTCAGTTTTCCAGTTGCAGTCAACACAGCTGAACATCTAACAAAATGCTTGCCCTTGTTCTAACAGTTCAAGCGTGTTTCATTGTCCTAAAAAACCAATTGCACAAGCCTGATTTCATTGCGCCTTTCCCACAGCTTCAACCCCGTTTGGCGGTCATCACCAACTCTTCTGCTGGCTTTCTTCTTGCAGTCCCGCACATTCCTAAAATATAATAAAAATGTCCACAGTGTTGTCACGGCGACTTATGGATGTGAAATGTCTCTGTGTCCCTTATGGCTGCCTGACTTGACATCTGTTAAAGGCTAAAGCAGGTGAGCTGCCTGAATGTGAATGAATCAACACCCACGTGCTTTCGCACTGCCTCATGGGAATCATAGTCCCCCATCCCTCTTGACCGACAAATGCTTATTAACTGTTCTGCTAACAAACAAGGTATCTCAGGCAGGCATGTTTATCATTCTTGACTCATCACAATATCATGGAGAATTTTTTAAATAGGAAACGTGGGCAAAGCATTCAGATCAGGAATATTTTGTGCAGGCACATTCTCGCACTGCCTAATGGTGTCATGAGTCAGAGCACGTTCTCCTCCTCGTCAGGTGAGGAGGTCACCAGAGCACTGCACCTCCAGAGAAGGAGGCAATTGAGACACCTCCAGAAGTCTCCTTTGATGTGCAGAAGGAACCCAAAGACTGAGTCAGCTCGCTTACCCTGGGATGTAGGCCTGCCTTCTGATTCGCACTTGGACCCTGAACTTTCCACCCCAGACCCTTTTGCTGCAGCTGAGGTGTCTCCCCAGCTGTCCCCTCAAGCATCTCAAAGTCCTGATCCACTTCAGCTCCATTGCAGGACTTGCTGCCATAACCAGGCATGGCGCCTTTAAGAGCCAGTAGACATCTCCTAGAAGGGCAGAGCTTGTATCTCCACCTCCTTGCCAGAATATTTAAGGTCTGAGAGTCAAACTACAAGTGATGCCTGACACTAGTTGGACACTTGTCAGCTTCCCTCAAGTTTTGATGGGAAATGTAGGCAGCTTGGTGGAATGTTGGACAAGTGACAGTTGAAAAGTCTGTTGGACAGCAGTCAGGGAGCCAAGCTGCAAGACCAGGACGCCTACATTTGCTATCAAAACTTGAGGGAAGCTGACAAGCGTCCAACCTGTGTCAGGCGTCACTTGTAGCTTGGCTCTCAGTTTACTTTCAGCCTTTACTAGAACAATATCCATGCTATAGTGTTGTTGGCTTTAGAACCCTATCTAGATCTTAGCCTCAGGCAAGACAAATGAGAGCTGTATGTTATTAAATATTCTACCAAGCAATATTAAAAAAATATGTTGTGAATTATTTAGGTATATAGTGACAGCAGCAAGAGTAAAGCAAAATGGAAAGGCAGAAATATGTCCAGAACTGAAGGAATGGAAGAATAAGTTAAATGAATATGTGACAATGGTAAAATTAATATCTTATGTACATGTATGTTACATGCCCTTCACATAGTTCACATAGTTGCTGTAAAATGCTCACGTGCTGCCATGTTTTCTGTTTTATATTTGTATTTATATAGCTGTATATATTTTAAATTGAATGATATGTATTATTGTTGCTTTTAATAGTGATGTTGATTAGTTGTGTGGTGTATTTTAAGTCTGTTGTGATCCGCCCTGAGCCCACTTTTGTGGGGAGGGTGGACTATAAATTGAAGAAAATAAAAGAATAATAATTAATAAATAAAATAATAGGCCAATATCAGAATTTCAAGAAAAATGGAAAGTATTATAGAGCTGAAGATTAAGGATAATTAAGAACAACTATTATTAAATATGAAGATAGGTGGAAAGATATTTAAACAGAAGTGAAAAATTAAGAACATATATAAGCAAGCTGTAATTCGATATATACTCAACCTGAAGATTACATGATTTGAGAATAGTTTAATTAATATGGGTTTTCTTTCTTTTTTTGTATGATGGTTTCCTTGGTGGTCCAGAATGCTGTGATGTCACAGCATGTTTTAAAAGATTGCAGATGATTGTAGTAGAAGAAGATGACTGAAGAGGCACGGTTTAGGTGATTGGACGATTGTAATTTGTGTTTTGTATTGTTTGCTGTTTATTGACTGATATAAAAATTTCTGATGGAAAAAACCCAAAACAAATGAGAATTGTAGTTGTTTTTTTCAGGGGCTGACCAAACATTTCCTAGGTGATAGCATGACTCTTACCCTGCGTTAGGATGAAAAAGTGCTGTGGTTGGTAAATTGGTCAACATTCACACACTCAGGTAGCATACAAAGCAATTTATGAACAGAAACCTATGGAAACAGCTACTGTGATATTCCCCATTACTATGTATGGATGTGAAAGTTGGATGGTGAAGAAAGCTGGCAGGAAGAAAATGGATTCATTTGAAATGTGGTGCTGGAGGAGAGTTTTGCAAATACCACGGACCGCCCAAAAGCAGGGCTTTTTTTCTGGGAAAAGAGGTGGTGGAACTCAGTGGGTTGCCAGCAAAGGGGGCAACTCTTGGCGCGAGGTGGTGCCCCTGGTACCACATGTGTGCGCACAAAGTGCACGCATGCTCCCAGGGTCAATGATGCCACTTTGGGTCAGCTGGAACAAGGGGGGAGTTTTTAAAAGTTTAAATCGCCCTCGGCAAAAATGATCACATGGTTGGTGCCCCCCCCCTGATCTCCAGACAGAGGGGAGTTTAGATTGCCTTCCGTGCCGCTAGAGCAGCGTGGAGGGCAATCTAAACTCCCCTCTGTCTGGAGATCAGGGGGCGGGGCCACCAGCCATGTGACCATTTTCAAGAGGTTCCAGAACTCCATTCCACCACGTTCCAGCTGAAAAAAAGCCCTGCCCAAAAGACAAATAAGTGGGTCCTAGATCAAATCAAGCCTGAATTCTCCCTAGAAGCTAAAATGACAAGACTGAGGCTATCATACTTTGGTCACATCATGAGAAGCCAAGATTCTCTGGGAAAGTCAATAATGCTGGGAAAAGTGGAAGGCAGTAGGAAAAGAGGAAGACCGAAGACGAGATGGCTGGACTCAGTAAAGAAAGCCACGTCCTCCAGTTTGCAAGATCTGAGCAAGTCTGTTCATGATAGGACATTTTGGAGGTCTTTCGTTCATAGGGTCGCCGTAGGTCGGAGGCAACTTGACAGCACATGACATACACACACACTGCACAATCGCAATGCTGCTATAGGATCTGAACTTCAGGTGAAAACCCTGAGGCAACTGGGTGAGGGGCTCAGCTCTCAGAAGCAATTCAGTCACCTTGAATTTTCTAACACTGATCATGTTAATTTCAAAGTTCCCAGCATCCCTGACAGGGTGGCCAGCTCCAGCTTCAGAAGTTCCTGGAGATCTGAGGGTGGAGCCTGGAGAGGGTGGAGTTTAGGGAGAGGAGGGAGCTCAGCTGGGAAGCTGCTATTTCCTCCACCCAGAAATCACTTGGAATTCTGGGATAACTCCAGGCCCTACCTGGAGAATGGCAACACTAATCCCTGATAGTTAGAAAAGTTTGAGAGGGAGATATTCATATGCCTTGCTATGGAAGGGATCGATACAAACACAAGACAAACAACTGATCGATATTCATATTTTCCCAATAATCCCAGATTATGAGCTACTAAATGCCAGCTTTCTAGGTCACACCCAACTATCCTAACTTTTGTCAATAAAGTCTAAAACTAGCAATTTACACTGATTCCCTCTTCCCACTGCACACTTTTTATTGTTCTTTGGGGTCCCCTGTCCTTCCCGAGTGGCAGAGATCCGTGGACTACGGTGGGAAGGAAGTACCATTCTGCTGTTAAAAAATTTACAGTGCAATCCCAAACAGAGTTATACACATCTAAGCCCATTGATTTCATTTGGTTTAAACGGGAGGATTGCACAGTTAGTCTGGACGGAGCCGACCCTTTCAGTTTCTTTGGCTCAAATGCCTAACTGCTAATTTTTCCCCTCCAAGCCAAACAAATCTTAAAAGACGCTGAACATATAAAACAAGAAGATTTAACCTCACCTGTGTTATTAAACTAAGATTATTGAGGATCTTTCTTGAGGCAAGTTTGGCTCTTGTTCAATTTTATCTAACCTAGAAGATCTAACCTAGGCCGATTCCAGACGACTAACCTGAAGGTGCTGCATGCCGCCATGTTCCGGATCGCGACGCGTCGCGATCCGGAACATGGTGGCATGCAGCGCCTTCAGGTTAGTCATCTGGAATCGGCCCTAGAAGGACTGCAAGGCCAATAAACTACGGCAGTTTAATCATCCAGAGATAGCAAGGTCTGGATTCTTTGTTGCCGATTTAAAAATCAGGCTTAATATCATCACGATTATTGCTTCTCTCTTTGTGCCAATGTAAATTATGTTTTTTTTTTAAATCTCCCCTTGATTGGTATTCCTCATACCCAGCAAGGGACATTTTAATTGTAAATGTGGGTTTTGTTTTGTTTTGTTGGACGTCTTTAAATTACACCCCTGCCTGTTTGGTTTTGTTTTTCCTTAATGGCTCTGACGAGGGATACTGTGTACGGTACTAATCTGTAAATAGACTCCTGGTCCAGAAAGTATCTCGGCAATGCGGTGGGCATCAATTGCACCAGCCCCCGGTTTTGTCGGAGTTGAATACAGCCACGCGAGATACGCATGGAACATCAAACTCGGTGGATTACAGAGGGGAACCTCGTGCTCCGAATCCTGATTGTCAATCATTGCCTCGGATTAAGGGATATAGTTTAAAAACCCAAAAAGGGAGCCCTTCCTTTTAACTTCTGCCTACTGTGCATTTTGAATCATCAACCAGAAAAAGCCGTGTTTAAGTCAAGGCTGCCTCCCTTCTACCGTGGAAAGGAAATGCATCCTTTTGCCACCTGCCCAGCTAGCTTTCCACCGGAATCAAAGACAGCGAGAGATGCAGTGGCGAGGCTTTGCAGATCTTGACCAAAACATCACACTGTTGAATGGCACAATTTCCACACACACCCAACCCCTCCTGCTGCAACAAGGGCCGAGGCAGACAAGATTTTGCACCACAAAAGACTAAAGCCGGTTTCCAGTGCAAAGAGGCTTTTCCCATGCCGGTCTTTTTGAAGACTGGCAATGCTGTAAAAATGCCACACTATCAAACTGAGGTTTGGAGAGAGAGAAGGGTTTTATTCTTTGTGGCTTGCTTCAGAGCTGAAAGGCTGGAGTGAGCTCTCCGGTAAACCCATATGACAAGGATGCTGGACAAGATCACAGAGCGACTGCAAGGGGAACCGACCCTCTTGTGACCCTTTCCTGTCCTTACATCTAAGAAAAGGAAGTTGGGGTAGAATGCACGCGTCTCTCAGTCTGGATCTGCTCATTGCTGGATATCGCACTCGCGCTGCATTATCATCATTCAGTTGCTGTATTTTTCCGGTGTTCAGACAAGACAATCAAGAGGTGAATACTCACAAGAGCACAATGGTAGCACAATGTCTAACCAAGTGTGAATTTGGTTTTTTTCCCCTCCTTCCTGAAAATCTTCATTTTCTTTCAAGCATAACTCTTTAGGGTACATCCAGAATCCCCTTGAACTAAGGTTTTTAGACAGACAGACAGACAGACAGACAGACAGACAGACAGACAGACAGACAGACAGACAGACAGACAGACAGACAGACAGACAGACGATGATAGATAGATAGATAGATAGATAGATAGATAGATAGATAGATAGATAGATAGATAGATAGATAGATAGATAGATAGATAGATGATAGATAGATAGATAGATAGATAGATAGATAGATAGATAGATAGATAGATATAAACACATCCAGATTATGCAGGGTTTGTGTGCATATACAGCTCTTTCCTCTTAGGTCTGCCTTCTCACACAAAGCATGGGGCAGGAAATGATGGTTTAACTAACTTTGGTTATCTGTGCCTTCTAAATGCAGGCTGGCTACTTCACTAGAGTTAGTTTTCCTTCCAATGAGCAGGATCCTAAACCAGGATTAAACCCTGGTTAAGAATCCTGGCTTGTATTGTAGCTGTTAAAATGAACTCTGGTTAAGCGGTGCATCTACGTCACGGGTCACCAAAATTGCAGTTCAGTCCTAAGAAGAGTTACACCTTTCAAAGCCCATCGAGCTTAATGATTTGTTTATTTATTCATAGTCCACCTTTCTCACCGAGCTCAAGGTGGATTACATAATGCAAGTCAGTACAATCAAAGGGATGACACATCTAACGAACAATCTAATAGCACTAAGATTGCAGAAATCTGGAAAAGATGTATTAAGTATGGCATGTTAAACAGTGCAAGAAATAGATCCAGAGGAGTTAGCCATGTTAGTCTGTAGCCGCAAAATAGTAAAGAGTCCAGTAGCACCTTTAAGACTAACCAATTTTATTGTAGCAGAAGCATTCGAGAGCCACAGCTCTCTCCGTCAGATGCATCGTCAGCTTTCGAGAACCACAGTTCTCTTCATCAGATGTAGCATAAGCTTTCAAGAACCACAGTTCTCTTCATCAGATGTAGCATAAGCTTTCGAGAACCACAGCTCTCTTCATCAGATGCATCGTCAGCTTTCGAGAACCACAGCTCTCTTCATCAGATGTAGCATAAGCGTTCGAGAACCACAGCTCTCTTCATCAGATGTAGCATAAGCGTTCGAGAACCACAGTTCTCTTTGTCAGATGCGTGCATGCATCTAATGAAGAGAGTGGTGGTTCTCAAAAGCTTCTGCTACAATGAAGTTGGTTAGTCTTAAAAGTGCAAGAAATGTTATTACAGAAATAGAAATACAGCAACAGATAGTCCATAGTCCCATTCCCTGCACTGAAACATCTTCCTGAATCATTTTGTGTTAATGCAGTCCAGTCTGCTTAGGAGTGCACTGAAAACCTTAAACTGCCACTTGTTCACAACTGTCATGAAGCCTGAACATGTGGGGCCACATCTGTTCATACACTCCCTTTGTTTTCTTGCTCCCTTCACTCTGCACTCTCTGTTGCTGAAATTTAGATTGCAGACCCACTTGGAGAGAGGATCTCCTGGAAGTACAACTGATCTCCAGGCTACAGAGATCAGTTCCCCTGGAGAAAATGGCTGCTTTGGAGGGTGGACCGTATGGCATAATTCCTGCTGAGGTCCCTCTCCTTCCCAAATCCTGCCCTCTACAGACTCCACTCCCAAATCTCCAAGAATTTCCCAGATAGTGCAAGTCCTTTGGTCTCTTAGTGTCTCAGTCTGGATCTACTCACCGCTGGATATCGCAGTCACACTGCATTATCATCATACAGTCACTGCCCGGCGACCAAAAGACTTGCACTATCTGCCAGGCCCAGCTCCAGGAATTGCCATCGCTGGGCAGCTGCTGAGACCGCAGCCTTTGGGAAGGCTTGCTCTGTGAAGCTTAGATGGCTTCTCTGTCCATGTCACAGCCACACCTGAGAGGGAATCCCAAAAATCTGGAACCATTCCTAAACAAAGTGCACCTGGGTGGATACAACAGAGATTCCAGTTTCAGCATCCAGCAGTTTAGGGTTTTACTGCAAGTCCTTCTGACAAGCCATAGGAGAAGGCCTTGTTTGGTGGATTGACAAGTTGTACTGGGACAAACTAGCAGCTGAAAAGAGCAAGAGTCCAGTAGCACCTATAAAGCTAACAAAATTAGTGGTAGCTTCCGTGAGCCAAAGCTCCTTCAGATACCACGAAAAGCTCATACCTTACCACTAATTTTGTTAGTCTTCTAGGTGCTACTGGACTCTTGCTCTTTTCCACTGCTACAGACAGACTAATACAGCTACCCATCTTGATCTATCTCCATGGACGGGACAAACTAGTCTGCAAACTAGCCTAAAATATGTTTGTTTCTTGGTAAACTAGAAATAGCTAAAGAAAGAAAGAAACTGGAGCTCCCTGGAAGACCTTGGGCCAGTGATTTTCGGTTTGTCTAACCTACCTTGCGGGATAAACAAAGACTAGTAGTGTCTTTGGTTCCTCATGGGCTAAATGTGAACCTAGATCTCCTTTATATGTCTAGTTATAGTGACTAAGCTAATCTTTTAGAATCACTGGCCCTTTATAATCTGAGGATATATTGCATCACACTTGGTTATAAGATACAGCTAGCTCTACCTTATTTCATTGCTCAAGGTGAAATTTGAAATACTCCATACAAGGCACGTTATCAGGTCAGTGCTTATCACTCTGTTCTGAATTATGTATGTAAATATTTTGTGTTCCTTCCATTCTAGAAATGACAAATAGTGGTTGTTCTGGATGTTGCTAAAGAAACTTTTTAAAGCCAACCTGTAATATGCTCAGGTGGGTATTTATTTAGACACTAGCATCAAAGCCTGTTGTGGGAAAAAATACAAGGGCTCTAGAAAGGGGAGGGCAGGCAGGTGGGCATTCCCTCCTCCTCTGTCACTGATCCTGACTGATTGAAGGTGGGGGGGGGTGCAGGGGGTGGGCATTGCCTCCTGCTCCGCACCTGATCCTGGCCAGGTGAAGGGGGGCAGCACTTCCTTCTGCTCTGCGGCTGATCCTGGCTGGGTGAAGGTGGGGGGCAGGAATTGCCACCTGCTCTGCTCCTGATCCCAGCTGTGTGAAGACGGGGAATGGGCATTGCCATTTGCTTTGCTCCTGATCTCAGCTGTGTGAAGGCAGAGGGGGCAGGAATTCCACCTGCTCTGCTCCTGATCCCAGCTGGGTGAAGGCAGGGGGACAGGCATTGTGCCCTGCTCCGCTCCTGGTCCCAGCTGGGTGAAGGTGGGGGCAGGCATTGCTGCCTACTCCACGCCTGATCCCAACCTGGGCTTCCCGCCATGGTGCGCTCTCTGGAGGTCTGGCTGCCTCATCTGGGCTTCCCTCCACAGCAGCGCCCTCTGGAGGCACACCAGGGTAGGAAGTGAGTCGTCTTGAATACGCTTAGCCTTTTATATAGTAGGATTTTAATACTTCCAATTTTACTATTTAATTATTCTATTTTGACAAATCACGTTTTTATGTTCTTTTATAACAGATCCCCTGACAAAGCCTAAAGAGACCTGTTGTAGCTGTCCCCCGACTTCCACAGCTGCTGTCCTTCACCTCTGGTAGTTTACTCTTAACTAATAAGTCCCGGAGGTTTTTTGCTCTTTTCGCTGTGAACAAGGGGGGGATCTTTGCATCTGGGAATATTGGACAGAAGATGCCAATGTCTTTCTATGATGGCCTGAACTGATGTGTACGTACTATTGTATGTTAAAGGGATAACCATCCCGTCTAGCTTCCCTTTCTTGGTTTTTGGGGTGAGTAGCAAAGCTACTCCCCATGTATTCTGGGCCCTATGATAAGCTTCTTTTTTCTGCCTAACCTACC
This sequence comes from Eublepharis macularius, assembly GCF_028583425.1. Classification (NCBI taxonomy): domain Eukaryota; kingdom Metazoa; phylum Chordata; class Lepidosauria; order Squamata; family Eublepharidae; genus Eublepharis; species Eublepharis macularius. The sequence goes on along the minus strand of NC_072791.1, from coordinate 9,070,408 downwards.
TCACAGGGTGCTGTGAAGCTAAAAAGGAGGGAAAGGATAGACACGCAGGCATGAACCAGCCTCGGTCCTTTTTCCCCACCCGCATCTAATCCAGATAAAACCTTGTACAAGGTAGTTGTTGTGGGTTTTCCGGGCTGTATTGCCGTGGTCTTGGCATTGTAGTTCCTGAAGTTTCGCCAGCAGCTGTGCCAGCCACAGCTGTTGGCGAAACGTCAGGAACTACAATGCCAAGACCACGGCAATACAGCCCGGAAAACCCACAACAACCATCGTTCTCCGGCCGTGAAAGCCTTCGACAATACATCTTGTACAAGGTAATTACATTCTTTGTCCTCTGACACAGGTGTGACACTGTGACATGTGACCATGCGCCGGCACAAGGTGGCACACAGCTGATCTTACCCCCTTTTTGCCTGCATGGCAGGAGATCAGGAACCGTGGGGGATGTAAAGAACAGCCAGAAGTAGGTTGGCCATTTGCCCATTGGTAGCAGCTAATCCCCCACTGTCAATAATTTGAGAGTGGGAGAAAAATGGAGAGGAGCAACATCGATGGTGATGCACTAGAACATTCCTCTCGTCTCTATAGTCTTTACCATAGAGTTTAGGGGAAATTTCTAGACTGTCACCCAGAGGTGACATTGCATCCTCCTGAAACTCCACCCACTTGAGGCACCGCCTCCTAAATCTCCTAGCATTTGCCAATGCAGGGCTTAGAGCCCTAGCTGACAGGGTAGATAAAAAGTGAGTCTTAATTCTTTCCCCTCAGCACACCAGTTTCCAAATTAGCCCAAGTAAGAAAAAAAGACAGGTTCTGAGATGGTCTTTTTTCTTAGCCAGAGCTGAAAAGAGTACAAGAAGGCAATTCCCAATAGAGAAAATGCTTCGAGGGGGGAGCATTAACCCCCTTTTCACCCAGCAAAGTGCCCCTAAGGCATGCTGCCGTTTTTATGGCTGCTTTTTCCAGCTAAATTACACACTGGAGAGATCCAGTCATGGGCCCCATAAAGCAGTACGCAGTTTGGACCAAAATGTTGGTCCAAATTTTTTAAAAAACAAACCTCTCAGCTATCTACAGATAATGGGAAAGGAATTTCCCTTCTGTTTTTTTATGGGCTGCGAGAGGGGGGAGGAAGAGCAAACATTAATCTTATCAACACCTAACCTTTTAATCTGATTATTGCAACGACATGTTAATTTATGAAAAAGTTTGGCAGTTTGTTAAATTGCTCACAAGCGTCCATGAATGGCAGCCTCAACAGGTTCCTTCATTGAATTTGCGCAGCCTCTCCTGGCCAAGCAACTCCAAATTTGGTCTTAATTAATATTCCTACTTCTGGTTTCCATAGTTTCTTTTTAAACACGAGCACCAGCAGATGCTGGCAGCAGCTTCGCCCATATTCTCAATAATAACCCCCCTCTGGCTGTCAATATATATGAAAAGCAAAACATTTTTTGCATACTTAGAACAGCCTGTCTTTTCTCCATCTTTTGTACCGCCAGATATGTCGGCAGCAAGTGTTTTGTTTGGTGGCGTGAATTCTCCCCCTAACCCTTTACCCTGCTTAATAGACTTAACACTTTCTTGGCTTGTGTTCTGCTAACACACACACACACACAAAATCCCTTCCTCTTTCCTAGAAATGTTTTTTGGGTTTCAGACTTGACAAAGGATTTTTTGTTTATTAATAAAATTTGAAGCCTATATATGTTGGATGACGAAAATGCTTCTATTGAAGCCAAACCAGCAGGATTTGAGTCCAGTGGCACCAGAGACCAGCAAGATTTTCAGAGTGTAACGTCTTGAAAGTTAAAGCTCCATTCTTCACACATAAAGAGACCTCTAACTCTCAAAAGCTTAAGAGTCCAGTAGCACCTATAAGACTAACAATATCTGTGGTAGGGTATGAGCTTTCATCTTACTTCTTCAGATACATGTTAGAATGTGAGTCCATCTTTCCTTATATCTTGGTGAGTGGAGTAATTTCAGATGCCGATGACAATAGCAAGTAAATGACAAAAGCCACTGGAATGTCAATAGCAGGCGTATCTGAAGAAGTGTGCTGCGACTCACAAAAGCTCATACGCTACCACCATTTTTGTTAGTCTTATAGGGGCTACTGGTCTCTTGCTCTTTTCTACTGCTACAGACAGACTAATACGGCTACTCGTCTTGATCTATCACAAAAGCTTACACTTTGAAAATCTTGTTGATCTCTAAGGTGCCACTGGACTAAAATTCTGCTGTAGTTGTCTCATACACAGGGCCGGTGTGTCCATTGAGGCGGTGCAGGCAGCCACCTCGAGCGCTGACCAGGGGCGGGGGCGCACACTGCAGGGCTGGTGGCAGCAGTGCTGGCGGCTGAATGAGAGGGCTGGGAAGCCGCTCCTGTGTGCCGCCCCAGCCGCCTGCTGTGCCTGGCCCGCAGGTGCCCGGCCAGGAACGTGTGCTAGCGGCGGCAGTGCGGGGCAACTGAGCAGGCAGCCTCCCAGCCCTCCCACTCAGTTTCCCCGTGCTGCCGCTGCCGCCACCACCAACACACAGCTGTGGGACAGCCAGGTGCAGCAGGCGGCTGGGGCAGTGCAGGGCAACTGAGAAAACCTGGCACCGGCCCTGCTCATATAAGTGGCAATTGGAGGAGCCATAGACCATCCTGCTGGACCCGTAGCCCTACCCCTAAGCTCAGCTCAGGGAACTCACCTCCGCAGCCTGGAGGTCAGTTGTAATTCCAGGAGATCTCCAAGCCCCAACTGGAGGCTGGCAACCCCAGTACTGGTGAAGGGTAGCTTAGACAGCAATGCTGTAAGTATTTCAGAACTTGGGTGCAAATTCCACCAACAGCACAGAAACAAGCATGGAGTATTCCTCTATTTATTTATTTATTTATTTATTTATTTATTTATTTATTTATTTGATTTATACCCTGCCCTCCCCACAAATGGGCTCAGGGCGGCTAACAACATAAAACGCAGTGAATTAATCACAAAACCATAAAATCAATAATAATCTTTAAAAAGTCATTAAAATAGTCCAGGCACAGGCTATTTAAATATTTGGGAGTCCATATAGGGGCACAGTAGATGGCCGAGGGCAGCCCCAGAAAAAGTGGGGGTCTTAGATGGAAGAAGGAGAACACCCGCTGGCACTCAGCCAAAGACCCGGCAGAATATCTCCGTTTTACGGTCCCTGCGGAACTGTAACAGGGCCCGCAGGGCCCGGATCTCCAGCGGGAGAGCATTCCACCAGGCTGGGGCCAGGGCAGAGAAAGCCCTGGCCCTGGTTGAGGCCAGACGGATGTCCTTCGGGCCGGGGACCACCAGGAGTTGCTTGTTTGCAGAGCGCAACACCCTGCAGGGGACGTAATGGAAGAGGCAGTCCCGCAGGTATGCAGCTCCCTATTGATATGTCCATTTGAGTAAGATACAAAACAATTCAATTATCTGAAGTCTTGTTACACTGTTTTAATGTACGTCATTCAGATCAACCATATTGCGTTAATTTTTGACCACCAATTACAATACATAGTCACACTTGGTCCGTCCCCCCATTCGTCCTTCCTTCGGTTTTGTCATAGCTTCACCAACTTCATAAACAAATAATTCTGCAAAGTTATAAAAAGATTCTTGATTTACATGTCTTTTCCCAAATTGCATCCAGGGCCATTTCCAGATGGCTTACCTGCCTCCGTAACGTCGCGCCATGTTGTGGGGAAAAAGCGAAATATTGCGTTTTCTCGCGAGAGTTTTGCGCGATGTCATGCGACGTCGCGCAAAACTCACACGAGAAAACGCGATATTTTGCGTTTTCCCCGCAACATAGCGCGACATTCCGGAGGCAGGTAAGCCACCTGGAAACGGCCCAGGTCTCTTCTGCTGAATTCCAAACCACTTTAACCGTGGGTTGTGGGAACAGTTAGCACAGTCCTGCATGAAACTTTGGAAGGAGAAATTAGCTCCAACTTCAAATTCACCTCTTAAGGGATTGTGCATCCCACTGACCTGGATTTAAAGGTGTAGTGACTAGTTAGGCAGTTCAAACATCCGGGACTTAGGGAAGCCTGATTGCTCTATTCCAGCTTGCGTGCATTTAAAGATAGCACAGGACCATGTCCGAGGGATGGAAGTGCATTCGGTCCAACTAGACCATGGCAGTGGTTGCCTAGCAACTGACAGCAATGCAGGAATGTTGGCATGTGATTACAGTGTCAATGACTGGAGGAGAATCGTGGACCCAGGATAGCCTGGTGTATCATCACTAGGGTTACCAAACAACCAGGATGAACCAAAAAAAACCCAGTCAGGCCATTTGTTTAACATGGTGGCGTATTTCAGAAAAGCAACAGACAAGATTAGTAACTTCTTTCCTTAAACCATTTTTTTAAAATCCTGCAATTTAGGTGTTAAAGAGCAAGAGTCCCGTAGCACCTATAAGACTAACAAAATTAGTGGCAGGGTATGAGCTTTCGTGAGGCACAGCTCATGTCTTCAGATGCAGCTAGAATGTGAGTCCATCTGTCCTTATATTTTGGAGAGTGGAGTGATTACAGAAGCTGAATGAAAATCGCCAGTGAATGACAAAGGCAGGAGTGATTGAATAGGGTGGGGTATGCAGAGGGGTAGTGGGTGTGGAGAAATCAGCACTGGTAAAGAGACAGAAAGCCTAGGTCTTGATTCAGTCCAGGTGGATGCATTGTCTTGAGCTTCGTTATCAGTTGCAATTCAGCAGTCTCTCTTTCTAATCTCCCTTTGAAATTCCTCTGCAGGAGAACTGCTACTTTTAGGTCAGCAACTGAACGTCCTGGAAGGTTAAAATATCCCCCCATTGGTTTTTGAACGTTTTGGTTCCTGACGTCAGATTTATGTCCATTCATTCTTTGTCAAAGTTTGTCCAGCGTAGAGAGTGGAGGGGCATTGCTGGCCCATGATGGTGTAAATCACATCAGAGGATGAGCAGGAGTATGAACCCAAGATGGTGTGGCTGATGTTGTTTGGTCCACGGATGGTGTTGCTTGGATTGATATGAGAACAAAGTTGGCATCTTGGTTTGTTGCAGGCTTTGGTACCAGAGTCCATGTTAGTGTTAAGTAGTTTATCATTGTGGATGAATAGTTGTTTCAGGTTAGCAGGCTGTCTGTAAGCAATAAAAGGTCAGCCCCCCAGTGTCTGTGTGAGGAAAATGTCACAATCCAGCACAGGCTATAGGTCCTTAATAAATGTGTTGGACTGGCTTGAGTTGTGGGCTGTGCAGATTATTTTGCAAAGGATTCCACCTTCGGATCCATCAAAAGTTGAATCCACCCTTAGCCCCGTCAAAAAACATTTGGGCTCCACCAAAGGCCCGATCAGACACTGCGAGGCTCCATCCGGGGACCCATCCCGAACTAACCAGGCTCTGTCCTTGGTCCACCAAATGGTAGGGACACTTCTGAAATTCAAGAGTCCCAAATTCCATACTTGACATTCCAAATGATCTACTCTTTTCCCAAAGTTGGACAGATGCATTAGGAGTGGGCACTGCTATGTTTCTTCTCTCCAAACACACCATGCCTCAGCCAGTGCAACGTTGAAGTCAGGTTCTGCTGGGCCTATATACCTTGATAATTTCCTCTAAGCGGAAAACTAGTACAGCATACAAAAGACTAGACCAGACTAGTTCCCAACATTTTGGAGCTTGTGGGCATTTTTGGAATTATAACACAAGGTGGTGGGTGCATCCACAAAATGGGCTCCATGGGAGGTGAAGCCAATCTCAAAATGGCCACCATGAGGGATGGAGTCACACAGGGGAAGGGACAAGAGCAGGGTTCATTTCAAGGGGGAACGTGGCCCCGCCCACCTGATTCTTGGCCATTTTGGGCCCGTTTCAGCCTGGATTGGGGCCGAAATGGCCCGGATTGGGCCTCTGACGGATGGTGGATCACTCTCCCACTCAGCAGCGGCCCAATCTTGACCATTTTGGGCCCCTTTTCAGCCATTATCAGCCCCTTTTTGCCATTTTGGTCCCATTTCGGCCCTGAATGGCCAGGATTGGGTCCAAAACAGCCAGTATAGGTGATGTCAGGGGGTGCGGCATACGCAAATCAGTTATGCTACTGACACACTTCCGATGATGGCAAGGGGCGTGACATATGCTAATGAGTTATTCTAATGAGTTATGCTAATGAGTTCCTCCAGCTCTTTTTCCACTAAATGACCCCTGGACAAGAGGATTAATTTTTAAAAATGCAAAGGGACAGAGGAGTGAGAGAAAGAACAAACCCAACATTGTGATGGTAGCTGCCACTGAAAAAATGTCATTTTAATTTGCACAGCCCATTAGATCTCCAATGGCCAATCAAAAGGAGACCCACTTGGCCATGCCCACTTTCTAAAAACATTTAGTGGGCACCAGGAAATGATGGATGCTATAATATGCAGGGGCATCATGTTGGGGACAACTGGACTAGACTGTGGCTGTTTCCACATGCTCTTAAAGAGACAGCCCACTCACCGAATGCTGGCAGCTTCTCTCACTCACTCCACACAGCTCTGATTTCAAAGCAGAAACAGGCTGTTTGGCTTCCATTTTTTGGGCATCTTTTTGGGGGCACAGGTAAGTGCAGGAAACTGCGTTCTCAGAAAAGGCACCCCAAAAAAAGAAGCCAAACAGCCTGCATCCACTTTGAAATTGGAGATGTGTGGTGTGAGAAAAGCTGCCAGCATTTGGTGAGCGGGCTGTCCCTTTTAGAACATGTGGAAACAGCCTATATCTTTTTCTCCCTGACATGCTAAATTTTTATTTGCAGGAAGTATTTATGTGGGGAGACAATTCTGCTGTGGAAAGAAGTACTCTTTCCAGATGTTTTCTTCTCCTTTAAATAGTAGTATAAGTGGTACGGTTACCAGCCTACAGATAGGGCTTGGGGTTCTCCTAGAATTACAACTGATTCCCGTACTACAGAGATTGCTTTCGAGGGAGGAAATGGCTGCTTTGGAGGGGGGGCCCTATGGTATACCCCAGATTCCAGGCAAAATCGTTCCCTCAAATACCGCCTCCAGAGGAACCACCCCTAAATCTCTATGTCCCAAGCTGGAGTTTGCAACCCTAACAAGTGGTACGATATACTCCAGCAGCCGTTGATTTTAAGGTATTTTAAAGAGACCACCATTCCCTTCCTTGCTCTCCCTCCCTCACTCCAGAAAACTTCTGATCTTTAAATGTTTTTAAAAGTTAAACCGACTTGCACATTTCCCCCGTTTGCTCCGCTTCCCCCACAATGCCTGCCCCCCCCTCCAGAACTCAGCAATATAAATACTGCTAACTCTGTGGAAATGAATTATTGACCATTTTAATACATGTTGCACAGTACATATTAATATAGAAAAATACATGTTATCAGCATTGTACTGTTGACTGTGTACTAATCCATTCCACCTGCTCAAATATTAGTGCAAATAATTATATATTTGTAATGCATCATTGCTGTCTAGTTGGAATCCATGCCGGCGGAATAAATGTCTCTTTGGAGAAGCTGTTTGCCATTACAGGCACAATGTGGCGCTTTCATACTCAAATTGACTTTGGATGGATAAGTAAGTCGATTGAGCAACCTTCAGAAATCCACTTGCGTGAGACTTAGCAAGTTATTTTAATGAATTGTTTACAGTCAAATGAATGTTACCACCCCCCCATACATACACACACCCAAAAATGCCCATTTCACATGGATGCCCAAATGACCTAGCTTGCCTGGGCTGAGAAAACCCCAACGGCCTTCCTTTCTGGTGTCAAAGGTTCAAGGCCAATGTTACTCAAATGGACTTGGAAATATTTTTCACCACTTCCCCAATAATGCTGCAGATCTCTGACTCCTCCCCCAAGAAGTTCCTGGGAGTTAGGGTTCCCAGATGCCTGCCAGTGGTAGGCAAACTCCCAGGGATTTGCCCTCTCGTCTGCCAATCACCCAGTCACCAGAAATGATGTCATCGTGTCAGCCCCGGGGCAGCACGAGGTAAGTGCCAGTTCTCCCTGCCTCCTGGCAGGAGCTGAGAGGGACCTGGCAACCCTACGAGTCTGTATCTATGGTTGCCAATTTGCAAAAAAGAACTGGAGCTCTCCCAGGATTACTAAAGTAAAGTTAAAGGTGGTCCCCTGTGCAAGCACCGAGTCATTACTGACCCATGGGGGGACGCCGCATCACGACATTTTCTTCGCAGACTTTTTATGGGGCAGCCTTCAACAGTCATCCACACTTTAACCCCAGGAAACTGGGTACTCATTTTACCGACTTCGGACGGATGGAAGGCTGAGCCAACCTTGAGCTGGTTACTTGAACCCGGCTTCCACCAGGATCGAACTCAGGTCATGAGCAGAGCTTGGGCTGCAGTACTGCAGCTTACCACTCTGCGCCACGGGGCCCAGAATTACAAGTTGTCTCCAAAATACAGAGAGCCGTTCTCCTGGAGAAAATGGCAGCTTCAGAGGGCAAACTCTGTGGTATACCATAGATTCTAGGTGAAATTCATCCCCAAAATCCGCCCTCCACAGGCCCCAGCCCCAAATCTCATGGAAGGGCCTAAGGTTAGCATGACTTTGTGGGCAAAGAGTAGCTGCAGATGTGACAGTGGTGAGAGCATTTGTTAACAGTAGGATTCCCAGTTGCCCACTGGTGGCAGGCGATCTCCTGGTGATTGGCAGGAGACGGCAAGTCCCCCGGAGATCATGCACCACTGGCAGGCACCCCAGGAACACACGTGGCACATGCGCTCCCAACAGATGCAACCATGTCACTTCCGGAAGTGATGTCATCGCACTGGCCACAAGAGTGCTTCTGCGCTTAGTTTGAGGCTGATTTGGTCCCAAACAGGCTGAATTGGTCCCAAACGGACTGATTCTTAAAGAATCGGCCCCACGCAGAGCGCTCCTGCACACCAGGAGTGCTCCTCTTCACACACTCATAGGGTAAAGGGACGTGGCAACCCTAGGGTAGGCACAGCAGCCTGTGGAACCGAAGACCACCATTTTAACAGCAAGCAACCTGGAATGGGCAGAGGCAGCAAATATCATTCTCTCTCAAGCATCTTTGTGGGTACCACAGACAACTCCAGAAGCCACACATCTCTGGGGTGTGTGCACTAAGCATGGAGAATCAATAATAATAACTGTGTTTATATACTTCTAGACAGATTAGTGCCCCACTCAGAGCAATGAACAAGGTCAGTGTTATTATTATCCCCACAATGCAGCTGGAGAGCTGGAGCTGAGAGGAGTGGCTTCCCCAAGGATACCTGCTGAGCTCATGGCAGTAGTGGGAATTGAACCGCAGAGTGCTGAATGGCAGCCCAACCACTTAACCACTATGCTGCAGCAGCATGTATTATTAGTCCCACAGCTTGGAGTTTGAGCTGATAGGAGTGGCTTACCCAAGGCCACTTGCAGAGCTCATGGTAGTAGTGAGAATTGAACCAGCAGAGTGCTGATTCACAGCCCAACCACTTAATCACTATGCTATACCAGCATATGCCTGGAAAGTCAGTGTTATCATTATCCCCAGTATAGAGCTGGGGAGCTGGGCTGAGAGGAGTAGCTTATCCAAGGCCACCTACTGAGCTCATGGTGGAAGTTGAACTAGCAGAGCGCTGACTCACAGCCCAACCACTTAACCACAATGCTACAGCAGCATATGCCTGGAAACTCATCGTTATCGCTATCCTCACAATATAGCTGGACAGCTGGAGCTGAGAGAAGTGGCTTACCCAAGGCCACCTACTGAGCTCACAGCAGTAGTAGGATTCGAACCTGCAGACTGCTGATTTGCAGCCCCATCATTCAACCACTATGCTACAGCAGTTCCTACATAAGAATGCCCCATATGAGGCCTAAGATCCATCCAATCCACTATCCCATTTCCAACAGCGGCAAGCGGTAAACTTGCAGGAAGTTTACGAGCACAATATGAAATCCGCTATTGCTTGTTTCAAGGCATCCGGTATGGAGCAGTCTGCTACCTCTAAGCGTGGCAACGCCATTCTGTGGTCATGGTTGGTAACTATTCTCTATGCATTCTCTCTCTTTCAAGGCGAATTAATGACCCTCCGCATATCTTGTGATGATGAATCCCGTAAGTTAATTATGCACTGTATTAAGAACTACTTAGCCTTCTACCAGTCAGGTTCAGTTGATGACCTTAAACGATATAATAGCTACATCCGAAATGTTATACACACAATTACAAAGATATTACAAAGATATTAACCTACTTAACTAACCTACTTCCTTGGGATGGTGTGAGGATAAAATGGAGAAGGGGAGAAGGACAGGATAAATACATACTAAATACGTAAATAACTTTACAGCATTTTTAGACCATTTTTCTCCGCCTCTCTACTGTTTATACATTGTACACCATCTCCGTGTAATTGATCAAAACATTAAGAACAGTTTATAGATTTTTGACCTGAGGATCTCTTTGCACACACACTAAACGTGAGTTTGATGGGGGGAAGCCCCAACAACTCACGTTTCATGTGTGACCCAAAGCTTACGTTTAAAACAATGGGGAAGGGTGCAAATTAACTCCCATGCGCTCCTAATAGGAAGGTGGAGTATATTCATTCCCTCCTTTCCACCCCACACACTTTAGTTAGCAGAGAAGGGTCCTGGGGGGAGAGGTATTGGTCTCACTGCCAATTCCATGCACCCGCCCAGGCACAATTAAGTGATACAGACAGGTATTGGACAGACACATGGAACCAGTTGTAAGACAAACAGCCCCTCCCATGGCCCATTTCATGAGGTGGGAAGGAGGAAGACATTTCTCTTGCCTCTGCTCACACACAGAAACCAATTCCCTTCCTGATTGTTTTAAAAGTAAGAGTGGAAATACACGTTGCGAATTACCTGGGGACGCTCAAGTGCAGGATTTAATGCGTGGTCCTCAATTCACGTGCAGGCTGTTCATGCTTGGCGCACATGCATGCCGCTTTCATGGGAGCCCCCTTTGTGTGATTGCATTTGCAAGTGAGCGTGGAGGGCGGAGCGCCAATTCAGCTCTGTTTTCGCTGCAAGAACAAGTCCTGTAGGCTCCTTTGACTTGCCAATTTACATTTCTTTATGGTGTGAGAAGGTGTCTAGATCTGCATTCCAATGAATGGATGTGGGAGTTGGGGGAAACGGGGATACTTTTAGCAGTTGAAGAGGAACTGATATCGAATACATGAATGTATTCACAGGGAGCAAATTGAAATGTGATTGTGCGAGCGAATGCATGGAATGTTGGGGGGGGGAACACACACATGAAATGAAGTTCATTTGAGTGTCCCAAGGTACTTAGTAATGTGTATTTCCACCCTAAGTTTCGCATCAAATGCAAATGGAGTTGAAGTTTTCTCCAATCGAACTCATGTTTAGTGAAAATCCACGAAAGTGAAAGGAACAAACGAAAATGCACAAATGAAAATGCATGGAAGTGAAAAGTACAAATTAAACGAGGATTGTTGTTCGTTGGGCATCTGCGCAATGAAAGCGGCATCTCATCAAAACTAGCATCCGTTCTTGAGAGTTGGAAGATCGCAGCATGGCAGCTCTTGGACTCCTGCCTTGTCCGGCTCCATAGAGCTCGTACCGTCTTTGAGAGAAGATGGGTTTAGTATTTTTGAATTACATCCAGGTCTTCACCTACAGTTGTTGAACCCACCTGCACAACTCAACGTAAAGTTTTAAAAACTGCTCTAAGAAGTGGAGGGGAGAGGTGACGACGACACGCATGCTAGCCAATACATACCAATCACATTCATAATAGTATCAGAGGAGAAACTGGTTCCGCCTAAAACAAGACATGAAAACCTGTACAACCTTTCTTTTCCCCCAGAGGGGTCTGAAGAAATGTGTGTGTTTTTAGGGCATCTAAAGTGCCACCAGTGAGTCTCGTATGTGCTTAAAATTAAGCATTTTTTCTCACCCTTTATGACTTCCCGCACCAGCTTGTTTCTAAGCATTTAAAGATCAGTTTTTCAATCCTGCTCCAGCCCCTTTCACAATATGTATTTTTTTCAAGCTGCTTCACGATAGAGAAGTAGTAACCATTCTGTTCTCCCCCCTTCCCCTTTCATTATTCTTACCCCTTCTGCTGTATTGCAAACAGAACATAAATACTAAGTCAGCTTTAAAAAAAAAAATTATAGGACTCTTAACGGCCTATAAAGGGGGGCAAAAACACATTATTTTTCACCCTATTGGCAATTTCCCATTTTAACCAATTGGAGGGTGCATAATTACATGTGCATTTACCCGCCTCTCTCTCAAGCCCTTGCTTGATTGCTGCTCCTTAAATGCCAACCTTCGAAGAGGGAGTCTTAGAAAAGCAGTACTTTAACTCATTACCAGAAAAGAAAAGGGCATTTTTTAAATTTAGTTTTGGATAGTACTTAAATTATATTGAGGTGCTACTGGAAATATTTTCCTCAATTACATGCTATAATAGCTATAATATTTAGAAACGCACAGCAGTTTTAGCTTCCCACCCGCCCCCATTTTTATTTTTCAAATAACTTTTGTGTGTGTTCGGGTGCAATCGGAGGTCAAAGTTCCAAAACTGGGATTGATGACGGGTAAGTAATGACGGTTAAGGGAAAATGTGGAAAGGCTGGGATAACCCTACGGCATGGGTTGTGATCACCAGATGTGCTGTGGAGATTCAGGGTTATAAGTCACCAGATAATATGTAGAACGTCAGGCTGTCAAAGTGCCAAACTCTTCTCTTACTTGCTCTTGTGATATCATCATGTGAAATGGTGATCTCATAATAATATGGTATAGGGGAAAGCCCATGTGATGAGGTCATGGTGGAGAGAAGACAACACAGGACCTCCATTTTCAAAGGCATTCCTTACCAGCCTGAATTCCAGTTTGGTGTAGCAATTAAGAGCGGCAGGATGCTAATCTGGAGAGCCAGGTTTGATTCCTCACTCCTCCGCTTGAAGCCAGCTGGGTGACCTTGGGCTAGTCACTTGAGAGCAGCAGGACTCTAATCTGGACAGCCAGGTTTGATTCCTCACTCCTCCGCTTAAAGCCAGCTGGGTGACCTTGGGCTAGTCACTTAAGAGCAGCAGGACTCTAATCTGGAGAGCCAGGTTTGATTCCTCACTCCTCCGCTTGAAGCCAGCTTGGTGACTTTGGTTCAGTCACTTAAGAGCAGCAGGACTCTAATCTGGAGAGCCAGGTTTGATTCCTCACTCCCCTGCTTGAAGCCAGCTGGGTGACCTTGGGTCAGTCACTGCTTCTCAGAGCGCTCTCAGCCCCACCCACCTCACAGGGAGATCGTCGGGAGGATAACAACACACTTTGTAAACTGCTCTGAGTGGGTGTTAAACTGCCCTGGAGGGCGGTATATAAATCGCATGTTATTATGATTATTCAAACAAGCACATGACACACTCCCTTAGGAGAAGCTTGCGATTAACGGACTAGCCCCACTCAGACCTATGCAAGGTTGCCTCACAAGGGCAAATCCTGGCGTACCAGTTATTTATTTACTTATTTATATTATTTATATAGTCTGCCTTTCTCAATTTGAGACTCATGGTGGGTTACAGTGGAAGTCAATATGACCATGGCTAGGACATTCAGTAAACAATACAATAGGTTAGTTTGCAGGAATTTGAAATCATTCCAGATACAGAGATGAAACAATGCCAAAACAAAGCAGAAATAAATTGACATGGCCTATTAAACGATGTGGAAACTACCAAGTAGAAGCATATCTACATCAACAGACCACGTGTGTGTGTGTGTATGTGCCGTTAAGTCACAACTGACCAATGGCAACCCCAGTAAGGGGCTTTCAAGGTAAAAGGGAAGCAGAGGTGGTTTGCCAGAGCCTTCCTCTGCAAAGTCTTCCTTGGAGGTGACCCATCCAAGTACTGACTCGGTTTAGCTTCCGGGTCCTGATGAGTTTGGGCTATACCATGCTGCCTTCTCCTCAACAGACAGTACCCAGTAGTACAGTCTACAGTCCCTGTCCGCCCCCCGCCCCCATGGATCTCTCTGAGCCACTTTATTTATTGATTGATTTGATTTATATCCCACCCTCCCCACAAATGGGCTCAGGGTGGCTAACAACATTCATAAAACACAGTGAATTCATCACAAAACCATAAAATTAATAACAATCTTTAAAAAGTCGTTAAAATACTCCAGGCGCAGGCTATTTAAATAAATGTTTGGGAGTCCGTAGATGGGCATAGTAGATGGCCGAGGGCAGCCCCAGAAAAAGTGGTGGTCTTAGATGGAAGAAGGGGGGCACCTGCTGGCACTCAGCCAAAGGCTCATCTGAAAAGGACTGTGATCCATCTGACTCAATATTTTCTATGGCACCTGCTCTCCAGTGCCTCGGGAAGAAATGGATCAGGCATTCCTACCGGACAGAGAAACCATGAATGGGTGGGTATGGTTATGAAGGCAGTACTGTGCAACAGCCAGCAGGGGTAGACCAGCCCTTTAATTTACTGGGAAAGTTCCCCGTGGGCCACTGGCACGAGGGATTGGGGCCACTTGGCGGGGTCTGTGCACATGACAGCACGGGATGGAAAAAATAAGCCTACACTCATCTTCACCCCTGCGGTTGGTTGCATCCAAACTGCTTGGCTTGGAACTGGCATGTTTTAACGGCCCAGCCCGCCCAAGTGGCTGGTGCAAAAAGGCTTGGATAAGAAAATTCAGCTTCAAACGCCTGCTCAGCTACGAAACTTCTTGTGCTCTTGAGCGAATCACTTTCCCTCTGCCCAGCAACCTTGTAGAATTTTTACGAGCTTCAGTACACAACTTGCAACTATCAGTCACGTAATCGTCCTACTGAGTAAGAGGGAATGGGTTCTACTTGATTTGGCAAGGGAAAATACTCGAATGTAAGAAAGTGCCTTGTACTGTCAGATGTTCTGGCTAGAGATGGGCACAAACTGAAATACAAACCAAAGTTCATCCTGAACTAGGCCGGTTCGCGAACCAGCAGTTCGTCAGAGCCCATTTCTGACGAACCGCCACAAACTTTGGGGTGGGTCATTTGGTTCATTTTTTGGTTCATCGCTGCAGACAGCCTGGTGCCAACCAATCAGTTTCCTAGGCAACGGGTGTTGGGCTTTCTACAGACCTTATGCTGACCCAGAAGTGGTGGTTTGCTGACGTTTTCACGAACCAAAACGAACGGGTTCATGAACTGGGGCAAGTTCGTGAAAGTTCATGGTTCATGAAATGTGATGAACCACAAATCACATGGTTCATTTTTTCCTGGTTCATGCCCATCTCTAGTTCTGGCCAGGAAAGTCTTCAAGAGGTTAGGAGATATTTTCACTGCTTTCTCCTTCCCACTGCAGACTCTGCCCCCTGTGTTTCTCTTGAAGGGCCCCCTATCCCCAGGGGGCATCCAGTCAAGTGGATGGGCAGGAGATTCAGGACTGACCAAATGGAATACTTTTTGACTCAACAAATGATTACAATGCAGAATTTGCTGCCAGAGGATGTAGTGATGGGGCATATATAGATTTAGAAGGGGATGAGACAGATTCATGGAGAGTTCTGTCAGTGGCTACTAGTCACAATGGCTAAAGGGAACCTCCATATTCAGAGGCAGTCAACCTCTGAACACCAGTGCTTGGAGGCCACATCGTGGAAGGCCTTAGCCTCTACACACAGTTTTTTGGCCTTCTGGAGTAATTGCTTGACCAGTGGATGTCAGATTAGATGGACCACTGGTATGATCCAGCAGGGGTCTTTTGATGTTCTTAAGAGCATTTCAGAAAGTATGATGGGCTACAGGAAGAGGGGGAAGTGAGAAAGTTGTTCTGCTTTCCAAAGGGCCTTCTTTAGCAGAAATCCTTCGGATCCAACTCCATGTGTACTGCAAACTCCTTGCAGCTCTAATAACGGCTTTCTTGACTCCAGATTATCAGATCATCCAATCCGCTAGATTTTCCATGGACTTGTTACCTAAGAGATGACTTGGACTGTAGAGTTTCCACATGATAACCATGTGCTCTGTCCCCTAACATACTCAGCAGAGAAAGCACAAGTAGAAAATGAATGGAAGTCATTATGGGCCAGGCAGCTCCAAAAGCCTGCTTGCAGGGAGAAGAGAGTATAAATTTAAGAAATAAATAAAATCTGCCACACCAGGAGCTGAGCTGGGCTGCATCTCTCTCCAGGAAACCACAAGCTTTGAATGGCGGCTTCTTGGCAAGAAGGGATACTCCAGTTTTGATCATGGGAATTATTTTATTATTTTGGGCCAGGGTTTATTGAGCTCGAGAAACTTTAATACCACGTGAACAGAAGCAACCACAATATAGCTTCAGACTGAAGGATCATTGACTGATTTAGAAGCATCATCCACATACTGTTAATGTTAATTTTATTGAGAGCACTAGAAACGAACATGGGGTTGGAAGAACAATTCCAAATGGAGTAAATGAATATTTACAGATTTTTTAAAAAAAACACGAAGTTTTGAAGCATTCTTCTGATCCCGTTTGCCAACTCGTGACTGCGCCAGATACGTTTTGCTGGCCGTTTTGAAATCTTTACAAATTGACTCTCTCTTGTACAAAGATTTATACCAATGAGCAAGACCACTGCTATAAAATGTTGGCTCTAAGAGGTATCAAAGAGGCATGCTTGGAATCCGCATCACAACTTCAGAAAATGGCAGCTGTACAGGCAAAACACCTCCTCCGGTGTCTACGGAAATCTTTGTGCCTCTGCCATGGCCGAGGAAGAGAGCAACACGACGGAACAGAGCAGGCGTTCTCCCAAAATGCTGTAAGGCGGGGGAACCTGGCATGCTTCTCCCTCTCTGGTTTATCGCTGTAATACTGCGTTCAATTTTCATTCTTTTTTTAAAAAAAAAAATCTACAGCATTATAAATCAGGCCATTCTGACGGAGCTCAGAAAGGCTTAAAAAACTTTCAGGAAAATACTTGTAGGTTAAAACCTTATGAAAGCAAGTCTTCTGCTTGCAGTGGAAAGGAAAGGCCTTCTCTGTAAGATACACCAAGAACACAGATGATCTAACTTGGAGTTGATCCCAGTAAGCAGAGCACCTCAACTGCACAGCTTGCATTTTGTCTGCCAGTGGGACCCTTCCTTTGCTAGGAATTTTTAACTGCTGCTGCTGGATGGGGGAGTCACACCAAATGTGTATTGATCCCCGTTTCACCCCGTTTCTACCTCTCTAGCAGATTCCTTCTCAACATCAGACAAGGAAGAAGCCCACCACTGCACACAGGCTTCTACTATCTGCTTTCACAGTCCAGCATGGCCCATTCTCATTTCGTTCCCGCAACAGACAGAGAAAGAATCCCATTCAAGGAGAGAAAAAGCTCGGTAAGCGCAGGCACCCTGGCTCCCT
Organism: Eublepharis macularius; assembly: GCF_028583425.1. Taxonomy (NCBI): domain Eukaryota; kingdom Metazoa; phylum Chordata; class Lepidosauria; order Squamata; family Eublepharidae; genus Eublepharis; species Eublepharis macularius. Next base: position 9,053,030 of record NC_072791.1, on the reverse strand, counting down.
GCTTCTCTAGGAATTCTCAGAAACGCACAAGCAACATCTTACTAACTTAAGTGTCGTTTGTGATCTTCAGTACAGCAATCCTTTCTATATATCTAACTACAGATATTCCCCAAGACATTCCTCATGGATTCCTGGTCTTAAGAAAAGCAGATTCACTACTAGGTCACAGACTAAAACCTTCATTTGTTCTACACACATAGGAGGACAACAGAACGGTCTGGGCTTGAACTGTATGAGTCCACCTGACTGCAGTGTACACAGAATTAAGGCTGTATTTCCACAATGCTACATTCTGAATATGGGCGGAGGAAGAAAACAAGATTACAAAAACAGGGCCCTATTAGTATGTTTGCTAATCTCACAAGAGTAAAATCAAACGTATTCCATTTGTAAGACTGAAAAGTAAATCAAATGATGTAAGGCGATCCCTATCCATATGCTGAAAGGGCTAAAAACTCTAAGAAAAAACGGAGATGCCACAGGATCATTGCCTCCCAGTACAAGACCGCAGTAATGAGGAAATCTGAAAGTGATCTGCCCAGCATCAGATCTCTTAAACGGGAGGACATACCTGCCCTTGCCCTTCCAGGACTGTTAACTAGAAAGCCAACAACAAATTCTACACACTTTTCTCTACCTGGCATGACTTAAATACAAACAAGGCAGTATTTTTTAGGAGCTCTGCTCTGTTACTACATCATTTCTTCTCAGATATCCTGTAACTTTTAACATCTGTCTGACCAGCATCAATTCAGCTAGTGACTCGAGATGGGCACGAACCAAAATATGAACCAAAATTCGTGATGAGCCAGGCTGGTTCGTGGCTCGCAAACCGGCAGTTCATCAGATCCCGTTTCTGACGAACCGCCACGAACTTTAGGCTGGTTCATTTTTTGGTTCATCACTGCAGACAGCCTGGTGCCGATCAATCAGTTCCTAGGCAACAGGGGATGGAGACTTTCCTGCAGACCTTCTGCTGACCCGGAAGTGACCTTCTGTTGGCCTGGAAGTGACATTTTTCTGACCTAGATGTGGCATTTTCATGAACCAAACGAACCGGTTCGCGAACTGGGGGCAGGTTCGTAAAAGTTCATGGTTCATGCAATTTGATGAACCACGAACCACATGGTTCGTTTTTTTCCTGGTTCATGCCCATCTCTACTAGTGATGCTTTTCCCAGTCCTATCTCTGTATCTCCATGCCAGGAAAGTGGGATTACAGAGGGGGAAGAAGTAGGTGGAGATAAAATTCCAGGGGCCTTGAGCACACAGTGGGCCCCTAGAGCTAGAGAAGTCATGTGATTTGCTTTCATTTGATGTTTGGACTTGGTCTGCATAGTAGGTTTGCAGGGGAAGGGGCCCAGAAGAAATCTGACTGGAAGCCCATGGTGACTCTTAGAAGCCCTTCAGGAAAGGCTCCAGATGTTCAAATTTTTGAACATCTCTTAAGAGGCGTAAGAAAAAAGGTAACTATCTTATTAACCATTACCTCTCCCACACCCAGAAATTCCATCAGCTGCCAAAAGAGTAACTCAAATCACCGTGTTTGTTTAGGATACACCACAGATACGTACAAGAACAGAACTGAAAAGAAACGGTGCAGCAGGAACGGATGGCTAACCAGGAGCAAGGAGGAGGAACCACAGGAGGAGGCCTGGTGGACTGGGACCAAATGCCAATTGTAGAACAGGAGTTCTGCATTAGGACTAAAATGTACTTCTCTGCAGGACACCAATTCCTGATCACTAGCAGAGGATGCCAAGTTTAATCACAGCAAATGTGTACATGTGGAAGATGATAAGGGAGCTGAGGAATACGAACCTACAAAAGGGTGGATTCATGGGATCCGCTCCCCTGCCGGGTCAAGTGGGTTTCATCAGACACCACCTGAAGTGTTCCCTTGCAGTATGGAGGGGCAGGGGAATAATTGTGTGCACATTCCCTTTGGCTTATGTGACGCTGCACTAAAATCCAAGTCGTTCGTGTGTGGCAACAAATTGGGATTTGTTTCATTCGTTCGGAAGGGAAGACGGAGAGGCTCCAGCACACTGTTTATAGCAACGCAGCATTTTCACAAATGTACAACAGGAAGCGTTTCCGCAAAATGTTCATCTCCAAAGGCTGTTTATTTCATAGGAAGAGAGGACACCAGAAAGGCCAGCTTAAATTATGGCTGCAACTGTCGTCTGACTGGCCACCCCGCCCCCAGTCCCTGTGCTATCTACGTCAGCTCAGTCCCAGCGAAAGCTTCCCCTGTGCTCTCAGCTGAAGTGGCGACCGAGCCGAGCAGATCTGTAGTCGAGGCGAAGCTGTACAAAGGAATGCAGGATGTTCTTGTCCAGAATAGCCAGCTGCTCCCCCGAGCAGACCTGCTTCAAGTTATCCGGAGCAACGACGAGGAGGTTGCAAAGGGAATGAAGTGTGTCGAAAAGCTGCAAGACGAGTGCAATCTGACACAATGCAGGGGGGGAGGGCGGGAAACAAAAAAGCAAAGGATCAGTGTCAAGGCAGTAGCAGAGCTTCTCACATGGGAACCAATGTCAGCCCAAGGGTGCTTTCACATCTTGTTCATAATCCCCCAAAGCCTAAGGAGTGATATTTAATTATTCCCATTTTAAATATGGAAGACGGGCTTCCCCTAAGGTTACCCCAGAGGTGACATTTGAACCCAGAACGCCCATGTACAAATGCTTTCCCCATTGGCTTGTCTGCCAGAGTTTCTAGGGCACACAACTGTAGCAGCTCCCAGCATGACAAGCCAGTGTAAAACAAAGTTTAACAGGCAGGATGTTTGGGACAATCCCATGGCTATCTTTACACCCGACAATACCATGAGCTTATCTGAATATAGGAAATGAAATAATCCAAATCCGTTTCAATGCCACTCCACATATCTCCAGTGCAGGAGTGGTCTAAAGGCATATGATACAGCAACACTGCATAAGTGAAACAGCCTGTTTTGCATATAAAAGAAAGACTATTTAAAATGATTGAATATAACTAAAAATATGAATAAGAAACATCGGTATAAAATTTAATAAACCAATTAGAAATACAAAAGTTAGATTAAAATGTCCTAAAAGTGGTTCTATGTATAAGTACTAAAACCTTGTATATTTACATAATAAAATCACTAATATACAGGTGTGATAGTAAGTTTCATTGTCGTATGTACAGAATCAAAAAACCAGATGCTTTTCGGCTCAAAGGCTTTCCTCAGCAGTATGAAAATTTCACAAACAGTACTCCACGAAATAAACTTCATCTTTGGTCGGTATGTAGCACTCCATCTTGAACTTTATATATTCTTGACCTGGCAATATAAGATTTATGGGCAAAAGAATAAACAACTCCTAATTTGATAGATTGCCCCGACTTTATTTCATGCTGTTCTGGGGCAGAATTCAAATTCAAATTCACTCCATCTTGTCTTAAGTTTTATCTCAGCATTTATTGTGTGCTAGATCATGTATATTTTATGGAATATATTGATGGGGTGCGGTTTGTGAAATTTTCATACCCTGAGGAAGGCCTTTGGGCTGAAATGCATCTAGTTTTTTTGGTTCTGTACATATGGCACTGAAATGGGCTATCATACCTGTATATTAGTGATTTTATGATGTATACATATAAGGTTTTAGTACTTATATGTAGAACCATACTGGGGATGTTTTTAATCTAATCTTTGTATTTCTAATCGATTTATTAAATTTTATATCAGTGTTTCTAATTCATATTTTAGTTACAATTAATAATTTAAAATATTTTCTTTTGTTTCAATTGCCTTGGGTACCTCTGGTTTGCAGGGCTGTTGTTTTTTTCCACCCTTTTTGTTGTCCTTGCCATTTGCAAATACCTGTTTCTAAACATTTTTCCATGTGGCAACAGAGGAATAATGTGAGCGAAGAAAAAAAACTGATAAAGCCCCTCCCCCTCCCCCCCCCACCACGCACCTGCCCAGCTCCTAAAAGCCCAGGTTTCCTGTCCCACACCACATCTGGCAAGCCCAACCACCCCTTACCTTGAACTCTTTGGCACACTTCCTGTACTCAGCCACATCGCAGATGGCCAACATGCCCCCCATGCAACTGTAGGAATATTGCTGTAGATGCTCGTAGACGAGCCGATGGAAACGGACTCCAAACTCCATCAGAACAGTGTCTACGTTCTTGCCATCCATAGAATTCCTGACCTTTTCCACTTGCTTTCTGACGTAGGCACAAACTTTGGAACATGCCTGAAAGAGGAGGGGGGGGGATAAAATCAGGAGGGAAAAGGGTCTCTCATAAGCCGCAAGAGTCATTAAGGTGGGGCAAAGGGCAGAGATTCAGGTTATCAGGAGGGGCTCGGAGAATGAGAGGTACAACAGGTAAGCCGCCATTGTTATTGGGCCAATCCCTGAGCTGAGCACAGAACCGAACATTTTACTCCTCCCCTTACACTAACTGCTACTCCCCCTTTCTCCAACCTCACTATCGCCATTCTAGAAGAAAACTAGCACACTTTTAGATGAGCTAAATTTCAGCACTTTGTTGAATACAGAAAATGGAGCAATTCTTAAAATTTCCCAACAGCTATGTATATCTCATTGGTCACTAGAATGTGTCTGAATTGGTTTTTAAACAATTACAATCAAGCACCTATTTGGAGTGACTAAAATAAAAATTGTTGTGCCTAAGCAATCTTGTTCAAGGAGTACACCTGAGATTTGAATAACTATGCAAGCTCCCTGACAAAGAGTTCTGTGTAATCCAAAAAACTCAAACTTGCACACAGAAAGGACTTGTTGTGAGCTATGCTGGTGCAAAACAAAAATCCAAATACCCAGAAGACAATCCACATAAATTATCTTTTAGCAGGACCAAACCAATTACACATGAAAGCATGCAAGCTTTTGAGTTCTCCAGAACTCTTCGTCAGGTTGGATGTTACCAAAAAAATGGGGAGGGGATGTAAGGAAAAAAGAATAGGCATCAGAGCGTGATGTAAAATCCTGGCTCAGTCTGTGCTGTGCTATAGATTTAGCGGCAGAGCTGATGCTGATATCCAGAGACACAGCGGTCTACCAACAGAGTTCTAAAATCAATATATAATTTAAGAATCTTAGCATGCCAATCCTACACACCCAGTTTACTTGGAAGTAAATCCCACTGATGCCAATGTAATTCCATGCCAGTCTGCTGTAGACTGTGGCCACAGCTTGAGCATCAGAGGAGAGGCATTTGCTCTCTGCAAATCAGTGGAACTGCCCTTTCTTCAGAATTCCTGTTTAGTTATGTGTGCCCAGCAATTCAGAGATTAATGTCTGCAATATAATAATCACAGTCTTTTGGATGCCCACAAAGCCGCCTGGGACACTGGCAGCCATATTGTCCTGAATTTGCACAATGCAGGCAGACTGTCAGGGCTTTTTTTCTGGGAAAAGAGGTAGTGGAACTCAGTGGGTTGCCCTTGGAGAAAATGGTCACATGGCTGGTGGCCCCACCCCCCGATCTCCGTGCTTGGCGGCACGGAGGTCAATCTAAGCTCCCCTCTGTCTGGAGATCAGGGGGCGGGGCCACCAGCCATGTGACCCTTTTCAAGAGGTTCCGGAACTCCGTTCCACCACGTTCCCCCTGAAAAAAAGCCCTGCAGACCGTTAACTAATAGGGACTTTGTACGTTAGCACAAAAATACATCTTGGTGACTCTCAGTGCCTCAGCAATCTAGGCTTCATTGACAGTACAGACTTCATTATATACTTAGTGTTTGTGATTACAAAATATGGATTTTAAAAATAAATTGTGGCTTGGGTCCTACATTGTGCAGCTCTACTTATGTGGCATAAAAAGCAACTTTCCCCCCTCTTTCCCCAGCTGCACTTGTCTTTGCCCTCTGAAACTGTGCTCCCATGGGTCAGTGGACCCCAAAGCATATCAGTGGACCCCAAAGCTGCAGTGAGGAGGGGACTGTGAACATTTCCCTCCACCTTTGGCACAAAAGGTGTGAACGCAAAAAAGGGGTCAGGATCCAAACCTACGGTTCTACGGATGCCAGCCCTACAGAAGTTACAATGACTTTTGGGAGTGGAAACACTTTTACTCCTGCTTTTTGCATGTGGTACACCATAAGCTGGAAGGTGCAACTTAATCTGCGGGGTAGAGGGGGGCTTGACAGCCAGTGCTGTTTTGTTGTTATCCGCCCTGAGCCTGTGAAAGCGGGGAGGGCGGAATATAAATATAATAAATTAAATTATGTTAAATCACAGCAGTAAATGGCATGACTTGGTATGCCCAGGGTTCATCCATACTGCAACAGGCACAACCTAAATTATCTGTGGTATTGCCCTGCTCTGCGATTCCATTTTTATCATTCTTATCTAGCACAGAGGGACATCAGCAACTGAAAATGCTGAGCATAAAGGAACCACTCCTCTTCTCACCCAGTCTCAGATCATACAATGGAAATGCGTCAGAATTCATTCCTCGAAGAGCAAAAGAAACTTGACTGTTAGGAAGAGGGGTGTGTGTGTGTACCAAGCGGAGTCAGCTCCCTGCAAGGAAGGATGCCAGCAGCGTGCCCGTTACCTGCTGCGCTCGTCGGCCCTGACGAATCTATACATAGTTACTCACATTGGTGTACTGAATCAGAACATTATTCTCGTCTTCCGGTTTGAAATCGGTCTTCTTTTGTTCTGCGGCCAAGATGTGCTTCATCTGTCCAATCATGCAATTCAGCGTCCTTCAAAGTTAAAATACCAGATGGCTGATTTAAACGGAACACTTGTAAGCCCTACCAGGCGCCACCCGACATGAGCCCTCATCAAAGGGACAACTAACTTCCGGTGAAGTGCGGACACAAACTTCTTCCCAGGGCTTCCAGAACAGACGGGATGAGCAGAGTAAAGTAGAGATTAGTCTGACACTAATTGGACAGTAAGCTAATATCCGTATGCAGAGGGAGAGTGGTTCTGTTTACACATTTTCCACCACCAACTTATTTCCACCACCCCCACCCCCACTCCCCAAGGAGATCTGGCAAGGTTTTTTTCTCTCTCCATGTAATGTGTCTTTCTTTTTGGACAGAATAAAACGTATCTTTGACTGGATGCTGTTCTTTTACTTTTTGTTGATTGCACCTCCCCACTCATATACAAGAGTGTCTGTATCGGGATGGTAAAGAGTCCAGTAGCACCTTTAACACTAATCAACTTTATTGTAGCATAAGCTTTCGAGAGCCACAGCTCTCTTCGTCAGATGCACTGTCAGCTTTCGAGAACCACAACTCTCTTTGTCAGATGGATTGTCAGCTGTTGAGATCCACAGCTCTCTTCATCAGATGCATCGTCAGCTTTCGAGAGCCACAGCTCTCTTTGTCAGATGCATCATCAGCTTTCAAGCTGGTTAGTCTTAAAGGTGCTACTGGACTGTTTAAAAAAGAGAAAGAAATCCACACTTGCCTATCGATGCCCATGTCCAGCTTCACCTCCATTTGTGCCGTGATGTCCTTCTTCTTCTGTAGGCATTCCGAGAGCTTAGGGGAAGAGCTGCAAGAAAGCAGGGGAAGGAAATGACAAACTACGGCTTGCACTTGATGCTCTCGTTTGCACTGCATGCCAGACAAATGGAATCTGGGAGGACTCTCCTACTCATCCCCACCATCAGTCATCTCTCTTTCTCCAAACAAAACGTGGCCACTGGACCATGCAACTAGGCAAGGAACCATCCTAAGTGACGTGCACGTGTCGAGGACAACAAGGAAGTTTATTGTGGACAGAGACCAACATGGACAACTATGTACCTTAGTACCAGCATGTGATAGCAGCTGGCAGACACTGAAGTTTGTGGGACAAACTAGACATTACGGCACCCACAGGCCTGGCTCTTTGACGACAATGTCATTTTAAAATTCAAGTTGGTTACTTAAAAATGCTGTAACAACCTGCAGCACGGCGGGCCCAGGTGATCGTTTCTTCTCCCCGCCTTTTCAAGTGCTGAAACAGGCTTTTTCAGCACTTGAAAAGGCACAAGGAGGGAAACAAGATTGTCCAGTCCTACCACGCTGCAAGTCCAAACCTCGCAGCATTTTTAAGCGGCCAACCGCAGCTATAAAATGGCGTTCGTGTCCATGGGTCGGACCCATAGACGCCACAATCACTAAGTTTGGCCCAATGTTCCTAGCCATGTCCTTCTTCTTCTGTAGGGATTCCTGGCATGGAGGGCAATCTACTCCCCTCTGTCTGGAGATCAGGGGGCGGGGCCACCGGCCATGTGACCATTTTCGCCAAGGGCGATCTAAACTTTAACCCCCCCTTGCTCCAGCTGACCCAAAGTGACATCATTGTGCAGTCCTGAGTTCCACCACTGAGTTCCACCACCTCTTTTCCCAGAAAAAAAGCCCTCCTTGCAGGTATGTGACTTCAGAAGCCTAGATGGAGTTCCTGCTAGGCCATGGAGCAAGATACAACATGCATCCCTCTACATCCTTCTCCAACTGTCTCAGACGCCCTAGTTATTGCTTCACTCCAAACCAAGAGGCTTCTCCAGTGATCTCTCTACTGCCCTCGATGTCTGCCCCTCCCCAATTTCTGCAGGGTTTGTTTGGAAATGCATGTAACCACCACTATCAAATCTGGGGTTTCTTGTGGCATTAACCTGCAGATAATTAATGAAAAAAATCTAAACATCAGCATTAGAGATGGGCACGAACCGAAATACGATCCAAAGTTTGTGACGAACCAGGCCTGTTCGCGAACCAGTGGTTCATCAGAGCCCATTTCTGACGAACCGCCATGAACTTTAGGCTGGTTCGTTTGGTTCGTTTTATGGTTTGTTACTACAGACAGCCTGGCGCCGACCAATCAGTTTCCTAGGCAACAGGGGATGGACTTCCTGCAGACCTTCTGCTGACTCGGAAGTGGCCTTCTGCTAACCCAGAAGTGACGATTTGCTGACCTGGATGGGACGTTTTCACAAACCAAACAAACCGGTTCACAAACCAGGGGCAGGTTTGTGAACGTTCATGGTTCGTGAAATGCAATGAACCACAAATCGCACAATTCATTTTTTTTCTGGTTCGTGCCTATCTCTAATCAGCATGCATGTGAAGGACAAGCACTAGACAGGAAAACCAAATCTTTTCCTTAATAAACTCGAGAGGGGTTCCTAATGTTGCTACGCTAGATCCAGCTGGTGACATGCTCCACTCCTTTTACACAGACACACTGGGCACCAATTCTGTCACTTTCAAAAGTCAGGATGCAAACTCTGTGTAGATTCGTGGTTCAAAGATCTGAAGGACTACCCACCTGACTAAGGGCATCAGGTGATCGTTGAACTGCTTGTCAAAGAGATGAAAAATGGTATTGGCTTGGTTGACAACATCCAGGAAATAAAGGTTTGCATTCTTCGAGTCTGGTGAAGGAATACCTAAAGGTAGGTAAACAATGACAGAGGAAAAACGTTGGTACAGCTAAGGAAACTATCCACCCCAAAAGCATCAGGACTCTTGTATACCAACGGACGATATGGGTGGCGATCAAAGGGCACTGCACAGAAGGCAGGATTATGATTAGCACAGTTGTCTGGGATGTTCCCTTTACCCAATGGCACTTGCAAGCTACCAAGGGGAGCAGTAGAATCAGCCAGCCCAAGTTTGCTGGAAGCAAATTTTATAACGAGTCCTTTATTTAAACAGATAATCCTATGATAGTAAACATCATACAGCCAAATAATTGGATGATCTCTTAAACTGTACTGCTTCATACAATGGCTAGTGTTTCAATCGGAGCAACTTGAAATCCCAGATCGAGTATGGCAATATATTTTAACTCGGGGGGGGGGGCAACCTTTTCGATAAGCTTGCAATGTAACGAGAACATCTACAAAATGATACATCAGTGGCATCTGTCGCCTCCGAAACTCTTTGAGAATGTATTGTTCGGGCTCAAATGGACCCTCCGAACCACAGCTGACAGCCTGCTGTATGTTTCCTCCTCCTCTCACGAACGAATGGCCCCTCCTTTCTTTCCTGATTTTCCAAAGCCGTAATTTACCACGCCATTTAAAACACACAAAGCTGCATCCAACCCATGGTTTATAAGCCCAGTAAAGACTAAACCATCAAACCGTGGTTTGAAGGCAAACCATGCCAGCAGTAACTACAACTTGCCCAAGTTGGGTGTTACTGAAAAACTGGAGTTAGGCAAATCAGAAAACAGAGGAGGAAATTAGCCAGCATGGGGGAGGAAGGAGCCCATGGTATTTCCCTACTAACATCCTAAGTGACCTCTTAACTCCCCTTCAAAATATATAGTTCTGTAGTTCTCGGTCACTTAAGAAATTAATTTCCAGAAATGGTCACACGTCAGCTACTTTAGACCGCGGTATTAAGCATGAAACTCACCAGCCAGCCCAGTTTCCAAAGCATAGTCGATGTGCTCGATGCATAAGAACTCCACAAGCAATGAGAAAATTCTGAAGGCGTTCTTCGGCAAATCTGAAGGATCAGAGAGCTTGGGGGAGGGGGAGGGGAGCAGAGACGTTAGCACTTCTCTGACACTGAGATGTGAAGATTTGTGTGCAAGCTATTTCAAACAGACTACCCTGTGCAGTTCCAACTGTGTGTGTGATGTGCTGTCAAGTCACCTCCGACTCATGGCAACTCTATGAATGAAAGACTTCCAAAACGTCCTATCTGTCAGGTCTGACTATGTCTCTCATGTGATCTAACCAAAGGGACTCCATTTTAATCCTGTCAGTGTTTTAAGCTCTTCTTTTGCAGGTGACAAGCAGTCCAGCAACAGTTATCTTCAAGAAGAGGAATGTTATGACTACAACCTTTCCAGCCTTGGGAAAGTTTCACTCTCTCAGCTTCAAGCCGTTTGTTTTGAGAACTATGGGGGGAGGATGGGGCTTGCTGGGCTATGCTATTCTGCATCTTAACCTTTGCCTGTCATTCGTAACAATACTCGTGTACCAGCCAAGATATTGCACCTTGGTCAGTGGACTACAATGGTTGTTTATATTCAGTAAAGTCTTTTGGAACCAATGGACTCATGTCTAATTGCAAGAGATAGGCTGGACTGCAACTTTTAGTAAGCCACAGTCTGACACTATCGTTAACAGCCGATCTTGCAACCTGGAGGCCGTGGCTTCCTTTATTGAGTCCAGCCATCTCGTTTTGGGTCTTCCTCTTTTCCTACTGCCTTCCACTTTTCCTAGCATTGTTGACTTTTCCAGAGAATCTTGCCTTCTCATTAGCCAATACCATTTTGGAGAGATGGAGCTATGTGCAAACGGGGGATTCTTTCAGTGCGCCGAGACGGCCAGCCTTCCTTTTGTGCAAAGCTCCACAGTCTCATGGTTGCAAAGAAATGCTTGGGTGCATGTGGTCTGCAACTCGGCTCATCCTAGAGCCCTCCACATCTCCCACACAACTATTTCCTCCATCTGGCAACCACACCACTGCCTCTCTCCAGCATCAACGCTACATTCCTCTTTCAACTACATTTCAAGGAGCTTCAGGAAGCACAATCAGAAGTCAATGCAGACAGGAGCACTTAAATTCTGCTGTGCGTTTGGAGATTGGAGTAGTACGTGTGCCTATATAGTCTGGAGAGAGAAGGGCTGAGCGCAGTGATACCCTGGGGAGACTATAAGCAGTATGACCGTCTTGGGGCTGCCATGTACGTTATTCGGACCCCGAAAACAACACCCACCCTTTTTTATAATTGTACTCTTAACGGAGAAAAGATCTTTTTTGTGTGTGTACCCACATACCCTGTGGCACCTTTCAAAAGCTTGCTTGGTTTCTTGTAAGAGATTAACCACTACTTCCTGGGACAGGAAGGTTTCGCCATGAGTATCAATGCTTGGGCCCAGAGGCAGGTTGGTCCGCTGCCTTATTCTCTCTTTGAGGTCCTGAATACTGAAAAGGGATACGGGAGAAGGAACATTTTATTCAAGTCTTACTGCTGTTACTCTTCAGGCAACGCAAAGAAACCTGTAGCAGTTTTACATTTTTACACACTGCGACCAGTAACTCTTTACTATTGTAAACCAAATGTACCAAATAGTATACTTCTGAATCCCAGGGCTAAGAGGCAGTATCAGGTAAGGGCGTGGCCTCTGTTTGCTGGCTATCCACAGTAACCAGTTGTATGCAAGACGATGCTGGACTATTCGGACCGTGGTCTGACCCAAAAGAGTTCTTCTCCTGTTCTCATCCCTTTATAATGGAAAACACACTCGTGTAGATTTGAGGTTACAGCAAACGCTCGTGATAAAAACACAGCAGCAGGAAGACTGAAAACCAAACTTACCCTCCGCTTCCAATGGCCCTCTTCTGGTGGTTTTTCGACTCATAATAGCGCTGCAAAATCACAGAGCTCCTGCCTCTCAAATAACCAATTTCCACCTCGACGTAATTCTCCAAGTAGGAAGCGAAGATAGATTTGATAAGCTTAGACAAGAAAGTCTGCTTATCGGTGCCCAAGTTAAACTCCATCAATTTGCTTGAAAGATTAGTAGTCCTTTATGTTAAATGGGGGGCGGGGGGGGAGAGATAATGAAGAAATGCATTTCTAATCAAGCACAAACAGGTATAATGGCTTGCATCCCACAGAGTCGCTGCATTAAGGGTGATGCTTTCCCATCTGTGCAAGTTTCAGGTAGGTAGCCGTGTTGGTCTGCAGTAAAACAACAGGATTTGAGTCCAGTGGCATCTTAGAGCCTAACGAGAGCTCTAGGGTGTGAGCTTTTGAGAGTCAGGGCTCTCTTTCTCAGACACAAGTAGGAACGGAGATCCCTGAGCGAAAAGGTGGGTGGGGTGTTACAAGAGAGGGCATCAGGATGTAAAGGTACAATGCAGCTTGATTAGATGGGAGGGGTTTAGCAGAGGAGGGTGTCCCTTGTAACACCCCACCCACCTTCGGCTAGGATGTAAAGGCTCAAGGGTCTCCATTCCTACTCATAACTGAAGAAGGGAGCTCTTACACTCTGAAAATCTTGTCGATCTCTAAAGCGCCGCTGGACTCAATTCCATGAGGGCAAGGAGCACTCCCCCAATGAAGGAGACCCTTCAGCCAGCAGAGGGGCTTCCTGAATCAGGGGAAGGCAGAAGGAGGGGCCGCTATTAGCACAACAGATCCACAGGAGCCAAACCAACGACTTGCAAAGGTCACTCGAGGAATACTTGCACCGGCTCTTCCTACATGCGGTTTGTACTTGGCTGGAAAACAAACCGCGTGCACCATGCACGTGGCACCAGTGTTTCGTTACGGCAACTGCTCCGGCTCCAGATCATTCAGTGTGAGAGTCAGTATTTCATGAACAGGAGTTGCCTGTTTTATTTATCACATTCACATCCTGCCCTCATTGGACTCAAGGTACAGTATGGAGGGTTTCCAGGAGGACTCCCATCCAGGCAGTGTCTAGAACAGGGATGGGGAACCCTTTTTTCTGCCGAGGGCCAACTTTATGTTCTGTCCCATACAGGGAGCACCTTTTCTCCCGCGCGCATGATGTCGCTCCAGGAAATGATGTCATCACACAGCGTGCGTGATGACGTCACTTCTGGGAGCGCCGTCGCGCACACAGGAGAAAAGGCACTTGTGTCCCGCTTGTGGTGGTGGCAGCGGCGGCAGCAGCAGCAGCTCTGTCACCAGCGCCGCCTGCCGCCACCGCCGCCTGTTCTCACCATAGCAGCACACGCCGCTTTCGCTAGCACTGCAGGTTGCTCGTGGTGGCGGCAGTGGGCGGCACTGGCAACAGCAGGTGGTGGCAGCAGCAAGAGCGGCCTGCTTTCACCGCCGCCGCTGCCTGCTCTCATGGTGCGGGAGCATGCCCCCTGGGGAGGGGGCGCCTCAGGGAACACGCGCCCAGCCAAGTGGGTAAGTAGGAGCGGGGGGGAGGGGGGATCAGGGGATCCACCCGCTGCATTCGGCTGCAGTGCCGCCGCTCGTCTCTCTCTGCAGGCCAGTCCAAATGACGTTCCCCACCCCTGGTCTAGAACCAGACAAGAGTCCAGTAGCACCTATAAGACCAACAAAATTTGTGGTAGAGTATGAGCTTTTGTGAGTCACAGCTCACTTCTTCAGATACCGTGATGTCTGTTTGTACCTGTGCAAGTTTCTTCACAAGGCTGATGCATTTCCATTCTGTACGGCTAAATGTGGTGCCTTCCATGGAGCTGTGACTCATGAAAGCTCATATCCTACCACAAATTTTGTTAAGTCATAGGTGCTACCGGACTCTTGCTTTTTTCTACTGCTACAGACAGACTAACACAGCTTTGATTCAGCACAGAGTCTCCATCATACCCGTTCCATTCACACCCTGAGGCCACTGACCTTCATTTTTATCCTTTTATCCTACATGACTGAGGATGATGACCGAGTAACAGCCACTGTGTGGCCATTCCTCCTCTACAATCAAAACCTGTTTTCTTGCTGGGAGATCTGGTACATCAACAGTGCTGAGGGGACGTATGTCCACCAATAAAAGGCACTTCACTGGTTTTTGCTTGCTATACTTCTTTAAAACGCTGCTAAAACCTATTCCACGGGGTATTTTGAAATGCCAATGCAATGAAGATGCCCCAAATCTTTCCCTTTTCAATATTCCAGCTGACTGATGTTCTGTGCATGCTTTACTGTCTTCCCCCAAAGCCCCACAGTTCCAAGAGGTGGAAGTTGGCTTGGGCAGAAGATCTGCAAAAGACAGCAAAGGGACAAGGCCCAAACCAAAGAAAGAAAACCAGGCCCGAGAGTTTACGTGCTTATAACTTTTTCCAAGAATACGTTGCAGCACCCACCTTGTATACAGGTCATAGAGGGTCTGAAGATACTGCTCCGCATCTGATTTCTTATGTTCTTCCAACTGATCTTTTATATAACTCTGTAGAGCAAAATTACATTCTCAAGTCAAAATTTCCACTTATTTATCACTCTCAGAAATGGGCATCTGTTACACGTCCAGGGGCATTTCATCCAGTTCTGGGGATGCCCTTTATCCAGCTGACTGTGGTAATGTTTTGCCATGTAAATATTTTCGGTTTATTTCTGCTAATGAACTTGGAGTTCTGATCAAAAGAGTATAGTGTGTTGGTTCAAGGGTTTTTTAAAGTTGTTCTGGGGAAAAGAGGGAGGTTTCAGGTATTGTAATCTGAGGGAAACCTGTGTGTTCTTTTCTTTGTGGGTATTATTAGCCTAAGTGGCAACTGGGGAAAAAATAAGTCTTTGTGACTTTGTTTAGAAACCATTACTCTTATGAACTACTGTAAAACCATTATGCATATGTACCCAGGTTGTCCTCGGAGAAAATGGTCACATGGCCGGTGGCCCCGCCCCCTGATCTCCAGACAGAGGGGAGTTTAGATTGCCCTCCGCGCCATGGCGCGGAGGGCAATCTAAACTCCCCTCTGTCTGGAAATCAGGAGGCAGCGCACCACCAGCTATGTGACCATTTTCAAGAGGTTCCAGAACTGTTCCACTGCGTTCCAGCTGAAAAAAAGCCCTGTATGTACCTATAAATAAACTCTATTTTTGCTTAAGTAAAACATTTATTTTATCTGGTATAAAGGATCCCCTTCTTCCGTACAGCCACCCCCTCACACATGCTGACTGATCTGCGTTCTACCAAACATAACAAAGCTTTCCTATACTACTAGTTAAGCTAAGTGATCTAAGTCAAGAGACTTTGGTGGGAGCAAAAATCTTTTGAGAACACTAAGGAAGATAGCAATATGCACATCTCATAGGTAAAGGTAAAGGTAGTCCCCTGTGCAAGCACTGAATCATTACTGACCCATGGGGGGGACGTCGCATCCCGATGATTTCTTGGCAGACTTTTTGTTGCGGGGTGGTTTGCCATTGCCTTCCCCAGTCATCTACACTTTACCCCCAGGAAACTGGGTACTCATTTTACCGACCTCGGAAGGATGGAAGGCTGAGTCAACCTTGAGCTGGCTACCTGAACTCAGCTTCCACCAGGATCGAACTCAGGTCGTGAGCAGAGCTTGGACTGCAGTACTGCAGCTTACCACTCTGCGCCACGGGGCTGCTTTACACGTATCATAAAGGGAGCAAAATGCCACTTTGTTCGGTTTTTTAAAGCCTCTGCCATAATTGAGACTGACATTCAACCTCCGCTGATACCTGCCATTGTAAAGCTCACTATTTTGTTTCCTCAAATCCCATTTTTCTGTTGTAGCCGAACCCCAACTGCCCCCATGTTGAGGCTTTGGGAGGAGAGAAGATGGCTTCCTAATCCCCTCTATGTTGTTTACATACTTCCACTTGGATTCACATATTTCCCACTACAAATGAAGCGCTAAAATATCTGAATACTGTTAATGCACCGATATTACATATCTGTGTACAGGACACCTACAAATTATTTTCCCAGGGCACTTTTCTCCTCAAGTTAAGTTCAGACACCAAAGTTGAGTTCAGCTAGGAGGAAAAAAATGTGCAAGAAAGACTACAGGGAGGTAAACGCAAGGTAATGGGAATGTTCGGTCCTGTCACCCAGCAGCTCCTTCGGATGGAAGATTCACACACCTATACAATTTACGTATGTCTGGAAACGATTTAAATAAATGGGCACGCCACCCTTGCACCTAGTTTGACCCTGAAATTTGTCAGGTTTGGGGCAAAGATGAAAATATCACATTTTGTCTAACATGCATAAACTGTCGTATTACAAATGCACTGAGTCAAATGAACTTTCATCACACTTCCCCTGACCCATATGAAATTCTTGCAAGTCACCTGAAGTCTGACTTCAAAGATACTCTGGATAAGTTTCGCCAAGACGGTCTCAGGACTGCTAAATATATCTCCCACTTGCTTGTTCACAGTCTGGCAGAGAGCAGCTGTATCTTCAAATATATCATTCCTCACGTAGGCTCCCTGGACATTTGGAAAGAGAGTTTCTACCGTTAAAACACCCACTGCTGTAAAATAAGGTCTTGCAGCCCACCACTCTGGCGATCCCGGTATCAAGTCGTCCTCTGGCCTAAGGAGGGTGTCTCCGTTAGTTCAGAGCCTCTGGCGTTTGAGACTGGAGGCGAGCTTCAATACTGGGTGACGGAATACAAACCAAAGATTTAGCAACACATATTTTTTCTAAATTTGATTTTTACGAGAGCCCACCCACCCCTCCTGGCTTTCCACAAATGATACGAAACAGAATTATTCAAAAAGGCTTTTTACTCAGATAGGAGGGCTATAGTGTAGGGAGGGGGTCTCAGATGATTCGCTAATGGGTCAGGGATCATAGACTTCTCCACTTAGTTGCCTTATGTATTATCTGTTGCTTCAAATACGTACTCCTATGTTCTACCTGTGCTTCATGTGGCCTAATGTCAGCCCTAGAACTGCTTATGTTCTGTTTCAGCATTTCTTCTATATTAGATTCTTGCTACTGCTATGTCTTCGTAAACTGGTGTTTATTTACCTTATGGCATTGTTTACTGTCATTGAGACTGTCAGCATCAAGCCACTGTTTATGGCTTGATACTGAATGTACTAATCTCACACTGTGCAATCCGCCTTGAGTCTCAGTGAGAAAGGTGGGCTATAAATAAACAAACAAACAAACAAATAATAAATAAATAAATTTAACCAAAACCTTACCTCTTGGCACTGTTTTATATACACATCAACACAGTGGGAATAGCCCTACGGAGGAAAGAAATCACGATTCAGCCACATTTTACGTACTGCTACAGAATGTCTCGAGACAAGGGCGCTGGGTATGGTGCATCCTTCCCCCTGGCTCTGTGCTGCTAACAAAGATCACTAGGAAAAGGAAGTTGGGGCCGACCGTCAATGTGCCCCAGTAAATAATAATAACAACAACATTCGATTTATATACCGCCCTTCAGGACAACTTAATGCCCACTCAGTGGTTTACAAAGTATGCCATTATTAACTGACTCCTACACTCTGGCCCGTATGCTTAGTCAAGATACAGTGGTTTGTCTTGTCTCAGACACATTATCTTCTTCATTCCACACTCCTAAAAAAAGAAGCTTCCGCAATCATTTCAGAATAGGGACTTCAATAGGCAGTGTTTCAGTTTCCCAGCTGCTTCACACACACTCAGACTGGCAGTAGCTCTCTGGGATCTCAGGCAGAGGTCTGTCACATCTGCTGCCACCGGATTCCTTTAACTGGAGATGCTGGAGATTGAACCTGGGACCTTTTGCATAACAAGCCAATGCTCTACCACTGAGCCACGGCCTCTCCCCAAGTGTGAATGCTAGGAAACCACTTGCTGGACTAAAATCATCTAATAACGGCTATGTGGTCCTACAGGGGAAACCACATCGTCTGCAAGACCCTACTAGGGTCCAAAAGCCATTAAAATAGTCATAGGTTGAAAAAGTCTGGCCTCAAATTGTGCCCCAAATGGTTTAAAATCTCCCTTCTTACCTTGAAGTGAAGCAAGACAGCAGCCACTTCTCTCATCCTGGAGATCTGCCCCCTTCGCTGAGCATTCGCAAACTCCTGGATCAGTTGGCACTCGAGACTGTGGTAGTTACCTACGAGTGTGTGATTGGCAGGTGGGGGTGGGGGAGAGAAACAGTCAGCGAGGCAAAAGAAACAGGGGCAGTTCCAAGGAGACTCGACAGGGTAAGGGGGCAGCAAAGAAGATAACTTACTTGCTATTTTGGTTTTCACTTCCGAAAACCTGCGGATAAACAACATTAACAATTAAGATATGCATCTTAAAAGAAACTGTTACGTGAGACTTGAATTCCCTTTGCCAAGGGCAGCTTGAACATATTGCATTTTTTTTACATGCACACCCAGATGTTTTAAAAAGTGAAAGTGAATTCAGCACACATGGGGGCCCATACAGGTAACACTCTTTAAGATGGGACTGGCTGTGGCTCCCATCAAACGTCCACTGGCTGCCCATTTGTTTCTGGGTTCAGTTCAAGATGGGGTATTGACTTTTAAATTGCTCCAGAGCACAGCACCTTACCGGCCAGTCTCTGAAGTCCTCCTTTCCTACAGGAACCAATATTATAGGAAGGTTAGATGGGTGGCAAGCTGAGAAAGGTCATGGCATTGAAATTTTGGAAATCCCGTGAGATTCACCTGTCTGCCTCCATTATTGTCTTATACCAGCAGCTGAAGACTTTTTCGTTTTGTTGGACATAAACCCCAGTAAACTCTTATTGGCCCCTCCCTGGTCTGTTTGTGTCTGTGTGTTTGTTTATATTTTTACTGAATCTATATATACGCATTTTAATTGCTATTTTAACGTTTCACATATTTTAATACTCGTTGTTTGCCGTCTTGGGGATCCTGCTGTGGGTGAAAAGGCGGCATATAAATGTTTTAAATAAATAAAAGCGAAGTTGGCTGTGACTTGCACAAAGGCTTTTTTAGCTGCTGACCCTGCAGTTCTGGAACAAGAACGAAAGGCCAGCGGTCCATCTCATCCAGCATCCAGTTTCTCATGGCAGCCAACCAGTTACTCTTGGAGGGCCAACTAAGAGAGCCCCGGAGTGCCCGACTACAAGACGGAAAGGGTGGCGCTGTCTCCACAGGGCTTTCTGGAGCAAGCTGAAATATTTCTATTCTGGAAGGGCCTTTGAGTTAAACTAGCTGAGAGACGGTGCTAGTCATTTACATTATCCCTGATACGAGCTTTGGTTTAAAACTGGATGCTGGTTTTTAAATTAATTCAAAACTGTAAATCAGGGTTTGAAAAGCTGTTGGCTGCCTTGCAGGGATCCCAATGCTGAAAGACACCCGTGTGAGAAGTCCAGAAAAAACATAGCGCACAGAAGAGCGAAAAGGCAAAACTGCACCAGGTGCAGAAAGCCCTTTACTGCCAGCCGATCTTCAGCACAGATCAAATGAGCAAGTCACTTCTGACAGGCAAACAAAACTGAGATACAAAACCTTCTAGAGAAGAATCCAAGCTGGAAACAAACTTTCTTTTTTTATTTATTTCCCTAAGGGAAAGCTCAATTCAAGCTCAATTCTAATGCATCAGGCATCAGTTCAGCAATAAAATCATTCTCTGTTGCCAGTGGTTTCTGTTCTGGCTACGTGGTCACATAAACACATAAACCAGATCCTTGGTCAGTCCATTCGGGTCAGTCTCTATGGCCTACTCAGGCAGCAGGTCTCCGGGGCCTCAGGCCACGGTCTTTCACATCACTTACCAACTGATCCTTTTGGAGACTGCCAAGGATTGAACCTGGGACTTTTTGTATGCCAAGCAGATGCTCTTGCCACTGGGCCAGAGTGGTCTGCCTTCACGTCTGCAGCTAATGACACTGCTGCCCGAGGGGCTACCTAGTCTAACTTGTAAGTTACAGACAGGGGTCATTTCGTAGAAAAAGAGCTGCAGGAACTCATTAGCATATGCCACGCCCCCTTGCCAACACCGGAAGTGTGTCATTAGCATAGCTGATTTGCGTATGCCACACCCCCTGACCTCACCTATCCTGGCTGTTTTGGACCCAATCCTGGCCATACAGGGCAAAAACTGGGCCCAAAATGGCAAAAAGGGGCTGAAAATGGCTGAAAAGGGGCCCAAAATGGTCAGAATTGGGCCGCTGCTGAGCGGGAGAGTGATCCACCACCCGTCAGAGGCCCAATCCTGGCCATTTTGGGACCAATCCTGGCTGTTTTAGGCCCAATCCTGGCCATTTGGGGCCCAATCCAGGCCAAAATGGGCCCAAAATGGCCAAAAATCAGGTGGGCGGGGCCACCTGACACGTGACCTCTTTGGAGAACTACCGGAACTGCGTTCCTGCACATTCCCCCTCGAAATGAGCCCTGGTTACAGAGCACAAACTCCAAAGCAAAGCTCCAAACAGGAGATCAGGCAGCTAAAAGCTCTCTACAAAGAAAATAAATGCAACCTTCCCTGGAAGTAAATTAATCCTATAAAAACACTGGCGCCTCAGCAGAAGAGTCTGCCAAGAAGGAAAAAAGAACAATGGGGTGAGTCAGGGCAGGAGGAGTGGCCCTTTGCCCAGCCTCAAGAAGAACTGATACGGTGTACTGAATCAAGCCTGGGACACTAATCCAAAAGACCTGGGTTCGATTCCCTACAAAACCATCAAGTTAAATGGATTGCACTGGACCGGTCACTAGCGCTTGGCCTACCCTACATCACAGGAGCGTTGTGATGATTAAATGGAGGTAAGGAGAAGCATGTATTCTTTGGAAGGAGGATGGGATAAAGAAGCAATGCAGACTTAAGTAAGGTTGACTCCTGGTGGCTGAGCACGGGGGCCATAAACTGCCACTGCAAAGAGAACTGGAACATTTAATTAAGGATAAAATCGAAAGCGATATTTTTAAAAAAAACACACACACAAAAATGAACCTGAAATGCATCATAATTCCCCACCCCCTCCCCCTTTTGCTTCAAAAAGCAATTAGAAGCCTCAAAGAGACAGAAATCACGAGGAAAGTTGTCAGACAAGCCTCACCTGTCAAAAGGTAATTCCTGTGCTATCAGGTGCAGCTTCTGGATAATATCAGCTGCCTCTTCAATCTGGAAGGCAAAAATATACAATTTAGTATAAAAGAGAGCTAAGCAAGCAGATCGCTTGGTCCTTTCACACACACAGAAACGATATCATTTATTTTTCAAAATCTGAAATATGTGAAAGTGGCAACATGAAGTACCTACCACTCTCCCAATCTGCCTCCCACCGGAGGGTGGGTGCATGGGTGGGTGGGATATGATCCCCCCTGGTCTGCTGAACATCAAGCAGCTTGCCACCCACCCCCATGGGTTCTCGAACAGAGAGACTGTGCAATAAGAATGCCACAATGTTTTTACTGATGTGGTTTAATTACTATACTGCCTGTTTTATATTTCTGTGATCCGCTCTGAGCCTGGTTCTCAGGGAGAGCGGAATACAAATGTAATAAAATAAATGGTTGTTGTGGGTTTTCCGGGCTGTATTGCCGTGGTCTTGGCATTGTAGTTCCTGACGTTTCGCCAGCAGCTGTGGCTGGCATCTTCAGAGGTGTAGCACCAAAAATAAATAAATAAATAAAATAAATTTTAAAAGTAAAAAAGGAGTCACTTGGAACCTTCCTTGCTTAAACTTCTGTCCCATCTTCACAGCTCAAGCCCTCTCTCAAAACTCGTTTAACATTTGACTTGCAGCCCCTACTCACTAAAAGTGATGAAGCGAAATCGTTTAGATGCTTTCAAGTCTGGGTTTCAGCCTGCTTATAGGCCTCAAACAGCCTTAGTCACCCTTCTGGATCTTGTGCTGGGAGATGGACAGAGGGAATGCAACTGTGGTCTTTCTCCTGGATTTCTCAGCAGCTTTCGATACCATCAATCAGGGTATCCTTCCGGGCCGCCTTCCCAGGCTGATATCAGGAGGCACCATTTTGCAGTGGTCCTGGTCCTCCCCTGGAGGATAAGGCGGTGCTAGGGAATCGCTTCTCCTGCCTTTGGCCTGCGGGAGCCCACAAGGTTCCATCTTGTTCCCTATGCTCTTTAGCATCTACATGAAACCACTGGGTGAAGGCATCCAGAGGCTTGAGACGGGTTGTCACCAATAGGTAGATGACACTCAGCTCTACCTTGCCCTTGTGAGGCTGTAGAAACCCTGAACTGGTGCCTGGAGGCAGTTTCGGAGCGGAAGCAAACTAGCAAACTGAAGCTTAATGCGGACAAGATGGAAGTACTGCTGTTAAGTGGAAGTTCTGACGCAAGATTTAATGTGCCGCCTGTTCCAATGGGGTTGCACTCCCCTTGAAGGAGCAGGTCCGTCGTTTGGGGTGCTCTTGGACTCAAGCCTACTTCTGGATAAGCAGGCGGCAGCTGCAGCCAAGAGTGCTTTGACTGGTTAGCCAACTGTGGCCTTTCCTGTGCTGAAAAGATGTGGCCACTGTGACACATGCCCTGGGTACATCTAGATTAGATTACTGCAACATGTTATGTGGAGCTGCCTTGAAAAGTGTTTAGAAACTTCAACTGGTGCGGTATGCTGCAGCCGGGATGTTGACTGAAGTGGATCATAGGGACCATATGCAATGGCCTGGTGCTTTCTTGGCTCCCCACCCTTTCTACCCTGGGTGGAAGACCTCTCCTTGCCTACAGACAGCCCCCCAACCTGAAACGACTTCTCACTCACAATCATGAATCGGCCAGCAGAGTCACCAGCACAGGTACCAGGCCCTGCAACAGACCCAGATGCCAGCTCTACCCTTATATCTACCCAGGGAATACAATTACAGGACCCAATGGCATCAACTACACTGTCTCTGGCTCTTACAGCTGCTCATCCTCCAATCTGATATATGCCCTCATGTGCCAACAATGTCCATCTTCTCTGTACATTGGACAAACCAGCCAACCTCTACGCAAAAGAATAAATGGACACAAATCTGACATTAGAAATGGAAACGTCCAGAAACCAGTGGGAGAACACTTCCATCTACCACGACATTCCATCAAGGACTTAAAGGTCACCGTAGTTCAACAGAAACATTTCAAAAACAGAATCCAACAGGAAGCTGCTGAATTGGAATTCATATGCAAATTTGACTCAGTCAAGCTGGGATTGAATAGAGACTATGAATGGTTATCTCATTATCAGAAGTAACTGACTTCCTTAACAGAAGCAAACTGATCTCCATATCAGAAGGAGCTGTTTGCATCTACTCCTCCCTCCCCTCCCCACCTATATATCTGACCAGTTTCTTCTTGCCCTCCATGCATCTGACGAAGAGAACTGTGATTCTCGAAAGCTTATGCTACAATAAAGTTGGTTAGTCTTAAAGGTGCTACTGGACTCTTTTTGATTTCACCCTTTCTACTACTTCCCTTCACTCCAGAGTGAGTCACACCAACACCATTGTTCCACTACAAACAGAATGAGTTTAATTTCTCTTCCTTAGAAAGGCACAAGGCTTGCTGGGTTGGTAGATAAAGCAATGAGCATGAGTTAGAAGTATTTACAATACTTCTGCATCAGAACAGTTACCGCATCTCGCACACCCCAGCTTCATTTATCTATTTTATTTTTATTTACATTATTTACATCCTGCCTTTCTCACTTACACAGTGTTAAGTCCGTACAATCAACAGCAGGGACGTTCAGTAAAACAATGCAACAGGGTATACGAAATGCAAATTTGCAGATTTTTGAAAACATGCAGAAATCCAATACAGAGCAGGAACACGTGTGTCTTTTGCGTGGATTGTGACTACAGCAAAGAGACTGTAACGTTCAATTCATGGTGGAACGTTACGCGCAGGTAACTTGAGACCCCGCCAACTTACAGTATCACATTCAAGCTACAAGCTGTACACCAGCTTGGCATGACGATGCCCTGCCAGAGACCTCAACATCACTGCTTCAGTTCAGACATCATGTCAAACTATAACGTCGTACTCCCCGAATGGTTAGGAGCTTCCAAAATACACAGCAGGCCACCCACAGTTTGGAACTCCTTGTCTACTTCCAGTATTTATCTGCTCAGCATCCACGTTTCCACTGAGGATACGCATCTGGAGGCACAGCAACAGCCCTAACCATCATTTGCCAAACCAGGCATCACACCAAGCCGCAGCTCAGCTTCACGAACTGTGATTGGTCTTGGTGCCTCAACTGAGCCCCGTGTCCGTTTGTTTCCAAATAACACCTGGAAAATGGGTCATCAAATCTCAGCTTCTGCCCGTAGGAATGGATGTCCAGGACGCTCCTCGCATATGAGACAAATGCCCACAGGGCTGTTAATATAAGAAGAGCCATGCTGGATCAGACCAAAGGCCCACCCAGTCCAGCATTCACACACAGTGGCCAATCAGCTGCCTCCAGATAGCTCGCAAGGAGGGGGGCGGCAACGGCATCCTCAGCAACTGATATAAAGAGGCATACTGCCCTCTGGTATTGGAGAGGGCAGATATCCATCATGACTAGAAGCCACGGCTAGCCCTGTTCTATGTGAATTTGTCCATTCTCCCTTTAATGCCTTCCCACGAGAGCACATCCTGTGGCGGAGAGTTCCACAATTTAACTATGCACTGTGTGAAGAAATGCTTTCCTTGTGTCTGTCCTGCATCTTAACACCTACACAGAGTGGTTTACGAAGTGTGTTATTATTATCCCCACAACTATCACCCTGTGAGGTGGGTGGGGCTGAGAGAGCTCTGAGAGAGCTGTGACTGACCCAAGGTCCCCCAGCTGGCTTCAAGCGGAGGAGTGGGGAATCAAACCCAGTTCTCCAAATAAGAGTCCTGTCGCTCTTACACACTTCACCAAACTGGTTCTCAGCAATGAATGGGGTTTGATTCCTGGTCCAACACGGAATAAAACACCTAGGGGATCTGTGTGCTGGTCAACGAAAGTTTGATCACTGGCTTCCAACACTTCATCCACCCCAACACTTACACGCATTCAGCCTAACTCAATGCTGGGTACATTTAACAATGGATAAGCAAGTATTTTCTCACTCCTCAACTCATCATAAGGACCTTTCCCTTCCTGAGGGTTACGCAAGAGCCAGTTTGATGTAGTGGTTAAGAGCAGCAGGACTCTAATCTGGAGAGCCAGGATTTATTCCTCACTCCTCCGCTTGAAGCCAGCTGGGTGACCTTGGGTCAGTCACGGCTCTTCCAGAGCTCTCTCAGCCCCACTCACCTCACAGGGTGTTTTGTTGTGGGGATAATAATGACATACTTTGTAAACCACTCTGAGTGGGCATTAAGTTGTCCTGAAGGACGGTATATAAATCAAATGTTGTTGTTGTTATTGTTGTGAGAAGTTGCCACTCGGAGGAATATGGCATGAGCCGCTTTGGGTCCTCACTGGGACAAAGGCAGGGCGTAAGTAAATAAATAAATGGAACTCCTTACATCTCAGGCACAGCCTCTTACTGCAGTTGCTGCCTCACTGCTGCACTGCCAAGAAGGGGTGAATGGAGCGTAATGACTTTAGGGGAGGGATCACGATGACTCGGTGGAAAAGCACCCACTTGGCATGCAGAAGGTCCCAAGTTCAATACCCAGCCTCTCCAATTAAACGATCAGATAGTAGGTGATGTGTAAGACCTCAAGCTGAGGCTCTATGAGAGACTGACTGACTGTCCAGCTAAACAATATTGACCTTGGTGGCCTGATCCAATATAAGGCCACTTCATGCATGTGTGTTCATGTGGCTTGATGTCAACTGGAAAAGGTTCAAGGATACCACTATATTTTCCTCTAAAATGGTTTCTACCAATGTCACATCTGCAAATTTAACACAAAGCTTTATAGATCCAGAGGAGTTAGCCATGTTAGTCTCCAGTTGCAAAATAGTAAAGAGTCCAGTAGCACCTTTAAGACTAACCAATTTCATTGTAGCATAAGCTTTCGAGAACCACAGCTCTCTTCGTCAGATGCATCTGACGAAGAGAGCTGAAGTTCTCGAAAGCTTATGCTACAATAAAGTTGGTTAGTCTTAAAGGTGCTATTGGAATCTTTATAATTTTACAAATCTTTATATTCTTCAGGAAGAAGAAATAAACAAAATAAATTATAAGGTGATTCCTCTGCCATGGCTCTATTTTTTTTAAGGCTAAATAGCTGGCCTTTACCCCGTATGAAGGAAATCTTAAACCAACCCCCAACAAAAATTTTAGCCACAAAGATAATGAATGCAGAGGAGTTAGCTGTGTTAGTCTGTAGTAGCAAAATCAAAAAGAGTCCAGTAGCACCTTTAAGACTAACCAACTTTATTGTAGCACAAGCTTTCGAGAAAATCAGCTCTCTTCGTCAGACGCAGATAATGAATACATTTAAGAGCTTTTGCAAAATTCTAGGCTGTGGTGGAGAATGAGACAAGCTAACCTGACAGGTGACATGTTATGTCATTTCACATTTGCATTTTTGTGTGCAAGGATGGCTGAACAGGTTTGGTTACCCATGCAAGTAGACTTCCAGGGGATTTGCAAAACTGCTAGAATTAGATTTTCCAAACTACTAAGGAGGCAATCAAAACCCTCTGAAGTATACAGGAGTATTTGGATATTTGTTTGGGTAAGAGACCCAAGAGTACCCAATGAGAACTGATGAAAATCACTGTCGATCTCTAACAAGGAAAGGCTTGAAAAATGACAGAGACGCAAAAATAACAGAGGTGCAAAGATCCCTGTTCTGCCCTTGAAGATTCATCCCCCAAAGAAGATGCAACTCAGCAAGTCCGATCCACTAGTTAAAAGACTTGCTCCAAGTATAAGTAAACTGCACTAGGTAGACAGAAGGACATAGGGCACACATATAAACTTCGTTCTCTCTACCACCCCAGTATGTGGCTGGCATGTGTTGAAGGGGACACAATTCCCTTGGAAAACCCGGGTTTGCGGCTTGGGGGTGGATGCCTTTAGCCATCTTAATTCAATCTGAGCTAGGCAGGAGGCTCTAGCTATAGTTGAGAGCCACCACAGTGTAGTGGTTAGGGTCGGACCAGATCTGGGAAATCCACCTTCAAATCCCTGCTCTGCCAGAAAGCTCTGATGGACTGACTTTGGGCCAGTCATTATTGCTGAGCCGTGCTTCCTACACAGGACTGCTGTCAGGATAAAAGAGAGGATACGAGACCAGTGAATGCAACCCTGAGCAGCTTGGAGGAGAGAAAGGATATAAACATATTAAACAAATCAGAATGTTTTACACACGGCGAAGAGCATTTGGAAACTGCAACTGATCAAAATGCACCTGCCAGCTGCTAGAAGGGGCTGGAAGCATTCACTTTCGTTTGCTTCCAACTACACTGGCCCCCAATAAACCTCTGAGCCCAATATGAAGTGCTGGTTGTTATCTTTAGAGCCCAAAATGTTCCACAACTACAGTATCTCAAAAACTGCCTCTTCCCACACAAGCCGTCCCTGGCACAGAGGCCACCCATGAAGGTCCTTCTCTGCATGCCCCCACTGTCCAAACTACAGCAGGTGGCTACAACATAGGGGGCTTCCTCCACAGCAGTGCCACGACTCCGGACTTCCCTCCCATGTGATGCCCCCACCATATCCAATCACGCCTGCCTTTGTCATTCACCGGCTATTATCAGTCAGCTTCTGTAATCACTCCGCTCTCCAAGATATAAGGACAGATGGACTCACATCCTAGCTGTATCTGAAGAAGTGAGCTGTGGCTCACAAAAGCTCACACCCTACCACAAATTTTATTAGTCTTATAGGTGCTACTGGACTCTTGCTCTTTTCTACCGCTACAAACAGACTAACACAGCTCCCCATCTTGATTTACTGAGGCTGGTTGCTTTTATAAGCCAGTTTGGTATAGTGGTTAAGAGCGTGGGACTCTAATCTGGAGAACCGGGTTCGATTCCCCACTCCTCCACTTGAAACCAGCTGGGTGACCTTGGGCGAGTCACAATTCTCTGGAGCTCTCTCAGCCCCACCCACCTCACAGGGTGTTTTGTTGTGGGGATAATAATGGCATACTTTGTAAACCGTGGGTGTTAAGTCACCCTGAAGGGCAGTATATAAATTGAATGTTATTGTTATTATTATTATAATGTTGGTCAACAGAGAAACTGAAGGATTTTTTGGGTCATGTTTTAATGTCGTGGCTTGGGGTTTTTTTTTGTATCCCATCCTGTAACTGGTACTTTTTGGTTGGTAGGGTGGGATGGAAATGTTTTTAATAAATATGTGCAGGTGGAAGGAGGGAAGAGGACAGAGATCTGCTCAGCCCCGCTGGGATTCTCCATGTTTATGTGGGCCACATCAGAACTGTATTCTAAATGCACAACATTTTACAATATCGAGGAAGGGAAAAAAATGTCTGATTATGTAATCTAAGATTAAATCAGCAAAGACATGGAAAAAGAAGGATTAAGACACAGAGCTAAATAAGGAGGAAAACAAACAAGGAACTTGTTCTGGAAAGGAACATATATCAAACAAGAGATTAACAGTGCATCCGAAGAAGAGTTACACCAGTCTAAGCCCATTGAAATCAATGGGTTTAGACTGGAGTAACTCTCTTTAGGATTGCACTGTAAGAATGTGAAGAGATTAGGAGAAAGAAATCTGTTGAGAAACGGGCTGGGTCTAAAAGAACAGAGCTCACAGTTGTATGTTACAGAGTTTTATTGACCATGCAATTTTCAAGAAAAATTGGTTCTGAAAAGAAATGAAAATCGTATCTCTGAATGTAAAAGGCTGAAATAATCTGGTTAAGAGGATAATTTTAACACTGATACAAACAAAAAGAGGACCTTAATATTGTTGCAGGAGACTCACATATGTGAGGTCTGAACATCTGTTAATAAACTAGAAGCTTGATGAAGCCTATCCAGTATGCGATGATTTTAAGACAAAAGGGGAACAATACACATTAAGGATGTGAATTATGAGATTGAGGAAATAAAAGAAACTCTTCAGGAAAATTTATCCTCTTAGCAGGAGACTATATGAATAAATTAACGAAATAACTCTTTGGTAATGTATCTGCTTTTAATGCTAACCAGGGGGTATTTTATAAGAACTCCTTTCACAAAGTGCTGGAAATAACTGAAGGAGAAATAATTTTTGCAGGGAGTTTTGAAACAGAACTGATAGGATGAAAAAGCAAAAAAAATTACGACAAGAATACTTCTTGAGAAATTTAGAAGAATTAATAGAAACTCCCTAAGTGTTACTAGGAAGCATTTAAACCTGGATGAAATATGTCAAGTTTTGCAATGTAAACAGTTTTTGTGTTTTATTTCATCTAATTAATGTGGAATGTATGTTTACTGCAGTTAAAAATGCAGGCCTATGAAGAAAGAAGGAGGGAGGTTGGATGGGTGAATGAAGCATGCTGGGATTGAACGGGAGCTGTACCCCCAGTGAACTCTGATCAGGGCCGTTCTGGGGAAAGAGGGAGAAGGAGGGAAGTGCTGTAATCTGAGGAAAGTCTGTGAAAATCATTTGGGCTCACTAAGGGAGGCAGCAACATACAGATCTCCTGAAGGGAGCAAAACAACATAATGTGTTTGGTTTTATTTTAACCACTTCTACTTACCTGTCTCCAGAAAAAAACAACAGAAAATGACTTATATCACAACACAAGATAAGATAAACACTAAAAATATTTTCTTTTGTCGTCATGAATCATTTTCCATTATAGGGTTGAGAGGGCAAGGACATGGGGTGTGACATTGGCGGAATTAGCAACATCTCTACATTCTGGGCACAACCTGGAAGTGACAGTGGATAGCTCCAGGAATCACTGGAAACTCTATGGTAAAACCATCGAGTTTATGGTAAACTCTATGGTAAACCATAAAATTTACCATAGACTCCACCATAGAGTTTACCATAGAGTTTCTCATTATTCCTGGAGCTACCCATTTTCACTTTTGGGTTGTACCCAGAGGTGGTGTACATTTTTATTTTCTCACAGTAACAGCAGATATCAACAGGAGGGCTCCCACCATAGCAGGAGGCCTGGTAAACCTAATCATAACCCTATTTCAAGTAGTTTCTTTCACATAAGAAATGCAAAAATGGCACATTAGAGAAAGATAACTTGACAAAATATGAAGAAGCATTAATAGAATGATTTAGGAAAATTCTAGTGCCATAAATTGACTTCTATTATATGAGGGACTAGTAAGGCATTTGTGAAAGCACCCTTTGTAAATGCAGGATAGTAACATGATTTTTAAAAGCTTGACAAAAAAAACCCTAACAAGAATCACTAGCAGCAAAAATGCTTGAATTAAAAGCGATACACAAAACAGACTGAAATCCTATGTTCACTTAACGGGGAGTAAGCCCCACTGAACATAATGGAACTTTTCTGAGTAGACATACACAGAACGGTGCTGACAGAGACCAATTATTTACAGGTTTTTTTAAAAAAGAACTACTAAATTACAAACACATAAACTGAACAAAAATGAAAAAGAGAATGTAACCCCACAAATAATGAAGGAGGGTGATACGATTCTGCCAAGCGCAAGTCCAAAGGGGGTAGAGAATCTGTGAAGTGCTGCAGGAAATTGAATTCACCCCTCATGGCTGGGAAGATGTATTTATTTTATTTTTATTTATTGCTTTTACGTTATTTATAGTTCGGCTTTCTCACTGAGACGCAAGGCGGATTACACAGTGGCGAGTTAGCACAGTCAGTCTCAAGGACATTTCAATAAACAATGTCATAGGGTCTATAAATGTAAATTTGCAAGGATTTAAAACCAGTAGAAATCTAACAGAGTTGGAGAAATGCTGCCACAGAGCATAAGCAATTCTAAGAATGATACATTAAACAACATAAAACAACCTAGAACTGCCCAGTAGGATCATACATAAAGCAACAGATAGCAAACGGTAGCACATAAAATTTTACTATGGTCCCTGCATTCTACTGATGCATCCCTCTGAGACCACTTCCTTACAGTACAGCCCTCCTATATGAGTAAAAAAGCCCTTCTGAATAATTCAGTTTTGCATTGTTTGCAAAATGTTACATAAAAAAGGTAAAAAACCTATTATAAATATATCACATTTGTTAAGGCAGAAAAAGCGTTTGATTACATGGAGTGGGAGTACCTTTTTTCAAGCATTAAAAGTTTCTTTCTATGGAACAATATTTACCAACTGGATAAAAACACCACCTGATAATAACAATAATAATAATAACAATAACAACAACAACGCTTATATACCACTCTTCTAGACAGATTAGTGCCTCACCCAGAGCGGTGAACAATTTAGTTTTATTATTATCCCCACAATACAGCTGGGAAGCTGGGACTGAGAGGAGTGGCTTACCCAAGGCCACCTACTGAGCTCATGGCAGTAGTGGGATTCGAACCAGTAGACTGCTGATTCACAGCTGAACCACTTAACCACGGTGCTACAGCAGCTCTCCTTCATGTGAGTTGTGAATACTGACTTAACTCTGAAATTCAATTGACCTGTGATACCAGATAGGGCCACCCCTCATTCAACACTTGCTTGTTTAATTTAAATTTGGAATCCCCTGCCGTTAGGATAAGAAACCATTCTAAAAGATCAAAGGTTAAGAAGATAGACAGGAATGATTTAAAAGTGCTGACAATATTGCTATCATTTCTATTCAACCAGAAATGTCACTAATAAGAAACCGTAGTGATAGAAGAATTTAGAACGATATCAGGTTATTAAAAAAAACTAAGATGTTACGTTTTCGTTCATTTAGAGAAGAACAGGATAAGGAAAACAAACAATTCACTTCAAAATCCAGAAAGAACTGGTTCACTATTGACGTCTTATTTTTCTAAAGTTAACAAAGGTTATTACAGGAACAACTATGGATTTCTGGTAAGCAAAAACAAAAATCAGATTTAGATAGGGATCTGTTGAATCCTTATTGATAGTACAGAGGAGCATACGGACAAAAACTATCTTGGATGCATAATGGTACAATTGTCTTGACGGGGAGGAGCATTTGGAAACTTGGCAACAAATGATATCTAGATTCGTTGTGTAGAAGAAAAATCCAGAGAAATGTGTGTGGAGGGAAAGGCTCTCCTCTAACTCCCCTCTTCTTCTATAGTTTATCTGCGTTTTTACAGGAATTGCTCGAAGCAAAATGATATAGAAAAAGCAGGAGATACGAGCACAATTGGTAACAAACCAAACCACGATTTGTTGCCACAGCAACTCACTGATTGGGCCAGTCACACACTCTCTCTCTCAGCTTAACCTATCTCACAGGGCCGTTGTGAAGAGATAAAAAGTTTAGGGAAGACTTGCAGATTTGTGGCAAACCACAGATCAGTATTCCTCAATGTGGTGCCTAGGGGTACCTACTGGTGTTTTTCCTTGGTGGCTGCTCGCTTCTTGATTTTTGGAGATAAAATCCAAAGGGGTCTGAATGGAAGAGAAGAGAGTAAGGACCTACGGATTGCTCTATGCTTCCTGAGTGATTAGCAAAGCACTAAGCTGATCCTACATGGAAGCATCACAGCTGGATACCCCACTGACAGAGCCTTCCTTGTATCTCTGGGCTTCAAAATCATGTCCAAAAAAAGAAGCAAACCTTCCTCTTTCTTCAGAAACTGAGACCAAACAACGTCTCATCCTCAAAGCAAATGACAGAACCAGATTTCCTCTGCTTCCTTGATATGGGAAGTGTGTTAGAATAACCTAGAATGTATTTGCTTTGGCGTCTGCAAAGAAGTTTGGGTTTGTGAGCAGACACAGAAGGCCCACAGAGACACCGAAGCAGTAAACCTCAATTCAAAAATCTCATTTTTAAAAAATTTTTACTATATCCTTTAAAATCGAAGTCAACAGCTGAAGGGTTGTAGGGTGCAGCTGCTCAGAGAAAGCCAACGATGTAGTGTAATAGTTAGGATGTCGGACTGAGAATCTCAGGTTCAGATCTCCCCTCTGCCTTGTAAGCTTGCTGGGTGACTTTGGGCCAATGACAGATTCTCAACCTGACTTTCAAAAGCTTGCACTGTGAAAATCTTGTTGGCCTCCAGGAATTTCACAATCCGGAGTTGGCAACCCTAGTTACTCAGGGTGCACGCAGACATTCCTCATTAGAACAGTCACGCGGCTGTGGACCAGAGCTCACCCTGGCTAGCTCAGAAAGATCTCCTTCCCTGCAGGGCTGAGATTGGACTAGTTACCTGTACAAGATAGGTGTGTACAGGACTGGCTGGCTGCTTGCGACATCACAACGTCAATTTCCACACACATCCCTCCTTTAAAGTAGTTTTTCAAGTTAATCAAAATGGGTCTAAAAAGAAAACCCTAAAATGTAATCTGATAAAGAGCCAGTGTAGTGTAGTGGTTAGCGTTGGACGAGATTCCGGGAGATCTGGGTTCAAATGCCCGTTCTGCCATGAAAGCTTCCTGGGTGACTTTGGGCCCGTCGCACACTCTCGGCCAGACTCTCAAAAGCTTGCACACTGAAAATCTTGTCAGTCTCTAAGGTGCCACTGGATTAAAATCTTGCTGTGCCACGAAAGACCAATACAGCCACCCACCTAACTACTCTCAGCCTAATCTACCTCACAGGGTTGTTGAGAGGATAAAATGGAGGAGAGGAGAGGAGTCCCCGTTGGGGAGAAAGGCGGGGGTATAAATGAAGTAAAATAATCGTGTGCAGGGGTCATTTCATAGAAAAAGAGCTGGAGGAACTCATTAGCATAACTCATTAGCATATGCCATGCCCCTTGACATCACCAGAAGTGTGTCATTAGCATAACTGATTTGCATGTGCCACACCCCCTGACATCACCTATCCTGGCTGTTTTGGACCCAATTCTGGCCATTCAG
Organism: Eublepharis macularius; assembly: GCF_028583425.1. Lineage (NCBI taxonomy): Eukaryota > Metazoa > Chordata > Lepidosauria > Squamata > Eublepharidae > Eublepharis > Eublepharis macularius. The sequence continues at coordinate 9,018,773 of NC_072791.1, read as the reverse complement.
GGCTGAAATTGGGCCCAAAATGGCAAAAAGAGGCTGAAAATGGCTGAAAAGGGGCCCAAAATGGTCAGGATCGGGCCACTGCTGAGCGGGAGAGTGATCCACCACCTGCCAGAGGCCCGATCCAGGCCATTTGGGCCCCAATCCCGGCGGAAATGGGCCCAAAAGGGCTGAGAGTCAGGTGGGCGGGGCCACCTGACATGTGACCTCTTTGGGGAACTGCCAGAACTGCGTTCCAGCACGTTCCCCCTCGAAATGAGCCCTGATCGTGTCAGAAAACAATGGAACCGTGAGAATGAGGCACATCCTATTTGCTCAGACGCAGCCAAACCAGTCACTGAGCAACCGGCTCCCGGCTTGCAACCAAAAGGTATTAAAGCATAACTAATTAAGATACGGCAGTCATGAGCAAGGTGACTAACTACATTTGTGTAAAAAGTCAGAAAGAAAAGCAAAAATTGGCTTGAAGGAAAGAAGAAATTAGTTATAATCAATCAGAATGCCAAGCAAAGCATAAATGAAAATAATTGTTTTGCTCCATTGTAGCAGGATGTTCAATCCGCTGACTATTGTATAAAGTGAGTTACAAAGCTACAGTGAATTAGTAAACTTTCCCTTTCTTCTTCCTTGAAATTACCTCTCTGTATTTTTTTAAAAGAGAAAACTGGGACCATGTATATTACTTGCATCCCAATGTTGAGCCAAGGCAATCCAAGCTTTCCGTTTGTGCAAATACACATAATTCAACAAGTTATTCTGGCTACATCATCTGCGTCTTAGGACTTCTACATTGTTTGTGTCCCAGGGAGATCTATTCAGGTCACGTCACAGGAGCCACAATGTTCCTTCAAGATACCTCCTCTTCCACATACTCTAATGGTATGACCAGTAGAGGAAGTGCAACATTATCTACCCAATAGGAAGGCAGTTTTCCCAGATTATGTCATACAACGTTCCAATACGCTCAGGATCTGAGATTAGCAAAACTGATTCAGGGTTCTGGGGCTTTGAAGGTAGTAACTTTTGTTAAAATTGTAGAGCCATAGTCATTACAAAGAGATAGAAACGCTCCCATCTCTGCAGGGTTTCTTTTAAAAAGAGTGCCTTAGTCCTTGTTGTTTGCCCGAGGGAAAAAGGAAAGTAATCGTTCCTCAGCACCTAAATGCATATTCTGATCACACTACTCCGTCCAATCAAAAACAGCCTTCTCAAGACTCTCAGAGGAGATATAAGGGAGAAGAATTAGGGCAAAGAATTCAGAAGAAAGACACATGCAAGATTTCCGAGGTATTCTTTAAAAAGTTACTCTCTCAGCATTCTTCTAAAATCGCTTATGATTTTGCAAAATGGGGAAAAAAATATGACAGCCTCACCACACTGAGAATGGCTGAATTTGCTGGCAAATAAAGTTAATTTGCATTTGGGAACAATGGGACTTGAGCAAATCGCTCACTTGGGGAGCCCAGAGCGTGGAAAACTTACAGCAGAGGGCTGTAATTAGGGCAACTCGGCTTATGCCACACAATCTCTTCCAATCCTGCTGACAGGTCTTACCTTTTCAGGGTTGGTGAAAACGTCAGACTTCAGCTCTCCATCGAGAAACTCATTAAAGTATTTCATCAGTTTGTGAGCCTCCACAAGGCGCTGCCGTGGCGTGTTTACCCCTTCCAGCAGGTCGCCAAGGTGACAGACTTTAGTGGCCACATAGCTGACGTGCTCATCTAGTTCTTGGAAGTGTTGGAAGGCAACCTGGGAGCAGACAGAGAAGGCAATAATGCGTGTGTCTTCTGTAAATAAGAAAAGCCAAGCTATTCACCAATCAAAAGAACAAAATGCTCAGAAGTCGGTACAAGGAAGATTCAATATCCAGCCATTTGCCAGTTAATTTGCATGAGCTCACAGAAATCCAAAGCAAGCTGGTGAAAGGCCAGGACATCAGTTTGCACGAACCATTCCAGCTGTACTGGTATCAAGTGCACTGCACGCATCTTGAGAGATCAAGATGGGTAGCTATGTTAGTCTCTCTGGAGCAGTAGCCGAAGAAGTGAGCTGTGACTAGAGCTGGGCACAATCCGCATTACGATAAAAAAAAACCCACGATAATGGCGGATCGTGATTGGCCAAGGCCAACGATCCAACGATCGGGAAAGGCCTGGATCGGGGCGATCAGGCTCGGATCGGGGATCCAGACACTCAGGCGCCAGCAATCTATTCCCCTGGCAACGGAGCCAGGGGAATGCCTGAGCTCTGTTTGCCCTCCTTCTGTCGCCCTGGAAACCTGAATGGAAGCCCAGCTTTCCTTGATCAGCAGGCTTGCTTTGCTGCTCCAACCACGGAGCAGCAAAGCAATCACAAGTTGGGAGAAGACACCAAGGGGAGGGAGGGGGAAGGGGGTGTTCTGTAGCCACGGGCACTCCAATATCATCCCTGCAAACCTTGATAGGCAGGTCTGACGGCCAAACACAGACCTCCTGTGTTGCTGAATGGGACCTGAGGGGAGGCGGCTCGTCGCCGCCTCCCCATGCCTGCCAGGCCCAGAGGCCGCTGGCACCACCCACCTTCCCACATAATACCAGCGTGCCCCGCTTTGGCCTCCACGATCCACAGCTCGGGAACGGGAGATGATCGGCACGGATTGTTAATTCGGGATCGTCAGGATCCCGACGGGATCGGGAGCCGATCCACAATCCGCTGGATCGTTAAAATTTTTTGGATCGTGCCCATCTCTAGCTGTGACTCACAAAAGCTCATACCCTACCACTAATTTTGTTAGTCTTAGAGGTGCAACTGGACTCCTGTTCTTTTCTACTGCATGCATCTTAAAACAGATCTGGCACAGTCCCTGCATACCAGCATCAGTGCTAAGGCAAAGTGGTTCTAATAACTGAGTTATATATACAGAATATATGTGATAGGATTCAGCTTAAAATGAAACCTGTGTTATATACAAGCAAATTTTTTGTACCTTAGTCATGTCATTTACCCCTGGCAATGCAAATGTGTAGCTCTGTAGACTTCCATGTAACCAGCAAATCTAGCTAAGTTTTATATGTATAAAGGTATTTATATAGATCCTCAGACAAACTGTGTTGCTCATTTCCCTTTCTTTCTTCATACTGGTAAATTATTTTATTTATTGTAAGAGACATGTATACCCCTTTTCTTCTTAAAAAGCACTCTGAGAGGCTTACAATCAGGTCTGAAAACAATACAACATCCAATTATTAAAAAAAATAGAATAAAACCAACAGTAAAACTACAGAAGTTAGTAAAGAAGTTTGCCTGAGTTGGTGCCATCAGGTACATTCCACTAATTATTATTACTTATGTCATTTATAGTCCGCCTTTCTCACTGAACCTCAAGGCGGATTGCACAGTGTGAGATTAGTACAGTCAATTTCCAGGACATTTCCATAAACAATGCCGTAGGGTAAATGAACACACGTTTACAAACACACAGCATTAGGAAGGATCCAATACAGAGTTGAAGAAATGCTGAAGCAGAACATAAGCGATTCTAGGGTTGACATTAGACCACATGAAGCACATATTTAAAACAGATAGCACATAAAGCAGCATAGTGGTGAAGTCTATGGTCCTTAACTCTTTGGCGAAGCATCCCTCTCCCTCCCATCTGAGTAAAAAGCCTTTTTGAATAATTCGGTTTTGCATTGTTTGCGGAAAGCTAAAAACGTGGGGGGCTCACCTTCCCCAGATGCAAGGGTTCTTTTGCCGGTGGAAGAGCCTCTTGCATAGGGGAAGGCTACTTACAACGGGAGAAAACATCCACAGGGTCCAACCCCCTCCTATATATGAGTAAAAGTGTATCAGATGGATTTCCTCTGGCACCTGAAGATGATTATGCAGTTGACAGATGAATCTGCGTAGGAAAGAGTTAAGTATCAAAGGCCTTCTCGCTAGCAGCTACCAACCTGAAGGCCCAGGGAAGAGCCCCTGATAAAGCTCTTTTGGCAGACAGGCTCAGGCAGAGCCATACGGTTATAGGTAAGTTGATTCTACTATCAGTGTAACCCCCACCAGAGCATTCTTACTGAGGCTAACAATAAAGAGTAGAGGGCTGTTCTTGAATTTTACTGCTGTTAGATGTGTGGGAAGCAAATAGTGGTTGCTAAGCAACCGTCGGTGTGTTCCTCTACTACTAATTAAAAAAAAAAAAGATGACCTCAATAGCACGCTTACTTAGTATGGAAATAGAAGCTTTGGACACAATCCAAACAGATCTCCAGCACAGACCCCACTGGAATGCCTAGGAGTGGTGCATGAGCATGGATCATGTCCTTAGGGCATACCTGGTTGCTTTTCTGAAGCTCTTGCACTTTCTTGGCAAATTCCTTTGCTTCTCTCTGGACTTGCTGCTCCAGTTTTTCCACTCTTCTCTGGATTCTCTCATCCAGCAACTTCAGCTCTTGAATATGATTTACAAACTCTTCCTGTAATCTGATGGAGGCGGTGGGGGGGGGGAGAAGTTTGATAAGAGCAGGTTGTAGTATGCCAAGTGTATGCAACATCATTACATTCTGAACTAAGGATGGGGAAAACAAGCTCACCAGTTGTTGTTTTTTCAAGATCTTCTTTTTACTAACCATTCATTTTGTCGCTTATCTCTCAGTATATTTATTACGGTCAGAGACCAAAAGTAATAACATACAACCTACAATCAAGGTAAGTCATATTATTTACAGAGCTGTCCAATAAAATTCCAGAGTTCGGATTCTTAAATGTTTAAAACCTTAAGACCTGAGTTCCCTAAAACCAAATTGTTAAATACTTAAATCCCTAAAGTTATAAAATATATAAATATTTCCCCCTGTAAAATACTTCCTGATCTGTATGGCCCGCACAACAAATTTTGTCACCTTTAAAGTAATTTCTTGATCCTTGTCGGCTAAAAGTTTATCTAGATAAAATCGTATCATTTCTTCCCGGGAACTGATTGCAGATTGGAGTTATGAAGGTTGCTCTAATATTTCAATAAAGCTCACGCTCAAAAAGTACGTGTCCCCTTGTTTCAATCTTCCCGGCCCCACATACACATACTCTTTTCTCAAATGGTTGTTTTGTGTATTTACCCTCTATGACCGACAAGCTCACCTGTTAGAATTGACTGATTAGAATCACTGAAGAGACTGCGCATTTTGGTCTCAAGAAAAGGTTTACCGGGCCAGCATGTCAATGCTAATTATGGGATGCACAAATTACGACCTCAATGTGATATTGCAGAATGTAACACTCTGTGAGAGTCACAGGGATGTGACAAAGTTTGTGCTGAACAATCTGCGTCGGCACAAATATCTAAGACTTGTGAATCAGAAAATGCTGGATTCTATAGCTCGCCAGCATTTTACTTAAGATACTTGCTACTTTCCTTCAAGATACAGTTGTTCATCTAACTCATCGTGTTAATTTTACATCACATATACAATCCCAAATTAGCACAGCGGACCATTCCATTTTATTATCAAGCCACAAAACACAGGGGAGTTTGTCCCATAAAATGCAGGCTCTCTGTGTAATACACAATGAGACCACTAAAGCAAACCTGGACACATATGTGGAGCTGAGCAAGTAACGTAAACTGGGCAGGCGGCATGTAGATCTCTCCATGAAGGAGCCAGATTCAGTTAAAGAATCTCAGGAGAACTGGGAAAGACCTCTGCCCATGATGGTGATCAACTAGATTTAAACCCCATATCTAAATCTTTTCCAGTCACCTGAAGAACTCACCATCAAGAGGCAATGGGAAAATAAGCCAGCCAGGTGATTACTGGCCATCTTATTAAAACCGGTTAGAAGACTTTTGTGCACTAATTCTTCACATTATTAAAACAGCAACGTTCACAGTGAAATCCTAAGCAGAGTTACTCCAGTCTAAGCCCATTGATTTCAATGGGCTTAGAATGGAGTAACTCTCCTTAAGATTGCACTGCCAGTCTTCTACACCCCTCACCTAGAAATGCTGAATAGAAGACTAAACTAGCACCTTGCAAGAGATTATGCAGTGAGTGACTCTTCACCAAAGACTTAATGTTACTCTTGTGTTCGAAAATGGTCAGATAGTTGAGCTCCATAACTGCTTCTCCAGTTTCAACTTCCTGAGGAAAAGTTCTTTTCTTCTGTCTCCAGTCGCCTTGTTGATTTCTAAATTACACTTTTTCCTTCCACCCCCAAGAAGCTTTTTGAAAACTAGCTTGATTTGGGGTGGGAGTCATAGAGACCCAATGTTTTCTCAGCTGCAGCACATGGGGAAATTGCTTTGATTTGAACATTTCTTGCTTTTTATTAAAGACAGTTTAAATCTGTTCATTGTACTGGTGGATTATGTGGCGGTATTTTACCTTTTGGGATCAAAAGCTTCCACGCCACCTCGGGAACCTCCACCGGGAGTCCGCCATGCCAGGCGTTCAATGTACTCATCGGCCACAAAAGGCTCCTAACCAGACAAGAAAAAGACCCTTTAACAGCAAGCCACAGCAGGATGTGAAAAATGTCTATCATCAAGAAAGCGGTTAACAGCTTTTTCTGTAGCAAATGCTTTTCACGGCATAAATAATGGGGCCTACTGGCACTTTCACACTGATATACTTCATCTAAAAATTAGGCATTTGGAAAACGATGTGCATCTCGTTCAAAGTCTGCAAAACCGGCCTGCATAAACAAGCAGTTCTCAAATTGTTTCATATTAGGGGCCTGTCACTCAGTTCAAAGCTCTATCAGGTCTTCACAGGACTCTCGCTCCAATGTGAGGATCACATATAAACAGGATCCTTCCCATCCAACTCCTCGAGAAGCAAAACTAGGCAAGGCAAGGCTCATTAAGTGTATTTATTTATGTCATTTATAGTCCCCCTTTCTCTCTGAGACTCAAGGCGGATTACACAGTGTGAGATTAACCCAGTCAATATCAAGGACAATTCCATAAACAATGCCACGGGGTAAATAAACACAAGTTTACAAAGACACAGCGTTAGCAAGGATCCAATACACGAGTCGAAGAAATGCCGAAACAGAACATAAGCAATTCTAGATGCAGAGGAGTTAGCCGTGTTAGTCTGTGGTAGCAAAATCAAAGAGAGTCCAGTAGCACCTTTAAGACTAACCAATTTTATTGTAGCATAAGCTTTCGAGAATCAAGTTCTCTTCGTCAGATGACACTTGACCGCATGAAGCACAAGTAGCTCATAGGAGCACATATTTAAGACAACAAGTAGTACATAAGGCAACACAGTGGTGAAGTCTATGGTCCCTGCTGAAGCATCTGAGACTCCTTCCCTACAATACAAAAGCCTTTTTGAAGAACTCAGTTTTGCAGCGTTTGTGGAAAGCTAGGAGAGTGGGGGGGGGGGTTCTCCTGACTTCCTCAGGCAGGTCGTTCCACAGTGAAGGGGCTACCACAGAGAAGGCTCCTGGTCACTTAAGTTCCCGATCAGCGGGCTTCCTGTCACTCATGTCTCCATGTCTCTTGTCACTCTTCATGGACGGAGGAAGCACAGCTGGAGTTAAAAGTGCGAAAATCTGAGACCACAGAGAACCCGTCAGCCAAAGTAAACAGTAGCTAGCTAGACAGGTAGAGTGGCTCAGCACAAGAATTCTTCATACGTTCAAAAGCTCCCTCCTTTCCATCTGTCAAGAGATCTTCTAAGGTCGTATGAGCCCTGCTGGACCAAATCAGCATCTTGTTTCCGACAGTGGCCATCCAAGGGTTTCTAGAGTCTACAAGCAGCCCAACCTTCTTCAAGACCCTGCTCAAAACCCAGTTCCCCCTCCAGCACCACCACATCTGAGACTCAACGTATCCACCGCTCCGCTACCCGTCCTCCACTGCTAATTTATAAATCGGCAACCATCAGGGTGGATTTGATTTAAATCAAACTGATTTAAATCACGATTTAAATCACGATTTAAATCACTAGTCATTAAGGCTTGATTTAAATCATAGTTTTCTACACAAAGACTAATTCTTGCTGGTATGACTTTAATATGCAAGTAGATGCCTGCCTTACCGATAGGTAAAGGAACTTCATTAAAGTATTCCCAAACTGGGTCTCTTTTACGGCCTGCTGCCATTATAGGTTTTTTCCTCCAAGGAAAGAATGTGATAAACCTCAGGTCATACACACAAAAGATCCAAGGATTTGTGCAGTATTGTGCTCAAAAAGTTTCACTTTCATTTTGTACTGCTTGCCCCTCCCTCCTCACACTTAGTTTCTTCTTGTGCAGATCTATTCCACTCCAAACAATCAGAAAAAGATTGTTTCTATTCACTGAACTTCTTGAAACTTAGCACTGGAGGGGTTGATTCTGTCTTCATAGGTTTGTAGAACAATAGGATTAAGGTCTTTTTCTCAACTCTGTTCATGTTATAACATTTTTGCTGTGAAGAAGAGGCATGTGATCTCTGCTGAGCTGACACAAATTCAGTTTTGAGAACTGCAAAACCAAGCATCTGTGATAATATCTTGTAGGCAGAGAAACTGCCCAATAATCTTACAAAAACCTCTGGAAGAGCATGACATTGTGAATGGATTAATGGAATTTATTTACCAAAAAAATTAAACATATACAGCCTTATTCTACATAATTAAAAACTAATCTTTATTTCATGATGGAATAACCTTTGGATGGTAATATATTTTCCTCAAAAAGCATTTTATTTTAAAAAATCCGATTTAAATTAAAAAAAATCCGATTTAAATTTAAAAAATCTGATTTTTTTGATTCGTTTAAAAAAATCATTGATTTTTATCCACCCTGGCAACCATGCCCACATCCCTGTAGTCCAGTGCCCTACGGACAAGGACTGTGCCCCTTTTGCAAAACATCTGCCCCTGGTGGCGCTATATAACTATACAGCTAGACCACATGCACACATACCCGTGAAACTAACCAGGAATGCATCCCACGAATCCCTAAAAGGCAATAAATTTTACCTCCCATGAAGAAATGAATTTTAATTTGCCGAAGTAGTAAACACAGTCTTTGCAGAAGTATTATTTCTGTTACTTAATACTAAAGTATAAACCTAGGTTTGAAGAAACATATGGGGTATACGAGTAGCCAGCCATTATTTCACAATTCAAAGACAAACGCAATAGTGTTCAACACCAAAGATTTTTAACATCTCTGACAGAAGCAGCATCCTGAAACCTATTACCGGACTAGACAAACAAGCTCCTGCAAGCCTACGTTGCGCCGAAGTGGCACCGCAAGTTAGTTCAGTTTACCGACCAAGTGCAATGCTTCAACTCACGCGACTGGGACTCTCTTTGCAAGTTTGCTTGTAACAGGGTATCTCTACTGAAGATCAAGAAAAGAAAATGAAATGAGACTGCTGGACACGCTTCCCACCACACACACCTCTTTTACAGGAGCGAGGGAAAGATGCAAAAAGTGTTGCACTTAGTTGCCTGAAGTTACGCCACTTGAACAATATGCTTTATTCGTTTATTGTGGATGCAAACTGTGATTTGGCAACCATGACCAAAGATCTCACACTTTCAGTGCAATCCTAAGGAGAGTTACTCCAGTCTAAGCTCACTGAAGTCAACGGGCTTAGACTGGAGTAACTCTCCTTAGGACTGTACTGTTTGTTAACTTTTACTGTTTTGGACATTCGTGTATTCATGATCTGATGAAATGCCCCACTCATTTAAAAATATTGTTTAGGATGGGAATACGCTGTTTCCTCTACATTAAAATGGACATCCTGACCCATATCAGCTGAGGACCTGTGTAGGCTCTCATCTGTCTGTATAACCGTGTCATGCCGCCCTCCTGCAGCAGAGACTTAAGAAGCTGGCACTGAGTTTCTGCCCCGCATTTTTGCAGTGTAATTTTGCAGTGCAATTCATGACGGGGGGCAGAAACTCAAAGAAGCAACTCAGTCTTCCTGCTGCGGGAGCCAAAATGATGCACGTTGTACGAGTGAGTTACCCATCAAACGCTAGCAGACGTGGTTATCCAAGACCCACTGCGATCGTGAGCCACTCTGAAACTCAAGACAATTTACAATACGTTCAGTGGCGGTTAACCATCCTGAACTATCGTTTATTGCGGAGGTGGGGAGCTTATTTCCATGGAAGACCAATTGTCTTTGGCCTTCCACGAGCAGCATACCCCACAGTGAGCCCCCTTATGTCCTGCCTACTTTCTACAGTCTAACAGCACTGCATGCTGTCCTGTTACTTGATGGGGCCTTCTGCATAAGTGGCAGCCACAGAGAAAGGAAGATGCGTGGGCCACACTGAACAATACATCCCAGAATCCTGCTGCAAAACATAAAAATGACTTGACAAAGTTACAAGCTGTCCATTCCAACGGTACACTTAGGACCAAACTACATGTTATATAGGAGGCTTGCAATTGCATCTACCAACCTTTCAATTTTCACTTAAAAGCTGCCATAGAAGGGTGCTGATTTGATACTCGGTAAGACAAACAACAGTTTGAATGGGGCAATTTAGATTAGGGAAACAGCACCAACGGGGAGAGTTAAAAGCTCCATCTGCATGCTGCTTCTGCAGTCAAACGGCATATCGCTTTTAAATGGAAATTAAAACATCGAGAAATTCTATTCAGGATCTCCCATGCCATGTGTGATTTGGCCCCAACTGGCCAAATCCAGCACAGAATAACCACAATGACTCAGAGTAAGACAGACTACGTTCATCTTCAAGATCACAACCCCTATATGTGTGAATAATAATAACGTTCGATTTATAGACCGCCCTTCAGGACAACTTAATGCCCACTCAGAGCGGTTTACAAAGTATGTTATTATTATCCCCACAACAATCTCCCTGTGAGGTGGGTGGGGCTGAGAGAGCTCCAGAGAGCTGTGACTAGCCCAAAGTCACCCAGCTGGCTTCAAGCGGAGGAGTGGGGAATCAAACCCGGCTCTCCAGATTAGAGTCCCGCGCTCTTAACCACTACACCAAAATGGCTCTCTCTTCCCAGATCTTCCTAGAGATAACAGTTTATGAATTCTGACCCTGACCCAAGGGCTCATATTAGGCCAGAATGAGTGTGCCTGTCATGGCCCAGTCTGAGAGTGAGGTCTCCTCTGGAGGAGAGGAGCCTCGTGTAGCCAGCCAGGACTCCTCAGGAGAAGAGGAGCCCTGTGTAGCCAGCCCTAGCCCTGATTCAGCAGAAGCCAGCAATCAGGAGCAACAGCTGCTGGCTGGTCAGAGCTTACAGCCAGCAGCTGAGGCACCAGCACCCTCTAGCTCCAATACTACAGAGGAAGCTCAGCCAGGGACTTCTACAGGTGCAGCGCAGCCAAGAGCCTCCACCCCCCCAGGTTCACCCACGCCCAAGGAACGCCGCAGGCAGCGCCAGAAACTGGAATTGCAGGAGAGACGGCGCAGTGCTCACCTCTTGAGCCAACGCCAGCTGCTGGAGAGTGACGATGAGTAGTGGCAGGATAGAGCCCCAGCAGCTGGCTGAAAACCACGCCTGGCTATAAGAGCCAGTCTGGAGGAACTGCTGGGCGTGGAAGCAACGTGTCTACTGCCTGCAACCACTCTGTGTTCTGTGAACCTTGCCCGTGCCTGCTTTTGGACCTGACACTATCGGTGACTGACCTTGGACTGTACCTGACCTCGCTCTTGGACTCTGGACTCACTCCTCGCTTTATCTCGTGCTCTGACCACCGGTTTGACTTGGCTTTTGCTCTTGGAACTCCCCTTTGACTTTGGCCTTAAGGTTTGGACTTGAACCACCCTGCTTGGGCTGGCCCAGCCCGTGACAGTGCCTCAGTGTTATAATACATTTCTATCAATCTAACTGACTGACAGATCAGATGAAATGCCACATGGTAGATGTCACCTTCCCTACCCTATTGCTGTCCCCTTACTATGCCTGTTCAGGATGTTTCCTTCGAGTGCTGCACACGTGTAAACAAACACGGCAACAGCCACAAACACCTACAGGCACATGCATATTCACGCTGTAAGCTGCTTTGTATGTCCTGCCACGCCCCCCCCCAAAAGCAGAAAATAAAAGTACTCACTAAAATATACAGACATGCAGTTGCTATGCCTTTTAATCTGTATGCTTATTATAATAAAAATTAGCGGCAAGGCTTAATGTGATACTGGAAGCATCAAAAGGAACCTTCCACTTAGCAGCTTTTCAGAGCTATCCATAAAAGACCACACACACACACACACACACGCACACCTATCAGAGACACCATTTCAAAATTCTACCAGTAACACTTCCCAAACTCTCCTCAACCTTACTATACCAGTTTGTACAGGCATTTAGGTACTCCCACAACGACAATAATAATAATGCAACTAAGTGTGAAAAACTTGGGACAAGTATGACAGCTATATCCAGGGCTTGTTTTCTGGGGAAAGAGGTGGTGGAACTCAATGGGTTGCCAGCACAGGGGGCAACTCTTGGCAGGAGGTGGTGCCCCTGGTACCACATGCGTGCGCAAAGTGCGCGCACGCTCCCAGGGCCAATGACATCACTTTGGGTCAGCTGGAACAAGGGGGGAGTTTTAAAAAGTTTCAATCGCCTTCAGCGAAAATGGTTACATGGCTGGTGGCCCCGCCCCCTGATCTCCAGACAGAGGGGAGTTCAGATTGCCCTCTGCGCCGCTCCAGTGGCAATCTAAACTCCCCTCTGTCTGGAGATCAGGGGGCAGGGCCACTGGCCATGTGACCATTTTCAAGAGGTGCCGGAACTCCGTACCACTGTGTTCCCGCTGAAAAAAAGCCCTGGCTATATCAGACCCATAACTTACATTTCTCTGTGCAAGCAAAGAACGTCAGGAATGCATGCAAAGATAACCAATGTTTTGTGTGAACTAGCTTTCTATTTGCAGGAGTTTTTAATGCAAGACGGTTTTTTAAAAAAAGAATCTAGCGCTCATGAAATGGCAGCCCACTCTACCACCTTATTCTGCTGCACAGGCCAGGACTTAGGAAGCTACTGAATACAGCTCTTACCTACAGCACAACAGCATTTGATGGCTTAAATGCTGGAAGGAGGAAGACAATTACCTGAGGAAGGTGGCCTAGCTCAGAGGCCATGTACATATTTATAAAACATTTAACTCACCCTCCCCCTCCCCAACAAGAAATAAGCCTGTAGGAGCAGCAAGGAAAAACACCAATTATGAAAATCTTGACAATAAATATTCTTAACTTCCTCACACTAGCCATACAGCAATACTGTTGTAGTCTCATCCTAAGAGGGCATCTAGCCCACCCAGCACCCCACCGCTGCCCTCAGGACAAAGGCACTAATCCATCTTCCACTGCCCCTCATTTCTATCCTCCTTCTGCCCTATGCCAATAGTACATTAGGGAATGCTACTTTCCCCCTCATTTTAGCAAAAGGCCTTTAGCAACATGGCAATCACTCAGCAGGCAGCTCTTTCTCTATCCATCAATAAAGAAAGGCAAGGCTTCAGCGGCTGAATTCCTGCTTGTCATGAACTCATCACAAGCCGATGCAGTTGCACTTGTTTCAATTTTTATTTTTTGTAAAAACGCCGGGAGCTTTCAGAAAAATGATAGGAAAATGTTTTAGACAAGCTTTAAAAACATAAATAAAAACAACAACGTTTAAAGGCACAAGAACACACCTCTTCTAGTGGGCCCTATCCACCCTTCTTCCTCATAGAAACCCATCCCTGGCCCTACAGGACCCCCATTCTAGGGTTGCCAACTCTAGGCTGGGAAATTCCTGGAGATTTGGGAATGGAGCCTGGGGAGGGTAAAATTTGGGAAAGGTAAAGTGATCAGATGGGATGAGATGCCAGAGGCCACATTCCAAAGCGACCGTGTTCTCCAGGGGAACTGATCTAGGCTGGGAAATTCCTGGAGATTTGGGAATGGAGCCTGGGGAGGGTAAAATTTGGGAAAGGTAAAGTGATCAGATGGGATGAGATGCCAGAGGCCACATTCCAAAGCGACCGTGTTCTCCAGGGGAACTGATCTCTGTAAATCTAGAGAGCAGCTGCAATTAAGGGAGATCTCCAGGGTGGGAGCAGCCCCCTTTCCCCACGCAAGCCCCTATCCTTTCTCCCTCCACTCCTATTCAACCCTGCCCTATGCATACTTCACTCCATCCCCATCATGCCCCCCTCCCAACCCTATCCCTACCTGCCCCACTGACAACAACAGTCCCCATTCTTTGGCTTGCCCCCCCCCCAATACCCTTCCCCTCTCCTTAAATAAAACATTCCCAGTTTGATCTTCATAAACCCGAATAAGTCGGTTGTGCGTAACCCACAAAAGCTCATACAGAAATAAAGGCTATTCGTCTTTAAGGGGGCTTTTGCTTCCCCCCCCCCCAACTCTCCATTTTTCCTCCCTAAACAGCAGCGGCCCCCCCATCCTTCCTTACCACTTGAACTGGGAATCTCCCCACCCACCCCCATCATGGGGGATGCTTCCCACATCACTGTCCCCCTGCAGGGTTGCCAGCCTCCAGATGGTGGCTGGAGATCTCCCGGAATTACAACCGATCTCCAGGCCACAGAGATCAGTTCCCCTGGAGAAAATGGCTGCTTTGGAGGGTGGTCTTCGTGGCAGTATACCTCACTGAAGCCCCTCTCCTCCCCAAACTATTATTTCCAGGTTCCACCGCCCCCCCCCCAAATTTCCAGGGATTTCCCAACCTGGACCTGGCAACCCTATCCCCCTGACAAGCCCCTTCCCCGTCTTTCAGTTTCAGCCCTGCCTTGAAGGGGGAATAAGCCTGTGGGGCCTGAAAGATGGGAAGGGGCTTGTCGGGGGGGGGCAACAACCCCGTGGGCGGAGTCCCCCTCCTCACAATAAGCCTCGCCAGAGGGGCTGTCTCATCTGCAGTTGGGGGGTGCTCCCCCACCCATTGCGCCCAAGGACAGGCCCCCTCCGAGCGGCCCCCAACGCCGCCCCGGCCTACCTCGAAGAGCTCGGCCGCCATGGGGCCTGCCCCGCCCGGCCCGTCGCTCTCTTTGTCCCGCGGCCGCCCCCTCAGGCCGCCCGCCCGGCGCCCGAGCCAGGCCTCCTCCATGGGCCGCGACCTCCGCCGCCCGCCCGGCCTCCCCTCGCCGCCGCCGCTGCTCCTCCTCCTCCGCCCGACGCCAGCCAACCGGCCCGCCCGGCGCCCGCTCTCCGCCGCGGCTAGGCCTCGCGCGGCCCCGCCCAGCCGCCTCCGCGGGCAGAGTCGGGAGGCCGCCGCCGCCGAGGCCCGGGCTGCGGGAAGGCCTGGCGGAGGGCGCGGGGAGGCCGCGCGGCGGGAGAGGGAGGAGGCCCCGCGCCGAGGAGGGTTAGTCGGTCCCTGCGGCGGGGCGGATCTCCCAGATTGCGGCAGGAATCGAAAAGATCTCTTGGGGGTCTGCGGCCTGGGGGAGGGGTGGGCGGGACCCCTTGTTTATTTTCGTGGGAGTCTGGTAAGATCCGGGGATCCCTGGTCTCAAGGGGAAGCTATTGGAGGGATTTAGGGGGGGGGGGTCCCCTGGCCTGCGTGTGAGGGGGTCTGGACTATGAGGGAGATTGTTGGAGGAATGGGGAGGTGGGGGTTCCTGGCCTACCTGTGAGGGAGATTGTTGGAGGGACATCCTGGACTGTTAGGGACATTGTTGGAGGAATTTGGGGAGGAGGGTCCTGGCCTACCTGTCAGAGAGATTGGGGGAGGAATTGGGGGGGGTCCCCCTGGCCTCCCTGTGAGGGAGATTGTTGGAGGGATTCGAGGGGCGTCCTGAACTGTTAGGGACATTGTTGGAGGAATGGAGGGATGGGGGTCCTGGCCTACCTGTGAGGGAGATTGTTGGATGGATTGAGGGGGTCTGGACTATGAGGGAGATTGTTGGAGGAATGGGGAGGTGGGGGTTCCTGGCCTACCTGTGAGGGAGATTGTTGGAGGGACATCCTGGACTGTTAGGGACATTGTTGGAGGAATTTGGGGAGGAGGGTCCTGGCCTACCTGTCAGAGAGATTGGGGGAGGAATTGGGGGGGGTCCCCCTGGCCTCCCTGTGAGGGAGATTGTTGGAGGGATTCGAGGGGCGTCCTGAACTGTTAGGGACATTGTTGGAGGAATGGAGGGATGGGGGTCCTGGCCTACCTGTGAGGGAGATTGTGGGAGGAATCGGGGGTCCCTGGCCTGCCTGTGAGGAAGATTGTTGGATGGATTGAGGGGGTCTGGACTATGAGGGAGATTGTTGGAGGAATGGGGAGGTGGGGGTTCCTGGCCTACCTGTGAGGGAGATTGTTGGAGGGACATCCTGGACTGTTAGGGACATTGTTGGAGGAATTTGGGGAGGAGGGTCCTGGCCTACCTGTCAGAGAGATTGGGGGAGGAATTGGGGGGGTCCCCCTGGCCTCCCTGTGAGGGAGATTGTTGGAGGGATTCGAGGGGCGTCCTGAACTGTTAGGGACATTGTTGGAGGAATGGAGGGATGGGGGTCCTGGCCTACCTGTGAGGGAGATTGTGGGAGGAATCGGGGGTCCCTGGCCTGCCTGTGAGGAAGATTGTTGGATGGATTGAGGGGGTCTGGACTATGAGGGAGATTGTTGGAGGAATGGGGAGGTGGGGGTTCCTGGCCTACCTGTGAGGGAGATTGTTGGAGGGACATCCTGGACTGTTAGGGACATTGTTGGAGGAATTTGGGGAGGAGGGTCCTGGCCTACCTGTCAGAGAGATTGGGGGAGGAATTGGGGGGGTCCCCCTGGCCTCCCTGTGAGGGAGATTGTTGGAGGGATTCGAGGGGCGTCCTGAACTGTTAGGGACATTGTTGGAGGAATGGAGGGATGGGGGTCCTGGCCTACCTGTGAGGGAGATTGTGGGAGGAATCGGGGGTCCCTGGCCTGCCTGTGAGGAAGATTGTTGGATGGATTGAGGGGGTCTGGACTATGAGGGAGATTGTTGGAGGAATGGGGAGGTGGGGGTTCCTGGCCTACCTGTGAGGGAGATTGTTGGAGGGACATCCTGGACTGTTAGGGACATTGTTGGAGGAATTTGGGGAGGAGGGTCCTGGCCTACCTGTCAGAGAGATTGGGGGAGGAATTGGGGGGGGTCCCCCTGGCCTCCCTGTGAGGGAGATTGTTGGAGGGATTCGAGGGGCGTCCTGAACTGTTAGGGACATTGTTGGAGGAATGGAGGGGTGGGGGTCCTGGCCTACCTGTGAGGGAGATTGTGGGAGGAATCGGGGGTCCCTAGCCTGCCTGTCAGGGACATTGTTGGGGGGGTCCTTGAACCTATAAGGACATTTGTTGGAGGAATATGGGGTGCTCCCATATGCAGGAGACTGGTAAGAGTCCAAGGCGGGGGGGGAGTCCCTTTTCAGGTTATAGGAGAGATTGTTGTGGCAGCTGGTGAAGGAAGAATCCCTTTATACACAGAGCGCAAAGTGGGGATCTCATCCTGGCAAGGTGGGGAACTCTGATTTTTGAGGAATCTGCAGAAGAGAAAGATCACTCAATGAGATGTGTGCTCCTCGATTTGCAAATCATCTTATGTTGGGGGTTTGGTGGGATTTCTTGATGTGTGCTTGGGCTTTGCTGGCAAGTTTGGTGAATCAGTTGGGAGAGATTGCAGGTGGTGGGAGGTCTGAACCTGGATGCAGGATCTCTCGTTTGACCTGAGAACAGATCTCTGATTTTGGGAGCTCTACCTTGGCAGGGCACAAAGGACTTCTGATCTGCAGGAAGCAGATCTAATTAGAATTAGGCGGGGGCAGCCTAGTCTGTCCTACAGATTATTAGTTACGGTTGACATGTGGCCATAATCGTTTGAGAAGCGGAGGAGGAAGGACTCTCTGACCTGCAGTGGAAGCAGTGTTTTACTGATTTTAGGAGGTGGGCAGAAGCTAATTGTTAGGCTCTGATCTGAGGTGGACAAATTCTTGTTCTTTGAATACAGGAGCTGGTGGTTTTAGGATCAGGGAGAAGAGCGAGTTCATATCCAGAAATCCGCTTAGCACCCAAAGATGCCTCCTGTGGGATGCTCCTTGCCTCTGGATCCGTCATGGTGCTAGCCCGCACGGGGATCTCTTTGATCATTAGTTACCTGCCATGGCCTTGAGAGGTCTGTGGCTCATCAGCCATGAACAAGATGCACGTGGAAATGTGCTGTTTTCCAGGTAATTTTCTTGGCTTCTAAGATTGGGATCCCTATGGCTAGTCCTCCTCCCTTCCCTCTTTCCATTGTGAAGCAGAATTCCCTGTATAAGTTGCAGCCGGTGAGTTCCACCATTGCAGCCAGTGAGGACCACAGTTCAATATGGCCATTTTGTGTTACTGTGTCAATGCAAAATTTAATTTATTCACTTATACTCACCTTTTCCCCAATGGAGACCCAAGCGACTTAAATATTGTTGGTTGTTGTGGGTTTTCCGGGCTGTATTGCCGTGGTCTTGGCATTGTAGTTCCTGACGTTCCTGACGTTAAATATTGTTTTCCTCTCCTCTGTTTTATCCTCACAGCAACCCTGTGAGGTAGGTTAGGTTAAGAGTTTTTGACAGGCCCAAGATCACCCAGCAAGCCTCTGTGGCAAAATGGGGGTTCAAGCCCAGGTCTCCCAGATCTTAGTTAAACACTCTAGCCATTACACCACCTGATTGTCGGCACCACAGTGCTCAACATTGTTTCACTTGGCGGCGGAGGTGCCCTAGAAGTCTGTGGATAACTCCCTGCCAAGGATAGATTGGCAGCCTTAAGCCCAGTATTGTCCTCCCCTGGACTAAGGAACCCTTGCCAACAACACATTGTTGTAACTACAGGCCACAAATATGAAGAGTGAAGGCCTACATTCTACATCAATGTCCCCCAGGCTTCGGTTAGCTGGGGCACGTACTTTAGCCTGAATAAAATTCGGACCATTCTTTGCCCTTGCGCCTGAATGTAGAAGAGTAAGGATTGCCTGCTGTAAGGAGAGTCCACCTCATGTTTCACTGTGAGTCAGTGTCCTGAAAGTGCTGCCTGATTGGAAGGGGGTGTGGACAGAACAATTACTCGTGCAGAGATGCAGCCTCCAGGTGCCATGTGGGAATTTCTGCTGTCTCTAAAGTGATCGCATGGTGCATCAGAGGGAAGGCCAGAACAGTCAATCTTGCAGGGGGGCGGGGGTTGACAGTTGCTTTTAACGAATTAATTGCACTATACTGTTTGGGAATTACTGGCCTAAAGTGGGTATAGGCTGTCACCTGGCTTCTGCAGGCACCTTGATTTGCACGATCTCTTTTCCATGCAGACACCATTTAAAATGGCTTCCACATTGTGCTTTTACTACAGCTACTAAAGATATGCAGCCACAGTGTTACACTTCTGTATCACACAGAGTACTTGTTGCCCCCTTTTTCTAGTGAATGCACCGTCTCCGTTGCTCTCATGTGAATGCTAGAGGGTTGAAGCATGAAGCAGAAAAGGGCATAAATCTGTATACAACCTCCAATGGAGATTATTGAAGTACAGCAGTAATTGTAGTCTGCATTGTAGTCTGAGGAACACTTCAGCCATCCTTCAGCCAAAAAGGGAATTAGAGAGACGACAAATAAACCCCTTCCACCATGCCAGGTTCAAACACCAATTCCGCATCATGCCAATTATCCCCTTTTGTTCATTCCTACTGTACTTTAAAGTGACACTGTCAACTTGACATTTGGGAATGAAATTAATTTTGAAAAAAAATCTAGCTTCTGACAGTGGAGTCTTTTAAAAATAATTACTGTGCAACGTGGTAGTTAAATCCGTTTGTAAAAAAAAATTACGGTTTTTCTGCTCTCCTGTTGATATTACAAGGGCTTGTTTTTCCCTCCTCCCTCCAAATACAAGGAAAATTAATTGCAGGATTGTGCTGGGAGAGAAGCAGCTGACTGTCAGTAAACCAATCGAAGAAAACAAGCTCAGTGTTACAGAAATGGAGGGGTGGGCTCCTCGGTGAGGGGCAGAAATCATTTACGAGCCTTACTGGTAACTGGAGGCTCAAACTTTCCCAGGATATGAGTTGTGTCCTTACTGGGATTGAAAGAAACAAGTGGGGATCAGAATTCCCTTAGTATTTGTAAACATCATAATATGAATGGCTTGAAGGAAAAGCCCATGGAGTAGTACAAGCATAAAGGACTATAGATTATCATAGAATCATAGAGTTGGAAGGGGCCATACAGACCATCTAGTCCAACCCCCTGCCCAGTGCAGGATCAGCCTAAAGCATCTCTGACAAAGATTCATCCAGCCTCTTCTTGAAAACTGCCAGTGAAAGGGAGCTCACCACCTCCCTAGGCAGCTGATTCCACTTTTGAACTACTCTGACCGTGAAAAGGTTTTTCCTAATATCCAGTCGGTACCTTTGTGCATGTAGTTTTAGCCCATTGCTTTGCGTCCTACCCTCTGCTGCCAACTGGAACAGCTCCCTGCCCTCCTCCAAATGACAGCCTTTCAAATATTTAAAGAGAACAATCATGTCCCCCCTCAACCTCCTCTTCTCCAAACTAAACATTCCCAAGGCCCTCAGCCTTTCCTCATAGGGCTCAGTCTCCAGACCCCTGATCATCCTCGTCGCTCTCCTCTGCACCCTCTCGATTTTGTCCACATCCTTTTTGAAGTGAGGCCTCCAGAACTGCACACAATACTCCAGGTGTGGCCTGACCAAGGCAGTATAGAGAGGGGCTATGACCTCCTGCGATTTCGATGCTATGGCATCGGTAGGGGAAAAAATCTGTGGTGGTCTAGGAGCCAGGTCGTTCAGTGAGAAGATGGAAGTTCACCACCATGGCTGAAGCCTTCCAAAGTTCATGCCAAAATAAAATCTCTCTTTTTTCCCCAAAACACGACGACAATTAATTTTATGGAACATAAGCCTACTTTATACTCCTAGGAATCCCCAATCTTGTTGAGCCTGCATGCATGCTTGGAATGTTAAGAATAGGATGACTGCTATGGGGAGACACAAGCAACAGCAAAATGGCTGCCATGGGAGCTGGAACCAATCCCACAATGTTGGGAGGTTCCAAGCCAAGCATCCTTCTTTAAGCTCCCTGCAGACACGAAAGAGATGCCCCCTAGGCTCTTCTGAAGTGCTTCCTGTTACTGTGAGGTGGAAGAAGGCCAGGGTGGACTCTTTGCTTTGGGAAAGAAGAAAATGCGCACCGGGAAACACACTGGCACCCATGGGTGCCGAGTTGGGGATCACTGTCATAGATTGACAGGACTGGCACTCTGCTTTGTGTGGTTGATGAAAGATGTGCCCTTCTCCGGCACTCTTCTCCAACGCACAACTTTGTGTGTGTGAGACAGGCACATTCTGTACAGAGACCTATATGCAACATGCCATGATTCAAACAGAACTGAAAAACTGGACAGATCAGTCCGTTGTGTCTCTGCAGAGAGCACCTGCCTCACATGCACCAACATGGGAGTCAACCCCTACATGAACTGGAGTTGGCAGCCTGGTGAATGCACGAACCAGGCTTTCGTGTTGACCAAGCGTTGTCCAGTTTAATTCCGTCACTGTTTTGGAAAATGACAGAAAAGAGTAGAACGACCGTCCTCGATGGTTTGAGGCAAGTTCTGTGCAGGCTGTAGTGCCATTCGACACAATAAACTTGAGCAATGGGGTGTTAACGTTGCTGCTGTGTTTCTGCTTCCATGCTTCAGGCGTTACCCCACGGTTGAAAAGCGAGCGAAATGCTTCAACGGAGCGAGCTACGTAGCCGTGCCAGAGGACGGCCCTTTCCTGAAGGCGTTGCTCTTCGAACTGAGGCTGACGGGTGAAGAGCACAATTTTGTAGAGCGTCAAGACGGCTGTGCCCGAATCAACAAGACATCTGTTTACGGGCTTCAGACCGAGCACGGAGATCTCTGGCCTGTTGTGGCCTTCCAAAAAAGCGGGCTGATTTATGCTGGCATCCCACTGATTGAGCAGTCCTTGAACCCGCGCCCTGCTCTCATCAGCAACAGTGGGATCTCTCAGGCCTTTGCTCTTTTGTCCGGGATGCTAGCCTTCATGAACTCTAGCCCGAAAAGCGAAGCAGAGAGGAACGCCAAAGTTGCTCAGCTCCCAAACTTGCTCATGCAGGCCTGTCCGCTTGGCACCCTGCTAGAATCAAACTTGAACGGCTCGTGGTTGGAAAGCAGTCCTGTCGTTCCAAGCAGCCACCCTCAGAAACTGCCGGCCTGGAGAACCTGCACGTACAAGGGAAAGCCTCAAGTTAATATCTGTGTCGTTGAAAAAGTCAAGTCTGTGCAGTACAACAAAAGGGACGTGGCGGACATGTGGCAGGTTTACGGAGCTGTAAGTTGCAAGGTGAGACGATTTCCAGCACAAATCTCTCTAACCTATTTGACACATGAATGCACCTGGAAAAGCAGAAATTCAGCTCATTTTTTATCTTGGTGCCCGAGGAAGCTGAACTTAATATTTTTAACGCTTCAGCATACCCCAAAGAAGATACCACTTTTTTTTTCAGATTTGTGAACTAGACCAGAATAAGAATCTTGCATACCTTGCTTCTAGTTTTGCTGGCTTAAAGAAGAGTTCAGAGGTGCTGCCACTAACATTTATCTTGTCTTTCAGTACACAGCATACTATCTAAGATGTCATTTATCAGCTCAGTAACCGTATAGGTTAGGCTGATTTGCGTATTGTTCTTGTTGTTTGTTACTGATATCCAAGGCAGATTACACAGAGCAAGTGAAAATGCAATATAATACAGCTGGGCCATTCGCTGAGCAGAGTACAATAATAAACCACAGTTAGGACATTCAGTGAAAGAGACACAATATGGGGTGGTACCAGAAAATTCGAAAACAACCAAGAGTTAAGGAATTTTAGCTATGGATTGGCTTGATGTCTGATTAGACAAACCAAGGTTTACAGTCAGTTGGTAGACCAGGATTGTGGTTTCAGTTTGTGTGCGTTGCCCCCGGGGTTTGGGTAACTGTGGTTTGATATGATGCCTGAGATGACAAATCGTAACTGGCATGAGGTTGTATCCCACTGCTCTGCTCAACTAAGGACATCGCCTTCCTGTGATGGGTCACTGGATCCATTCCAGCATGTATAGTTTATCCCCAGAAAGACTGCTTTGCCTGTCTTGCGTTCTCTGTGGTGACCTGAGGAGGTCAGGAAGGCCCCCACTTTTCGGTCATTCCACGAACTAAGTAAATCAGAAGGGCATTTCCATAAAGGCGGCGTGTACGAATATACGTGCTGTCAAGTTGCAGCTGACTTACGGCGACCCCAGAGTCTGTCTTGGTGATCTCCCATCCAAGTACTAACCCTGACGAGATTGGGCTGCACCGTGCTGTCTTCCCTCCCGTGAAGGCAATACGGCTATATTATAACAACATGGTTCAGGAAGGCACTTTGATAAAAGGAACAGGACTGTGAACACGGTACAGGAGACATTATTGTAATGCCCACGGCAAGTGTCCACTTCCCAAGCTTTTGATCTATTCATCCGCCAGATCTTGACCTGCCGATCATCAGCCCCTGAGACTATGAGAGAGATGGTGGGGTGGAAAGCGGCCCAGTTCACTCCGCGATCATGTCCCTCCAGGACATGCTTCACTACTGCATCGGTTGTGCCAAAAAGGCTTACTCCCGTGATCCCCCGAACGTCAGACTCCACAGCTCCAGGAGAGAGATTCTTCTTCCTCAGGCCAGAAATATCCCAAACGCGCACAGTCTAAACTGGCGGAGGAAGAAGAATCTCTCTCCTGGAGCTGTGGAGTCAGACGTTCGGGGGATATATATTATATATTATGCACTCGGGATAATATATATTATCTGCTTGCTGTGTGTATGATTCGCCTCTCCTGCATTGTCTTCTATTTACACAATCCCAATTTCTTCATTGTTTAGTGTATCATGTCTAATAGCGTTTGCTTTGTTTCAAATGTCCGTAATCCTACTCCAATTGCACCCTGACCTGGATAGCCCAGGGCGAACCCAATCTTGTCAAATTTTGGAAGCTAAGCAGGGTTGGCTTTGGTTAGTAATTTGATGGGAGACCTCCAACAAAGACTAGGGTTGCAGAGGCAGACAATGGCAAACCACTCCTGTTAGTCGTCTCCTGCCATGAAAACCCCGCCAGTGGCTATTGTCCGTCAGCAGTGACTTGAGGGCTTTCTCCACCACCATCGTTCCAATTGCATTGCTTATTGGAGATCACATGCTATTGAGTTCATTGACTTGTACTGCATAATCCTCCTTGAGTCACAGTGAGAAAGGTGGACTAAAATAAAAAGTAAACATTCTGATGTAGTAAATTAGTTTTGCCATTTTAG
Source organism: Eublepharis macularius (assembly GCF_028583425.1). Taxonomy (NCBI): domain Eukaryota; kingdom Metazoa; phylum Chordata; class Lepidosauria; order Squamata; family Eublepharidae; genus Eublepharis; species Eublepharis macularius. The sequence continues at coordinate 8,994,527 of NC_072791.1, read as the reverse complement.
CAGTAGCCCCATCCTTTTTCATTAATTGGGAGAGGTGTATTGTCGAAGGCTTTCACGGCCAGAGAACGATGGTTGTTGTGGGTTTTCCGGGCTGTATTGCCGTGGTCTTGGCATTGTAGTTCCTGACGTTTCGCCAGCAGCTGTGGCTGGCATCTTCAGAGGTGTAGCACCAAAAGACAGAGATCTCTCAGTGATTGGGAGAGGCTTTAAGCTTCACCACCGGCAAGCAGTTGATCCTCGTTACAGTTCCAGTACCGTGTGGATCACAGAAAGCCAGCTACATCTCAGACCTAGTTGCTTCTTGGTTATCAGCTGTCTTAGCACAACTGAAGTCACAGAGAGGTCAGAGGATGGCACATCATGCAGGACACCACTAGAGCTGTGCCAGTCTGTTCTAACTCCTGTGGAGTCAAGGAAGGTCTAAGGATATTTTGAATTTCTCTCTCTCTCTCTCTCTCTCTCTCTCTCTCTCTCTCTCTCTCTCTCTCTCTCTCTCTCTCTCTCTCTCTCTCTCTCTCTCCTCTCTCTCTCTCTGCTTGGAAGTGTGACATAGAAGGTGCTGCTCCCAACGTGTCAATCAGCTTGAACCTCCCTGCCAACGGCTCTCCACTCCAGGATATCTTGGTCCACCCTTGTGTCACCTCCCTTGACGCGGCCGTCCTCACGAGCAGTAGCGTTGATGCGATGGACGACTCGGCTTTCAGCGGACCGTACAAGTTCCCTCTAACACCGCCTCCGGACCTGTTCAATCTGTGCTATTATACTTCCCAGGTAAGACCGGCAATCTGCAATCTTTGAGGTTTTCTTGGGCCAGACTCTCGCTTAGCCTAAGATACCCCACAGGCAGGTTGTGAAAATAAAATGAAGCAGTGGAGAACTGTGGAAAACAGGACCTATTTAAAAATTAATCAGTTGTTGCCCTGATCTTAGAAGCTAAGCAGGGTTGGCTTTGGTTAGTAATTGGATCGGAGGCCCCCAGTGAAGATCAGGGTTGCAGAGGCAGGCAGTGTCAAAGTACCTTGGTTGGTCTCTTGCCTTGGAAACCTGTTGAGGGGCCACCGTAAGTCAGCTACGACTTGATGGCACTTCCCACCACCATTAGTCAATTGCCAATGAATATAATTTTTGATCCTTTGGATCCAGCACTCAAAAGGTTTTATTACTCATACCACACTGCCTTGATGGAAGCATCCACCCGCGAAGGCCCGACTTCCTCCCATTTCATGCAAGCCACATTAGTTATGCACAAAACAATGCCACGGTAAATTTATTATATTGATTGCAAAATGGCAGAGGAGGTCTCAGATAAAGTTCTGCCTCTTAAGCTCAGACGGACTGCCAACACTTGAGGGCCAGTTTAGTGGTTAAGAGTGGCGGGACTCTAATCTGGAGAACCGGGTTTGATTCGCCACTCCTCCGTTTGAAGCCAGCTGGGTGACCTTGGGTCAGTCACAGCTCTTCCAGAGGTCTCTCAGCCCCTCCCACCTCACAGGGTGTTTGTTTGTTGTGGGGATAATAATAGCATCCTTTGTAAACCGTTGTGAGTGGGTGTTAAGTTGTCCTGAAGGGCGGTATTATGTTGCTATTGTGACCAGTAAGTGTAGTAGATGCAACATGGTGTAGAGGCTATAGTATAGTAGGATCTGGGAGACTCGGGTTCGAATCCCCACTCTGCCATGGAAGCTTGCTAGGTGACCTTGGGCCAGTCACATCCTCCCAGCCTAATCCACCTCATAGGGTTGTAGCAAACTGGAGAAAAAAATTATCTAAGCTGTTTTGGGTCCCCATCAGGGAGAAAGGCAGGGTATAAATGAAGTAAATAAATAAACCGAGAGCCTGCACAGTGCTTCTGGTTTCTCCCCCCCCCCCCCCCAGACACACACACTGGAAGGAAAGAACGGTCCTCAATTGGGGAGGAGGAGAGAGTCTTTGCAAGGACTTGTGCCCATCAGGCAGCTGGCAGGACGTGGAGCAGATGATAAAAGAGGATCGCCAGGGAGGCCAAGGAACAAACCCCTAGCAACTAGACCTGATATGGAAGGAGAGTCATTGAAGGGGACTGAAAGGGAGAGAGCTCCAACATGTTTATCAAGTTGTGAGAACTGTAGAGAAGCAAAAGGAAGAACTGCTGTCAGAACGATGAGTTGCCTCCGTAAGCATGCTTGCCTCGAAACACCAAACGCTTATGGAGCTTTGCATCGCTACCCACTTTTCCGATATGGGAGGCGAGTTGGCTACCGTACTTTTCAGTATAATATTCTGGCCTCTTACTCAGAAGGACTGATCATGGCCACAGCTCTGAAGTTCTCCAAAGAAGATGCGTAGGAGCTTGTGACCCTTCTGCTCATTACGTGCTTTGAATGTGGTGTGTGGCGAGCTCTTGGCCTCCATCCGAGAAACATTTGCAGCACCCCGCTGGTCAGCGGTTTAGAGAATCTTGCTTGCAAATGAGTGATTAATTCCTGTTTTCTATCAGAATTAAGCACTTTTTGTCTAATTATCTTACCGTTTAGCAATCAAACAGCGTATATCTGACATCTGGAAGCTGTCGTCCCATTTTTATCCTTTTATTTTGGAATCTGTACCCCACGGTACACCACCAATGAAACCTTAGAGCAGCTTGCAGCTTACAAAAAAAAGGGAGCAACGATCAATCAGACATATCACAAATAACCATCTTAAGAGAGAAACATAAACAATGCCATCTTTCTTTTGCCTCCTTCCCGAAGGTGCCTGTTCCACCTATTTTAGGATCTTACCAGCTGAAAGAGGAAGAATCGCAGTGGAAGATAACCGTCCACCTGAAGCTTCATGAGAGTGTGAAAAATGCTTTTGAATACTGTGAGGCCCGCATTCCCTTTTTCAATAGGTAAGGAAACAAAAAATCCTTTCTTAGAAGTGCAGTTTCAGGAATCAGAGAGGCAAGGCTGGTTTCCTCCCCCGGGTATAAGTAAAAGTTCTCTCTGAGGGGTTTGCACAGCGGTTGGGGGATGGAATGAGGAGGTGGGAGACAGAAAAGCCCCTGGAAGAGAACTGTCTTCCCGATACACCTCTCTGCTGCTAATCCCCAGTTACCTTCCAGAGCTGGAAAATGCAAGAGGCGAAGGGAAAACTGGATGCTGGTGTTTTGTGGGGGGGCAATCAGAGGGGGGGGGCTTCTAGTGCCCCTTCCCCACTGGCAGACCTCCTGAGGACACCTGGGTTTTTGGCCACTGTATGACACAGAGTGTCGGACTGGATGGGCCATTGGCCTGATCCAACATGGCTTCTCTTACGTTCTTATGCTAGTCGAACCCTTATTGGCCCCATGTTGGACATTGTTTGCCTTCCAACCTTTCCCACCGCAACTGGTCCCTCTATAAACATCCTCCTTCCCTTAGGAGACTTTGGGCACCATGAAGTATCTGATTTAACCACAGTAAAGTAAAAAAAGTGCACAAACCTGGCTTGTATTGGGTTTACACACATTCCCAGCTTCTCCCTCTCCCCCCTACTTCATGCTCAAGAGTGGCGATGAAGGAATGGTGTTGTAAGACTCTGGTTATCCGGGATGTAGCAATGCAGACATGTGGTTTAACCAGTAATGAGGAGCAGAAAATTTTGTCCAATGGGAAATTTTCCAATGCTATATTTTCCCGTGCAGTCAGTCTTGCTAGACAGGCTAAGTGTAGGAGAGGAAGTATGGATGAACCTTAGCACTTGCACACAGTTCAGGCTTGTGCGTGCGGTATTTGCCATCTTTTGCTAACATTATTTAAGTTTTTCTAATGTTATTTAAATATTTAAATCACTTAGGTTTTGATGACAATGTAAATATTGAAATCAGGAAATTTTCTGACTCCCGTTTTCTGGAAAATCCACGTCTCTCAGTTAGCTTTTCCCCGGTAGACCAACTCCTCCTGCATTTCTTTGTCACATATAAATGGGGTTATTCTTAAAGTGTCATTCCTTTATTGAGGTCCAAGTTGAGGAGTGGGCGGGGAGGCATTTATGCAAACCCAGAGCAAGCTAAGTTTGTGCACATTTTTATTTAACCAAAGTTAAATTGAGTATCTCAATGCAACCTTTGTATACCAGAACGTGTTGTTCACAGAGTCCTCTTCTGGCCCTGCCTGCTTCTGTGGTTCAGCTTTTTCTTACCTGCCTGTTTTTGTCCCACAAGTATTCCAAGAAACCCAAGGAAGCATCCATGGGATTGGATCCCATAGATCTGTTATACTAGCAGAAGGTGCCTTTTTGCAACAGATCAAGCCTTCCCGAAAAGCTGCTTCTGCCGGAGAAGAGCGCTTCCACAAGCCGAACGGATCTCTGGGTTTCCCCACCTCCGTTGTCCTGGCTTACCAGTCCTGTTCCCTGCCCCTCCCCTCTTCACTTGCCGGCCTCACCCAGATTGCTGTTGGAGGACTGACCCCAGGCTACCTCTCTGGCCAATGCTGTCGCGCTGCCCTTTATTACACTGGGTACATTGATCAACCTGATTTGTAATGTGGGCCCGTTTGTGTGTTAACCTTGATGCACCCTTTGTGCACCGTTCTAAAGCAGGGATCTTCATGGGAAGAGTTGGTTGTTTACTACCATACATCGAACTGGGCAACTGGTGGTCCAGTATGCTGGATCAGAGTCTTTTACAGTTTGCCAACCCAACTATGATCCAGCGATAAACAGCTGTTACTGGCCTCCGGCCCCAGGGAGGCCCGTTTAGCGTTGACCAGAGCCAGGGCCTTCTCGGTCATGGCTCCACCCTGGTGGAACGCTCTGTCTAAAGAGATCAGGGCCCAGCCAGACTTGCTATCCTTCCGCTGGGCCTGTAAGACAGCTGTTCCGCCAGGCATGTGGTTGACGCCCTGGGCCTGATAGCCATGCCCCCTACAAAGGGTATCTACCACCTAGCCTTTGCCATATATCCTTGGAGGTGGTTGGGTGGTGGCTGCCGGAGAAGTCTGCTGCTATATGTCTTTTTAAAATCTGCTGCTGAATTGTTTGTTTGTGCGTTTTTAAATATTTAAGGAGTTTTATTGGTTTTTAAAAGGTACCTGTATTTTATATTATTGTATAAATTGTAATCCACCCTGAGCCTGCTGATGCGGGAGGGCAGATTATAGATCAAATAAAATAAATAAATAAATATGATGGGACGAAGCTCACTCACCTGTCTGTAGCATCCACTAGCATTGCTCTCAAAAGGTACTCGGCTGTTTTACTACTGATGAGTGGCCAAGGGTCTTTCTCTCAACATCCACCACTCATTGGCAGCGGACAGTGAATTTGCACAATACACCTTGCATGAGCTGTTGATTATCCCGTCCGTTATTTACCGAGGCATCTGCTGCCCTTAACTCCCATCCCTTGTCCTTTCTTTCTTGTTGACAGAGGCCCTATTGCACACTTGGAGTACAAGATCACCTATGGCCAACTCGAGGTGTCGAAGGAGAAAAGCTTGCTGGTTTGGGTCATCGGTAAGAGGAAGCTGAGTTTTTCTAAGCCAGAGGAGGGAAGTTTGTGGAGCGTGTTTGGAGGTAAAGAGCCAGCGCAGCTATCCATGCTGGCAGCGCTGATGTTTACTGTCAGGCCCCAGTGAGAATTCCTGAATGGCCTTCCTCCCGTTCTTGGTGGGCTTTGTCAGGACTTTTCTTGTTCACCTCGTGTGGAGGCCAAGTGGGTGAATGATGAGCCGGGGATTCACTGGTCTTCATCTCAGCTGCAAATTCGGACCTCCTTTCTGTCATGTGGGACAATGATATTGGCCTTGCTTACAGAGACAAAATAGTAAAGAGTCCAGTAGCACCTTTAAGACTAACCAACTTTACTGTAGCATAAGCTTTCGAGAACCACAGCTCTCTTTGTCAGATGCATCGTCAGAGAGCTGTGATTCTCGAAAGCTTATGCTACAATAAAGTTGGTTAGTCTTAAAGGTGCTACTGGACTCTTTACTATTTTGCAACTACAGACTAACACGGCTAATTCCTCTGGATCCTACAGAGACTATGAGCTGAGCAAGCCACAGTTCAGACCTCAACAGGAACAAGAGGGCTGCATCAGACAACAGTGAATATGAGAGGAAAATACTGGAACTGATCTGATATGATTTTTACATCATCAGCTCTTTTCAAGTGTATCTTTGCAACCAGGAGACAAAAAATGAGGGGGAAATAAAACTGTTCTCCTTTGAAGGAATTGCAAAAGGAAGAAATCTTACAAAGAGCTGAAGAAGCTTGAAACTTACAGACTTCACTTACGTTCCAGCTTTCTTACAGAGGAAACATGTCAGGGCCGTCTTCAGACTAAAAGTCGCCTTCTGTAGTGCTGGCGGATACTTCCTTGTTGATTCTTGATTCAGCTGTGAAACCAGTAGATAGTCGAAGGCAAATCGCAGTTCCATCAGTCTCTGTCCCTGATCTGCAATATAGGGGTAGCAATACTGGCTTCCCATGCAGGAATAAAGATTGTCTTTGAAGTATTTGGAATGCTTTCAAATGTTATATAAATTTAAATAGGTTTTTGGTACCACATTGCTCTATTACTTTTGCTGTTCCTTGCGCTGTGGTCAAAATAACAAACGACTCCTCTTGTGGCACTTGAAAAACTAACAGATGGGTTGTGATGCAACCTTTCAGCTGCGTGAAGTGGTACATTCAGTTGGCAGAGATGTACATACGCAAATCTGCAAACAGAAGTGGGGGGGGCTTATCACAAGGAGAGGCTGGAAAGTCCAGTTTCCCGGAGTGAAGTGTGCGACATCGTGTTGCAGAGCACAGGTGAAAACAAAAGCCATACAAAAAACTCAACCATTTATTCAGAGGCAGTGTGAACCACTCCCAAATGTGGATAAATTTGCAGAATTGGATTAATCTAAATAGTGTACAGAGGAACAGTTAGCCTCTCAAGTCCCTCTTTACTCTGATATTATCAGATCCATTTATAAATTCCAGTTCAGCGTCTTCTTCGAGTCTCTTTAAGGTGCCTTAAGACTCTTCGGCTACTTGAACTGTAACCGACAAACACAGCAACCCTTCTGGAATTCAGGCTGTAGAACACCTCCAGTAGTCTGCACAGAGTAAAGGCCAAACCAGATGAGCTGGTGGCAGTACAGTGGGTCAGATCCAGACTAAAGTGGCAGTCTTCACCGATTTCCTCCTTCCAGCTGTAGACCCCACTGATGGCATTCCTCGAGGCATTTCATGGAAATCAGTGGCCTGCTGTTGGGGGGGGCGAGCAGGAAAATTCCATTCTTCCATTGGAAAATGTAGTCCGGATCCAACCCATTGTGTTTCAGTGTGCTCCACAGCAACGTGGAAAGTTTTTTGGGGGTGGGGGGGGTGGGGAGGGAGTCCGTTTTAGAGCAAATGGGGCAAATAGATGAGGAATAGTTAACCATCTCCACAGTCTGTCCACATGACTGTTTTTCCCCCAGCCAGGCTCCTAATTTCAATAGTGAGCCTAAAGTGGGGAAAATACGACCGAAGGGATCAGGCTGCAGATTCGTCGCCCGTGCATCCCATGCGCTTTTTACAGTAGACTATTTGTGGGTTTAAATGCACACGCCCTCTGTGCCTGCAGGTGCCTTGGCCTTTACGGTAGGAGAAGGGCTACATAAACAACCTTGTAGCGGGCTGCTAAATCCAGCTAAAAATTTTGCTTTCTTTTTAACTCTTTAAAGGGCAGAAATTTCCCAGATCCTTGGAGATTTCCCTGACTGGAACGGTCGCTTTTGGTCCTGTGACTCAGCAGCATCCAGTCGACCCTGTGTGCACGGGAAGCACAGCCTACGTCAAAGTAAGCGGCTGTCTGTATGAAGAGTGAGGGAAGCTCACAAATTGTGCCCGGGCTGGCGGGAGCGGAGTGGCATTGCATCCCCAAAGGATAGCTGGCTCCGGCTTTCCTTCAGAAGGTCTTTCAGTCTAGAGAGCAATGGGTATTAGGGAACCAGAGGAAGTAGGACACTGGAGGGATAATATTCCTTCCTATTTTCTTACCATCTGAAGCGAATTTTGGTACCTGTTGCAAGACAACCAGCAGGGGTGCTGAGGTGTCAGGAAGGGAAATGAGAACTCCCGCCAGCTCTGTTGATTCGGGGGCACTGTACTAGGCCATCTTATTGAGCAGTCACATGGTTGCTTTTATTCATTTAGATGGGTGTTTATTATATCACATCATTTGGACATTTGCATCCCACTATATAAAAGCCGAGCTGTGTTCCTGACGACTTACTTTTTGTCCTGGCGCAGGCATGCTGCGCCACAACAAAAAGTGAGATGATGGCGGCAGGCCTCTAAGGGCCTGTGGAGCCAGCAGGGAGGCGCAGCAACCCCCCCCCCCCAGCAGCCTTCTCACTACCTCCACGACGGCTGCTCCGTGGCCCTCAGAGGCCTGCCTGCAGAGCCATCAGGGAGGTGCAGCACAGGGGCTCCCTCCCCACGCGACCTTCCTGCCACCTCCACCGGCTGCAGGGCCTTGTGAGGGCCGCACTGGCATGGCCCTCCCGCTGCCCCGCTGCTAGAGCCCGTTGCATTTTACAACAGCCTCTGTTGCTAGTATAATAATAATAGCAACAACAACTATGCTGATACACCGCTCTTTTAGACAGATCCGTGCCCCACTCAGAGCAGGGAACAAAGTCAGTGTTGTTGTTATCCCCACAATACATCTGGAGCGCTGGGGCTAGAAGGAGTGGCTGACCCAAGGCCACCTACTGAGCTCATGGCAGTTGTGGGGTTCGAACCAGCAGAGTGCTGGTTCCCAGCCCAACCGCTTAACCACTGTTCTACAGCAGCCTTCGCACAAGAGTTCTGGGTGGATCCCAGCAGCAGCAGCAAAGGTCACAACAGGAGCTGGCAGTGGGGGTCTCTTCCCCAGCAACTTACTGTTTTATCAGAAGTCCTCTTTGGGGGTCGGGGGGCCCTCACGGGACAGGGCGCTGCAGCCGCAAGGGGGAATCAGGTGGGGGCTGGGCTGTCAAGACACTTGACCAATTCTGCTTCAAGTTCACATTGGCATCTCCCTGAGAATTCACGTGGTTGCAGATTGCTGACTTTCAGAACAGCAACAGAGCAAATGGGCTTTCCAAGCCTGCCGGAGAAGGACCCCCCCCCCCCCGCCACAGCCCTACGTGACCTTCCAAGCTGCCCCTGAGTCGCGTATTCTGGCTTGCCAGGTGCCTGACACCCTCCAGGCTTTTGCAGTCCCACACAGGGAGCAAAAAGAACCCCCAAAGCTCCCAGTGGTCCACCGTACAGGGCCCATTCATCTGGATGGATCAGCAGTTGTGCAGGCCTGCCCTGCCAGGAGGACTGGTACGTCTTCCTGGCCATTATCTACTAGAAAACAGTGGGCAGAAGACCAAACTTTAAATTGTACAGAAATGGAGGTGGGGCGGGGGAGGGTTGCCCTGTTTCCATTGCTGCCGTAGTGGCCTGCCTTCAGCATGCCTGAATCGTCAGCATTTTTCCTCACAGTGGAAACGGATGTCCGTTCGTTGATTATACTGTTTCCTGCTTGGTTGTCTTTAGCTTTATTTCAGGATACTGGATTTCACGCTGACCGGATGCTACACGGACCAGCGTTCCATCCGGGTCCTTGCTGCAGGCAAACCAAAGATCAGTGCAGGTTTGTGTAGGTTTATCTTGCTTGGAAAAATAGAAAAGAGCAAGAGACCAGTAGCATCCATAAGACTAACAGAGTTTGTGGTAAGGTATGAGCTTTCGTGAGCCACAGCTCACTTCTTCAGATACGTGAAGAATCTCACAAAAGCTCATACGCTACCTCAAATTTTGTTAGCCTTTTAGGTGCTACTGGACTCTTGGTGTTTTCTACTGTTACAGACAAACACAGCTACCCATCTTGAAAAAATAGAACAGCGTGCTTAGGGAGCCCCAGAATGAATAGACATTCCTGCCATGGAATATAGGTTTTAGCAGTGTTACAATGATAGTGATCTCATCAAGAGCAAGAGTTCGGTACCGATTTCATAGATGTGCTTCTGTACTTTCTTCACAAACATAGAGCTAAGCTACGAGAGATGAATTACACAAGGAAGAGCGTGTGAAGGGAGTTGCAGTGTTAGCCAGGAAGCTGAGTTTTAAAAGAGATCGGAAGGCAGATTTCTGACAGATAACTGTATAATGGAGAAATTATATAATTAAAATAGAATGAGTATAAGTAAGGTGGAAAGAAATATATAGTAACATATAGAAGATAAGTTAAATTGATTGACTTATACTGAAGGTATAATGTGTTTACAGCAGTATTTAGAAATGTGCAGATTATGGGTCAAATTGATTGATCATTTTTGGTAGACAGCTGTATAATGGAGAAACTATATAATTAAAATAGTATGAAGATAAGATATGTAGAAGGAAGTAAAGAGTAACATATAGAGTATAAGTTAAATTGATTGACTTATATTGAATGTATACAATGTTTATAGAAGTATTTGGAGCTAGGTAGAATGAGGGACAAATTGTTTGTCCCATAAGGAAGACGAGATTAGAAGGAGTAAGACAGAGTACAGAGTATTAAAATTAGACAAATGATTTATTATTAAAGAATACATGCCAGAAATGTAATATTTAGTTGATATAGATAAGCTTAGAAGAGAGTGAAAGTATATGTATAATAGATAAAATAAGTTTGAAATGAGTAGGGGAAAAATGGACAAGGGGTTGGAAAACTGTTGGAAGTCAACAAAAGGGAGGGGGAAAGGGAATGGTTAGAACAGGAATATTGAAAGGAAATTGATTGTATTGATTATATTGATTTCTAATCCAATAAAAAATTTAAAAAAAGAGAGAGATCGGAAGGCTTTGTCAATTTCCCCTCTCTACAGAGCCAGGGAGATGCTGCTCAGAAGGTTTATTTCCTCTTCGCCTCCTAGAAGGGGAGGTGAAACTGACAGAGGCTTGGGGAGGCAAAGAGGAAATTAACAAACCCTCTGAGCAGCCATCTCCCTGGCTCTGTAGAAAGGGGAAATTGACAAAGTCTTCGGATCTCTTTTAAAACTCAGCTTCCTGACTAACATTGCAACTTCCTTCACGTGCTCCTCCTCGTGTAATTCATCTCTCGTAGCTTGGCTCATAGAAAGCTGCTGAGTCAGACTGCTCCTCCATCTGGCCTAGTGTTGTCTACTCTGACTGGCAGCAGATCTCCAGTGTGTTGGGCGGAGAAAAGTCCCAGCAGGGTCTACCTGAGATCCCTTTATCTTGTGATGCTAGGCATGGGGAGGGAATTTAAGTATTTAAAAGTCAGAGATCCGCCTATTTTTAAGACAGATTTTAAGTTTTGGATTTTTTAATATTTCAAGCTGCAGGGTTCTGTCTGTGGGAGGGGGGACTTGGCTCAGTGGAACAGCCTCTGTTTTGCATGCAGAAGGTCCATGGTTCAATCCCCAACATTGCCAGTTAAAAGGATCAGGTAGTAGGTGATGGGAGAGACCTCTGTCTTCAGATTCTGGAGAGCCACAGCCAGCCTGAATAGATAATATTAACCTTGATGGACCAAGGATCTGATTCGGTATAAAGCACCTTCATGTGGTCTGATTCGGTATAAAGTGGCTTCATGCGGTCTGATTCGGTATAAAGCTGCTTCGTGTGGTCTGATTCGGTATAAAGCGGCTTCGTGTGATCTGATTCGGTATAAAGCGGCTTCATGTGTATGCGTTCGTGTGGGGATTGGATGTGGGGCTCTCTGCATGCACAGCAAGTGCTCCACCACTGAGCTGTGGCAGAGAGTCAAGAACAGGTTTATGTTTATAGGACTGAGGCCTGAGACAGCATACTACTTGCTGGTCACTTGCAGTAAATGTTCTGAATGGGCTGTGTGGGATTTTTCTTCCCAGAAGAAACTAAAGTGGTGCCTGAAACAGACACAATTGGAGAAAGAGGAAAGATTTATAAGTGCCACTAGAAACAAAATGTCTACTGGAAATGTATTGTCGAAGGCTTTCACGGCCGGAGAACGATGGTTGTTGTGGGTTTTCCGGGCTGTATTGCCGTGGTCTTGACATTGTAGTTCCTGACGTTTCGCCAGCAGCTGTGGCTGGCATCTTCAGAGGTGTAGCACCAAAAGATAGAGATAGATAGAGACTGTGACACTGAGAGATCTCTATCTTTTGGTGCTACACCTCTGAAGATGCCAGCCACAGCTGCTGGCGAAACGTCAGGAACTACAATGCCAAGACCACGGCAATACAGCCCGGAAAACCCACAACAACCATTGTCTACTGGAAATTCTCTAAAGTTCCCTGGGATTTAGGAGAACATCTGCAGCCCCCCTAGATCACGTTTATCAATTCGGGTTCCTGCCCGTTGGCCAGTTCATCCCCCTCAGCTCCTCTGCACTGCCTGTTCTGATATACACTGCCACCTTTTTGCCCTAATTTCAGACTACTTAACCTGGTATGGGGCATGTATGTACCCACAGACACACACACACATGTGCAATTACTCCGCCAAGCTGCAGATTGTGCTTATTACACTGGATGTAGTTTATTAGATCTTGCACATACAAGCTGTGTTCATTTAATTTATCGGCATTCTGTTTGGACTGAACCATGCAGAGCCGATCTTGGCTTTCTGGACTCCAAAACTGTAGGGAAGGTTTTATGTTATCAGCAGAAGCACATGGCAAAGCTTTTCCTGGACTGCCCTACTTCAGTCTGCAGGGGGCAGTGTGAGCCAATTTGTTGTAGTGATTAAGAGCACAGGACTCTGATCTGGGCTGATTCCGCACACGTTGGATAATGCACTTTCAATGCACTTTATCAATCGTCTGGAAGTGGATTTTTTGTTCCGCACACAAAAAAATCCGTTCCAAATGATCTATAAAGAGGATTGGAAGTGCATTATCCAACGTATGTGGAATCACTCCTGCCGGGTTTGATTCCCCATTCCTCCACTTGAAGCCAGCTGGGTGACCTTGGGTCAGTCACAGCTCTCTCAGAGCTCTCTCAAGCTTCACCTACCTCACAGGCTGATTGTCGTGAGGATAATAATGACACACTTTGTAAATCACTCTGAGTGGGTGTTAAGTTGTCCTGAAGGGAGGTATATAAATGGAATTTTGTTGTTGTTATATATTTGTGTTCTCTTCCGTAAAACTGGTCACTTACAGAAGAATTTCAGGTTCGAGAGAGAAATTCAGCTGAGCTTTCTCTCTGTCAGTTTTCTGTGCACATGGAGTGGGTGGGTCCCTTTGAGGGAACATGGTGTGACTTCGCCCCGCTGCTGCCCAGAGTGGTCCAGTCCAGGACAAGCAGTACCACGTGATTCTGCTAATCATGCAAACTGGCCCATACGGGGGGAGGAGGCCTCATTCCTTTTCCATTGGAGGAGGAGAGTACATAAGCACAGCTTTCGTGCAGTGGGGAACCGCAGTATTCAAGAGTGTGATACATAATCCTGTTGTTCTTTGTTAATGCAACAACCTGCTACACGTGTGGAAAACCACCAACATGCCCAAGAGTATCCAAGGGCCAGGGTAATGCAGGGCTGGCCAGCTTCCAGCCAGACCCACAGTTGTTTGTGGTAGGAATAAAGGCTGCAGGCTTCTATCTCCTAACTAGAGCTGTTTCATTGCCATCAGCCATTGTAGCCACTGCCGGGTTTGCTGATGCTCAGCCACAAAAGGTCTGGAGTCGAAGTATCGCCCAGTTTGGTCATCCACCAAAATCCAGTGTATCATTTTCCCAGTGTTCGACAGTGACAAAAATTAATATATTCAGCAGAAGCCTTGCACTGAGAGCTAAACTACAAGAGACGAATTACACGAGGACGTTCACGTGAAGGAAGTTGCAACGTTATTCCAGGAAGCCGAGTTTTAAAAGCCAGATCGGAAGGCTTTGCCAATTTCCTGTCTCTACAGAGCCAGCAAAGATGGCTCTTGAGAGGGTTTGCTAATTTCCTCTTTGCCTCCCAGTTTCACTTCCCCTTCTAGGAGACAAAGAGGAAATAAACCCTCTGAGGAGCAATCTTTTCAACTCTGTAGAGAGGGGAAATTGAAACATTCTTGTGTAATTCATCTCTTGTACTTTAGCTCTGAGAGCATCACATTTGTTTATGGAGGGAGGAATTTTCAGAGGTTATTAAGTCTGTTCTCTGTTACTGTTCTCAGAATCTAGGTTTATTTTAAGATGCTGCCTTTCAGCTTGTTTTTTGTTCGCCTGTCTTTTCCTTTTAGCCCGAGAAGTGCTTTCTTCTGATTACTACATCTGGAATTCCAAAGCCCCGGCACCTGTTGTGTATAGAACTTTGCTTTTCTAATTTTCCCTCCGTTTTGTACCAGAAAAGAAAAATAAATTTGCAGAAATATTTTAACCTGTGTATTTATTATTTAAAGCTTTCACGGGGAGTGGGGGGCACGAGGCAGGGATTACTTAAATTTCAATCAAATAATTTATGTTAAATGTTTTGAGTGGTTCCTCCCACCCCAGTTTTCTTCTGTTTTGAATCACATTATCTACTTGCCATGATCCAGCCTCTCTCTCTTGCCAAGCCCTCCATTAAAGAGACAGGAATAAAATACTGTGATTATAACAGACTGTATCCTGCCACTACACTCTGCCAAGAGTGGTCTCTTTCTGCAGTTTAAGGAAACTTACTCTGGGCCAAGACGCTTTTCCGCAAAGCTCTCTAGGCCAGCAGAAAAGATTGCCCCTTAGCGGGTTGTTAAGCTACAGCAGCTTCTATTAAATTTCTTTATAAATTTCATTTTATTTACATTATTTATAGTCCACCTTTCTAAATGAGACTCAAGGCAGATTGCACAGTGCAAGAATATGATCAAAAGCAGGGGCACGATGCTACAGGATATAGATTGCAGAAATCTGAGGCAGAGTTGAAACATGAGCAATGTGACGTGACATGATAAATGACAGTAACAGACAGTGCACAGTAATATAGTCTACAGTGCCTGTCTCTTTGAACTATTTCCTTACCGCATAGCCCTATTATATGTATATGAATGCCCTTCTGAATAATTGCATAGTGTGTAAAGCCCGGAGAGCGGGAGGTTTCCTGACCTCTTCAGGCAGGTTGTTCCATAAGTTAGGGGTCACTATACAGAATGCACAAGTAGAGGCAGCTATTTATTTTGCCCTTTTGCAGTGTGGCCTCTGCAGAAGGCATCCGTAATCAAGGATGAATCATGTACACCCACCAAACAACTGCAGCTTTTCCCACATGTGGAGGATTAAAGAGGAAGAGTCTTCCTTGATGGGCAGATCAGCCCATGGTGGCCTAAACCCCGTCCCCCTCATTCCCTTGGATTGCACTTTTAAGAACTAGTCTCAGTTTACCTGCTTACTAAACCACTTGTTTTTGGATATCCCCCTAGACGATTTGGATAAAGGAAACTGTTTAGTCCTTTGGGGCAATCGGCCTTTTTTGTTTTTCTGTCTGCCCGTTCTTTTTTCTGAGTCTGCAGAAAAAAAAATCCTGCTCCAAAGGTGCTGTGAACAACATAGACCCATCCACAAAACGCACCATGGAGAAGCAAGAAAACCTACACAGTCTGCGTAACCAGGGCTTTTTTTCAGGGGGAACGCGGGGGAACGGAGTTCCGGCACCTCTTGAAAATGGTCACATGGCTGGTGGCCCCGCCCCCTGATCTCCAGACAGAGGGGAGTTGAGATGGCCCTCCGCGCTGCTCTAGCGGTACGGAAGGCAATCTCAACTCCCCTCTGTCTGGAGATCAGGGGTGGGGGGGCCCACCAGCCATGTGATCCTTTTCTCCAAGGGCAACCCACTGAGTTCCACCACCTCTTTTCCCAGAAAAAAAGCCCTGTGTGTAACTAATATCCACATGGGTCAAATGGAGACTGGGCTTCCCTGGGAAACCAGGCAGTTACTTGAGAATGGTGAACTCCTCTTCAACCCTATCCATCTCTGTATATGTATTTACTGAATCAAAAGGCGGGAGCCTGGATTACCCGTCCTTGATCATTTATAAAATTGCAAAGAGTTGAGGTGAGTCTTCAGCATTCTATCCCCCCAACGTCTCCCTCGCCATTCCGTCACCAGGAATTACATTCCATCTGAAGTCATGTATCTTTGAACTGTTTTAATCTCTTGTAGGCCGTCTGGGAGATCATTTGGTCAAAAGGCGGAAAATAAAGAACATCGTACAAGATTAAAAGTCAACGTAGGCCAGACAAAGGGGCTTACAATCTAAAGAGAAGTGGAAGGAGAGGAGGGGAAGGGGGATTGTCTGAAACAGCTACAGACCACAAGTCTTTGAAGAGAGAATTCAAGACCTTGGAGCAAGGAAAGAAGAGGATGAGAGGATGATGAAACAGTGGGAAAAAGAAAGGCATTTTTTTTTAAAGGTGGGATGAGAGAAGTAAGAAAAATTATAATCTGAGAATGGCAGAGAATGGTCTGTAGGGCCCCTTCCAACTCTGTGATTCTGTAAATCACTTTTGTTAGTCTCTTGCCATGAAAACCCCACCAGGGGTTGCCATAAGCCAGCTATGACTTGAGGGCACTCTCCACCACCACTCCCAGATCCTAGTTAACCACTACGCCCCACTGCATATGAGAGAGCGAACTGTAGCCCTTTTCTTGGCCAGGCATGTAGAGAGTTGCCAGATTTTGATCTAGAGTACGTGCATGTTTTTTTTGTCATGAAACTTACCTGGAAGACTTTAGGCCAGAAGGTATCTTTCAGAGTTGTGGTGATGGTAAAATCAACTGTTTGAAGAAACAGAGAGTGAAAATCTAAAGTTCTTTTGTTTTTGAAAGCCAGCAAACAGAAGGACAGAACTTCCAAACTACCCTCTAAATCTGGGAATTTTTCTTTTCTGATTTAGAATGTCAAGAACTGAAGGATTTGAGTCCAGGGGCACCTTGGAGACCAACAAGATTTTCTTGGTATAAACTTTCGAGAGTCAAAGCTCTGAAATCTCTGAAGAAGAAAGCGCTGACTCTCAAAAGCTTCTACCCTGAACGTCTTGTTGGTCTCTAAGGTGCCACTGGACTCAAGTCCTGCTGTTCTACTACAAACCAACACGGCTACCCAACTAAAAGAGCAGAAGAAATAGAGTTCTGGCAAGTTATTGGAAATTGAGCAAGTGATGAAAGCACGTTGAAAGGAGAAAATAAAACCAGAGAACCTGGAGAGAGTCACACAAAAACGGAGACAAACAGCAATTTTAATAAGCAGGTACAATGGCCTAACTTTTGTTTAACTGGATGCTGTGTGATAGATAAGATCAGAGACTGCGAACGGGGAGAAGTTTCAAAATCTTAATTTGCAAAACCGCTCAGGTGGAGATGTAATCGAAGGGCTAGTTAAGCATTCTAAAGGGATTGATCAGCCGGAGCCTATAGCGTAGGGCCGCAACTGCTCTGGCTGGCTTCTAAAAGACAGCCAGGGTGCGCCGAAATTAAAATCCCCTGTTGTCTCCATGATACCATCTAGAGAGATACAACAGATGCAGACATTAATGCTCCTGTGAACAGGAATGCACCTGCTCGGCATGCAGAAGAGCTCAAGTGAAGTCCCGGATGGGCAGTGCAAGGCACTTTTGTAGACTGAGAGGCCATAGCCCTCCAGTAGAGTGTGAGGTTTTCATGGCAAGAGACTACTAGAGGTAGTTTGCCATTGCCTGCCTCTGCAACCCTGGTCTTCATTGGAGGCCTCCCATCCAATTACTAACCAAGGCCGATCCTGCTTAGCTCCTGAGATCTGACATGATCAGGCTCTCCTGGGTTATCCAGGTTAGGGCCTCCAGTAGAGCCTCCGTTCCTGATCCCAGCTGGGTTAAGGTGGGGGGGCAATTGCCATTTGCTCCCCTCCTGATCCCGGCCTGGGCTTCCCACCACGGTGCACTCTCTGGAGGGACAGGCTGCCTCACCTGGGCTTCCCTTCATGGCAGCGCCCTCTGGTGGCGCACCAGGGTAGGAAGTGAGTCGTCTAGAACACGCTTACTCTTTTATATAGTAGGATGACTACAAATGTGAGGAAACAAAACAAAATAATGGCCATTTAGAATGGTATAGGCTGGGAACAGAACATGTGAACATCAGACGAGCCCTGCTGTATCAGACCACTGGCCAATCTGTTAGCGGAGTGTAAACAGAGCAGAGAAGTTACGCTGTGCTGATTAAAGAGCAAAAAGTTTATTTGAGAAATACATACTGGAGAGTGAAGAGGAGAGATACTACATCTTGTAGTAGAGCGAATAAGGCAGGAGAGAGAAGAAGCAGGATATTGCCCTGTTTAGCCCAATAGGAGACAATACAAGGAAATGACCTCCAGGAAACAAGAGAGATGCTGATCTCACTGTCCTAACTAAGTGATCCTTGCTGCCCCCTGCATAGAAGGCACTTCTTCCCTTCTCCGTAGCTGCTGCAGTACACCAGACATTGCAATTTCCAACACACAATCTAGTCTGGCCTCCTGTCTCATAAAGTGGCCAATCAGTTGCCATGGAGGACCAAACCAGGGCGTCGAGGCTGAGGCCTTTCCCTAATGCTGCTTGCTAGCACTGAGATTCAAAGGTTGGCTGCTCTTAGATGTGGAAGTTCCCTTTACTCATCATGGTTAGTAGCCAATGACAGACTTGAGACACATGGGGCAATGATGTGCAATAGGTGCCCCTATGCAATAGGTACCATGAAATAGGTGCCCCTGATACTGGCACGACCTCTTTAAAAGAAAATATTGCAATAATAATCACTTTGGCTGGGTCAAAAAGCGCCGTTTCCCGGCAAATGCAGTCCATTGCTGGGGATTCTGGGAAACAGCAGGTTTCGCAATGTCATCCTTGAGGATCCACCATCAGTGAGCAATCTACTTGGCAAGAGGACACCGTGCTAGGAGAGGCACTTTGGTCAGGCAGAAGAGAACAAACAGGATCAAATGAAAAAAAGCCGTTGGCTCTCCCCTCTAGTAAGCCACCCTCCTGCCTCTACCCCACAGTAGCCTCTACCACACGAATCCTGAAAATGGGTTAAATGCAGGGCTTTTTTTCGGCGGGAACGCAGTGGAACGGAGTTCCGGCACCTCTTGAAAATGGTCACATGGCCAGTGGCCCCGCCCCCTGATCTCCAGACAGAGGGGAGTTGAGATTGCCCTCCGCACCGCTGGCGTGGAGGGCAATCTAAACTCCTCTCTGTCTGGAGATCAGGGGGCGGGGCCACCGGCCATGTGACCATTTTGGCCGAGGGCAATTTAAACTTTACAAAACTCCTCCCTTGTTCCAGCTGACCCAAAGTGCAGACCCATTGAGTTCCTGAGTTCCACCACTGAGTTCCACCACCTCTTTTCCCAGAAAAAAAGCCCTGGGTAAATGGTCTGAATCAAATGGAAGGCATAGTTTTTTGCGCTGTATCCACTTTATGGCTGGATCTCGAGGTTCCTGGGGTGAGCGGAAGGCTCTTCCATTTGTACAAGGAGGGGCGTCCATGATTTCCACAGATTCCCCACTCGCATTCCAGCCCCGTCACGCTGCATCCTACACTGTCTCTAAGGGTCCCCCAACCCTCAGTTTTTTGGGTGCTGCAGTAGGCTAAAGAAAAAAAAGGGAGGTGGGACCGGTCTGAGAAGAACTCTGGTTGGCCATTTTGTTCACCAGCCACTGTTGCCAGTTTGATGTAGTGGTTAAGAGTGGCAGGACTCTAATCCGGAGAGCCAGGTTTGATTCCTCACTCCTCCTTTTGAAGCCAGCTGGGTGACCTTGGGTGAATCACAGCTTTTCCAGAGCTCTCTCAGCCCACCCACCTCACGGCGTGATTGTCATGAGGATAATAATAACACACCTTGTAAACCGCTGTGAGTGGGCATTAAGTTGTCCTGAAGGGCAGTATATAAACTGAATGTTGTTAATGTTATTATTATATCTTCCAAACTGTTGACCGTGGCTGAAACTATTCACAACATTGCAAGCTTGCTTTGAAAGAGAATGACGAGGTCCAGCATCCAAAGTGAGATGGGAACAACCGGCTAAAAAAACAGGCTACATACATGGAAAGTGAGGGTGTCCCATCGGTCGGCACCAAGCCGAATGAAATGCCAACAACTGTGTTGGAGAAACCCCATATTCTCGTATCCTTTCCTCATGTCGCAGGGCAAACTCAAAAGACGACCATTTTCTACCCCCTGGAGATCCGCTGGTCATCTCTCTACCCGGCTTTTGATTCCGTCGAGGAACCTATCTCTTTGAGATAATTTCTTTCACAAAACAAAAAGGGAAAAGGGGGGGATGGGGTGGAGACAGAAGTCTCTTTCCCGTTTGGTAGGTGACCTGTTTAATGTTTTCTCTGTGTCTGGGAACTCCTTAGTGTAATTACCGACCTTTGAACTCCTCAACTAATCCAGAGCTATTTTGTATTCCTGACTCATCTTAAAGGCCGGACCTTTCTTTTCTTCCAAGTCCGTTGCCACAATTAAAGAAGAAGCAGCTGCATTTCAAAGGGATTCCAATTCCAGAAGCTTAAGCGTGATTGGCATGTTCTTATTCTAAGCTATAGGAAACTCTAAGAGTCCTTTCTTGGGTTAAAACTTCAATCATTTTCTAAAAAAAATTATCTCAATATGGATTTTATTCATTTTCTTTGATAGCCATTCTTTGCCTTTTTATTTTTTAATGTTACATATAACGCACAGTCGCGCGCGCACACTTGAAAGACATTTTGCGTTGGCGGCGAATACGAACCGCTAGCGTTGGGGAGTCGGAAGAGTGTCAAGGATCTTCGAGAGGCAGAAGTGGGTAAATTCTGTTTAGTGTCAAAAATTGCGATTAGGAAATCGGACACCTGCCATAGAGACTTGCGTCCTCCTGATATCCAAAAGATGAAGGACGTTGGATGTTCTTGAAGTTCGGCACTAGCAGCGAAGGCCTGTCATGAACCTAATGATAAAAGCCGGCAACACGAATTCTCATCTATACCAATTAAGGAACGGATAATCTGCAGTATGAGTTTAGCATAATTTTGGATTCCATAACCCAAACGGCTGTGGTTCTGCAAAATGCCACATCTTTGTTATTTTTTCAGATCTCGTTATGACCTCTTTGAAATGATTGGTGCTGTTTAAAAAAGCTGGGGAAACGGTTTCTGTGAAAGGGCTAAGAAAATTCAGGCAACTGTTTCTGGAAGTTCAGAAAATACGTGCAGTAGAAAAGAGCAAGAGTCCAATAGCACCTCTGAGACTAACAACATTTGTGGTAGGGTATAAGCTTTCGTGAGTCACAGCTAACTTCTTCAGATACCATGGGAAAGTCAAACTGCTGTGAGAGTAGTTATATTGCTGAATTATGGTATAACCTAAAACGTATCCTTGGGAATCAATAAAACTGGTTCTTTCTGCTCACAGAATCCTTGCCAAAGTGAGCAAATCATTTGTTTTATTTATTTTAATTTAAAAGACTTATTAGCTGCCTTTCTGCCTTGCAAGAACTCAAGGCAGCTTACAATAGAAATAAAAACAATCATAATATGAATAAAAACAGTTTAAAAGCACAGTTTAAGACTGCCAATAGACATAAAAACAAAGTGAATTAAAAGCAGTCCTTTAAAAAAGTCTTCAACTGCCTCCTGAAGATCTAGAGGAGTTAGCTGTGTTAGTCTGCAGTAGCAAAATAAGAGTCCAGTAGCACCTTTTAAGACTAACCAACTTTATTGTCGCATAAGCTTTCAAGAGCTGCAGCTCCCTTGTCAGATGCATCTAACGAAGAGAGCTGTGGCTCTCGAAAGCTTGTGCTACAATAAAGTTAGTTAGTCTTAAAGGTGCTACTAGATTCTTTGCTATTTTGTTCCTGGAGATCAGCAGTGATGGGGCCAGGCACATCTCCCTGGGGATGCTGTTCCATAGTCATGGGGCTGCCACAGAAAAGGCCCTGTCTTGCATAACTCCTAGGTGAACTTCTTTAGCGGATGGGACAGTCAGCAGGGCCTCTCCCTGTGATCTTAATTCCTGGGCAGGAAGGAACATATGAGAAATTGTTTCAATTTCCAAACTTGTTTCAGGCTCTTGATTAATTTCAGGGCTAAGGGTAGACATGGCCTGTGTTGAACAACTTACCAAGTTGTTCAAGACTACTCATTCATTCGTCTCCCCAAGTTCAACGAATTTCTTAGCCGACCATACATTCTCAGCCTAACCCACCTTATAGGGTTGTTGTGAGGGGGGAAATGGGAGAGAGGAGAATGATGTAAGCCACTTTGTTTCTCCATTGGAAATAAAAGTGGGATATAAATGAAATAAAAATAAAAATAGGAAGCAAGCAAGCAAGCTCGCTCTTGAATTTCAGGCTCAGGTAAAAACCAAGGAGTTTCAGATGAATCCTAGAACATTCTGCAACGCCATGACTAGGTTTACCATCTGGTAGGAGACTAGAGATGGAGACAGGGAGGGGTGCTGTCACATTGATGCCATAATGTCATTCCTGGGACAAACTTGGAAGGGGCTACACTGATTTTCAGATCCGGAGTTGAGGAATGCAACTGGGAGGTCTTCTCCTATAGCAGGAGCTTTGGCAGCTCTGGCGGTGATGTCACTTCTGGTTACATGGCAGAAAGTGAAATCATGGAATTGGGGAATACTGTTCGGGTGAGTCTCTACCACCCCACGTCGTCTGGGAGTTACTAGCCAACAGCTGGCAACCCTAAAGCTTGAACCGGAATTGATGTGGGTGAAGGCAACTGGCTATACCAGTCATTATTGCTGCTGAACAGACGGAGCCAAGCAACTCCACCCGGTGTGGCAGAGCAGCTGGGGCTGGCTGGTTACTGGCCACCAGTTACTGGTTACTGGCCACCGGAGGCCTTCAAGGAATTATCCCATGTGAAATTTTTCCACCAGTTAAAAGGCCAATCCACCTCTAGACTTATATATGCAAAGCTTGCGCTGTACCACGGAGCTATGACTTCCTCTATGCTGCAGTGGAAAGGGTTGTGTGTCATAAATGTCAAGAAAATAAATCAGTGTAAGATCAGAACATGATGTCCGGCCTCAGATCAAAGCTCAGGACAACAGCGGAGACACATATTTGTGTAAGAAAGAGTCGCAGGTCCCTCGCTTCAGGGACGGAAAACGTGAATTAGTTCATCCGTCTGGACTCTTCATAACAGCAAATTTCAAATGTGGTGTTTCCCTTAGATTTGAACCACAGCCGCTGTTTTGTTTTGTGATGCAAGCCAGAATTGTGACAGCACACCGCAAACTTGGAAGGTATTATATAAATTATCCAACATAGTGATGTTGATAATGAAATATGTAAAGCTGGGTTCGGGAAATTGCAGACACAACGTGTTGAAAATCGTAACATACCATTTGGCCCTTAATCAAGGAAAACTGCTTTTCATAACTTCAAAGTAGCTGGCATACTGCGATACTATAATAAGGGGAGAGTGTGTTCTGGACATATATATATATATATATATATATATAAATCCTCTGCCAAGTTAATCCAAATTCTGCACCAATGAAAGCTGAATTTGTGACATGTATTCACTGTGTGCACTAAATGTGTTTGTGTCATTTATTCTGCTGCTAATAGGGTGAGGAGTCAAGCAGGGTGTTGAAGCGGACTGTACTACTGAGTCCCCCACTCACTGGACATTACCCACACATTACATATACCTTTGTCATAATAAGGACTAGGAACTTGCTCAAAAAAATAAGTTCAGATTTCTGATGAGACATGGAATTCAAAAGGTGGCCTGTGCCACAGCCTTCCTCATGTAGTTGCTGTGAGCATAAAATGATGATGTGAGAGCCAGTTTGGTGTAGTGGTTAAGAGCATGGGACTCTAATCTGGAGAGCAGGGTTTGATTCCCCACTCCTCCACTTGAAGCCAGCTGGATGACCTCGGGTCAGTCACGGCTCTCTCGGAGCTCTTTCAGCCCCACCCACCTCACAGGGAGATTGTTGTGGGGATAATAATAACATACTTTGTAAACCGCTCTGAGTGGGCATTAAGTTGTCCTGAAGGGATATAAATCAAATGTTGCTGATTTTGATTGTTATGGGATAATATTTGGAGAAGTCTCTTAATGCAATAGGATAATAGCTCTTTAACCACTACACCAGTTTGGTGTAGTGATTAAAGAGCAGCAGGACTCTAATCTGGAGAGCCAGGTTTGATTCCCCACTCCTCCACTTGAGGCTGGCTGGGTGACCTTGGGTCAGTCACAGCTCTCTCGGAGCTCTCTCAGCCGCACCCACCTCACAGGGTGTTTGTTGTGGGGATAATTATAACAGTCTTTGTTAAGTCATCCTGAAGGGCAGTATATAAATCGATTGTTGTTGTTGTTCTTATTATTATTATTCTGTCCTGCACAACTAGATCACAGACAGCTTTGAACAAGCAATGACCAGGGCTGCACAAATGGCCCAGACTAGTTCTGGAATTATACTTTCCCAAAGCTCTCTCTTTCTTGGGTCCCTCCACCCAGCACAATCATAAAACTACTATATATTTGATACCGCCTTTCCCCCCAAGTATCTCACAGCAGTATATGCAGGTCTTCCTTTCATCCATTTACCATCACAACAACCCTGTAAGGTAGATTCTGCCGAGATGAATTCTCACGGGCTAAATGGTGTATACCCTGCTTCAATTTGCAGCGATTGTATTCTTTCCACCATCTGCTCTTAATTTAGTAACAAAAGAATGTCGATTTTTAAAATGACTACATTATTCATGTCCTCTTGCGTATGAACAGTTACGATTTTGTTCAATATATAATGGGAATTTTATCAAGCCGAAATGAATTTGTCATTCTTGGCCGGGGGTGGGTGGGTGGAGAATAATAGTCACTAATTTTTTGCTTCAAGTTTGCTTGCAGAAATCTAGACTTTGAATTTTTGGTCAGTATTCCAAGGTATAGATACTGCTGGAGTCAAAAGATTTTTAGGGGAAACCATGTTAATTAAATTGCTAAATTCTATTCTCCAAATGCTGTCCAAGGATAGAATTTAACAAGCATAATTAGCAAGATTTCAGGTTTTCTTTTTAAGCATCCTTCCCAGCTGAATTCTCAAAGGCAGGAAACTGATAAATTTGAGATTTATACAAAATAACATTTCACTTCTTAAATTTTAGCCCGTTGCCAAGCTCCTGCGAAGTAGATAACTGGCCATCAGCCTTTTAGGAGATTTCCTCCCAGAAGAACCTTAAATTGTTCTACAAATTCCCCCAAATGCTAAAAACAATTTGTGCATTTTGGAAAATGGAAAAAGCTGTTGTGCAGTCTTTCCTCACAGAGCTCCACCTGGCCCCAAATCTATTTGGTTTTAGGTGGCAGGTGACAATATTTCTTTTGTTTAGCATTGTTCCCTTTGACATCACCGATTTCTGCACTTGTAAAAAAAAATAATAATCTACGAATACTGCTGGTTTTATTATTTCATAGCTTCTCCTATAAGACTTTTGGACTCAAAACAGACAATAGATCTTGGTTCAGCTTTGAAAGGCAAATTACAGGTGAGAACATTTGGATCCGGGCTCTAGGAGAAGGTGGGATCCTTTAACCCTTTCACCCTCAGTTTCACTACTGAAAACCAGGGGGCCTAACTTGTTATTAGACCCCAAAGAGGGGGAAAAGGACAGGTCCTTTAAAATCCTGTCTTCCCCCCCACTCTTGAAAGTGATGATAATGATTCAAAAGGGCTGGTTTTAATCAGGAGAGCTGTGCGAAGGATGAAAAGTTAACCCCCCCCCCCCGCTCTCCTCCCTGCATGGCCCCTATCTGAATTGCAATTGTTGTGCGCCTCCTGCAATTTACCTCTTAAAGACAATCAGATATCCTTGATCTTTATGACATCTGTTGGGCTTCAGGAACGGCATTATGCAGATCCATATGCCTTTAACTTTCTATTGGAAGCCGCCTCGAAAGCCTTTGAGTCAAAGAGTGGCAGGGTATATATGTTTTTAAAATGCAGATATGCCACTTCTACTTGAAAGACAGGTGACTCTGAATGTAACACAATCCCACACACACACAAAATGTTATACATCTCCCCCCCCCTTTTTTTTTGTAATGACATCCCTGGGGGGGAGGGGAAACTCGTCTTATGTCCCCTTCTCTTTCTCCTTCTAAAACGTATTCTGCCAAATCCTCGTACTTATTTGCCAACTGGCATGGGGGCAGGGGGCGAAAAATTGCAGAGTGGTTTGGGGATTTTACAATGAGGGGGGATTCATCTTCTGAAAGGCCAGCTCTGGCCAGTGTTTTGGAGGTGATCCGCGCTTTTGCTTCCATATTCATTTGCTCGTTTGTGTCAAGAACTGATACCCTGTCTTTGACTCTCAGCCCTCCAGGCACCATACAAAGATATTAATAGCACAATAGAAACACAAGGTTAAACAAATCCAAATCCAAAAAAAAAAATCTTTCTAAATGGATGGGGAGGCCAGGAAAATAAGCATTTGGACAGAAAAATGAAAAAACCTAATAAGCACTAAGACCTTTTTTTAAAAAAAAACTCACCGCAACATACGTAGGATAAGAGCACCGTCTTTCTACTTGGCTATTATCTCTCATTATCTTTTTTATTATTTGCTGTATTGCTTTTATCACAGCTGTAAGATGTTACGCTGGCTATGTTTTAAAAAGCAAATCATGATTGCTGCCAATTTGATGCCCACTTTGCAGTATGATTGGGAGACCGAAGCCAGTCTACTCCGGTCTATTCAGTGGGGCGCACTCCTAGGATGGCATTGCCAATTACTGAATCGTCTTTCATCTGTTGTTGCTAGTTTATTGGATATCGTTATTTGATTCTAATTTTTTCAAGAGCTGGCATTTTGTGTTGCATTTTGTCTTTGAAAACATTGTCAGTCATCTATGGGGGAGTTTCTGGGTTGCCCCCCCCACCCATCACCAAAAGTTTCTTCCTGTAGCTACTCAGCTGGCCAGCAGGGAAGGGTGAGAAGGAAACTTGGGGAGATCCAATGTGCAATTCAATGCATAATATGGTTAAACAATAGAGTTTTGCGAAATGCTAGAGCATCTGCTGGCGATGTCACTTCCAGGCACTCAGGAAGTGAGCATGTCAGATCATGTATCTGTCATTAAGTTGCCAACGAGCCCCCACTCACTCACCCCCGCACTAACCCCACCTGGCAACCCTAGGTGTTCTTGAACAAAGGAAGATGGGGGTACAAACTACTATTTTAATTTGTTTATTTTATCAATATACCTGCAGGAAAAAGATCATAAATACTTTTATCATTAGGTGACTAAAGTTTCATCAAAGATGGCACCAGTAAAACGGGCCTAGGAAGGTAGTTCTAATGCCGCCACATAGATTCCAGGAGAGAGTAATCTATGGGAAAGGTCTTCAAACAAAGATCCAGAGATGTCCCAAAACGGGTTTGTTGCACGACACAGAAAATGGTACCTCTCGGGATGGTAAAAAGCAGCATAATAAAGCATTCGCAATAATAAGAGAAAATTTACCCTCTGGGGTAATTTATAGCCCCAAATTTACCACCCCAAATCTTACAACTGGAGTGAACTGCAATGCCCTGCCCATAATAAAGTCACCTCTGTCACAGATACACAGAAAACTTGATAGCTTGATAGACAGGTCGATAGACAGACAGGCATATTTACACATATATTTTCGCATATTTACATGCACATATTTGCTCATTAGACACATATTTGCCCGCACATATATATACACACACACCCTTGGTTTCATAGATATGACTAAAACTGTGGTTTGGAATATGCCCAGACCGGAGGGCGGTAGCAGAATATGAAGACAGTGGAGACAGACTGAGTGTTTCTAAGACAAAGGTCAAATAAAAGAAGAAGAAGAAGAAAGGATGTTAATAAACAGCCTTCGGGCTTAAAGGGCTTTCTCTCTTCTCTTTTTTAAGGATTACATCTTAAATTCCAACAAATCAGATTTAGGAGTTACTGAAACTGAAATTGATCCATCCCTCATCCCGTCCTTGCAAGACATGGCTGCTCTGACACCCTTTCGATTGCGCGCTGCATGATCAGATTAGAAGTTGGCCTTTGTGAGTGTCCGCTGAAAGGGACGACGCAGCAGCCTCTTTGGATGGATTCGGAACCTTTCAACCTGGCTGAAGCATGTTATGCAAATACCGCCCCTTTCCCCCCCACTCCCCAAACCACTGCTAAGTTCACTGGAAATAATTTTCTTGAATGACAGGTTTATTCAGTGAGGATTCAGTTGGTGATTAATCCCCCTTTGATCTAGGGTATTTCATTTAACTAGCAGTTACCTCGTTCTGACAAAGTGCAACCGAGATTAGGGAGGCAGCCAGGATGCGACCAGGGTGTGCGTTTTCATTCTTCCAAAACTTTCTCTCACCCACCCTCAACCCACCCCCCCACCCCCCAAGAAAGGGGCCACAAACTCTGTCTACTTCTTGTATTTGAAGATGACATCTGACTCAGAAAGTCAATGGAATAGCAAATGAAGTTTGGTCTATAGGCTGCAAGACCGAGGGTTCACCCTTGCTTATTCCAACAGAGGGCTTTGTTTTAGGAAGAAGACCTTCGGCGTTCCCTGTCTTGTCAGTCAGCAAAGTAAAAACCAAAATGTTAGAGCCTGGACTGCCAGCTTTGGGAAATGTGTCTTAAGCAGGATCTATTACAGCACCGAGTGTGCACGTTTTATTTGACGTAGTGCATTGATAGAATGTTAATTAATTTAACGCCATTTATAGTCTGCCTTTCTCACTGAGACTCAAGGTGGATTACAGTGTGAGATTAGTACAGTCAGTATCAAGGACGTGTCCATAAACAATTCTAGGACTGACATTAGACAACATGAAGCACAGGTAGCACATAGATGCATATGTTTAACGCAACAGATAGTAGGTAAGGCAACATAGTGGTGACGTCTATGATCCCTAACGCATTAGTGAAGCGTATGAGACCCCCTCCCTACAATGCAGCCCTCCTATCTGAGTAAAAAGCCTTTTTGAATAATTCAGTTTTGTATCATTTGTGGAATAGGAAAAGGTAGTAGGAAAAGAGGAAGACCCAAAATGAGATGGCTTGATTCAATAAAAGAAGCCATGTCCTCCAGTTTACAGGATCTGAGAAAGTCTGTTAATGATAGGACGTTTTGGAGGTCTCTCATTCATAGGATCACCATAGGTCGGAAGTGACTTGATGGCACATAACACACACACGTCGTTTGTAAAAAGCCAAGAGAGTGGGGGGTCTCCCCCCCCCAGCTCCCCAACTGCTGTGTTGTGAGAACAGCAGACACAATCAATATTAAAGCCTCCATTGAAAAGGGCCGCGTTGTGTTAGGACAAGATTATGTCTGCTCACAAAAGAGCTACTGCAAAGCTAGCGGTGGTCATTTCGAGATGGCCAACGTGTCTTTGGGCCCAGCTGAGATGCTAGAAGTCAAAGAACTGTAGATAAGGGGTTCTTGGCAACTCCCCAGGTCCACCCCTTCACGTTGGCATCAACGCCTGGGAATCTACTGATGAATTCCTGGCACCTGGCGGGAATACACAGCTATGGTACACAGCTTGGCCTGGTCATAGTTTGTGCAGGCCTGTTTGCAAAGAAGCAGTGTGGTGTAGTGGTTAGAGTATCAGGCTAGGGCCTGCAGAGCTCAGGTTCAAATCTTCTGTTCCCATTGGTTGTTCTTGTGCCCATCTCTCTCTCTCTCTCTCTCTCTCTCTCTCTCTCTCTCTCTCTCTCATTTACATCACAGGGTTTCTGTAAGGATACACCAGAGGAGTGAACATAAGAAGAGAAGAAGGCCTTCCCCTGATGTTTCCTTCTAGGATTCAGAGGTTCGCTGCCTCTTTATATGGATGCTCCTTTTACTCACCGTGGCTAGTAACCATTGACAGATCTCTCCTCCATGGGTTTCTTAAAGCCTTCAATGCTTGTGGTTATCACTCTGCCCACGTGAATTCCACAATATAATTACTCCTTATGTAAAGAACTTCCTTTTGTCTGTCATGACCCTATTGCCCATAAACTTCTGTGGGTGACCCAAGTCCTCGCATTTTGGAGATAGATCAAGATGGGTAGCCATGTTTGTCTGTAGCAGTAGACAGGGGTCATTTCGTAGAAAAAGAGCTGCAGGAACTCATTAGCATAACTCATTCGCATAACTCATTGGCACATGCCATGCACCTTGACATAACGGGGAGTGTGTCGTTAGTATAACTGATTTGCATATGTCACACCCCCTGACATCACCTATCCTGGCTGTTTTGGACCCAATCCTGGCCTTTCAGGGCTGAAATTGGGCACAAAATGGCAAAAAGGGGCTGAAAATGGCTGAAAAGGGGCCCAAAATGGTCAGAATTGAGCCGCTGCTGAGCGGGAGAGTGATCCACCACCTGTAAGAGGCCCGATCATTGTTAGAGATTTATGGTATTTTATATATTTAGTTTAGTAACTTAGCAGAGTATCATAGCAGATGATACAAACGTGCATTAATTAATCCTCAGACAAAATTCATAGAAAGATAGAACTTACAGTTTATTGTAGCAGATTTCTCCATAGCAATATCTTCTGGTAATAACAAGGGAAAGATCCTATCTAAAGAGTTACATTCTCTGGGCTAATACCACGGCCTGAAACTAGGCAGTGAGGTTGTAGGTGCAGGTTTGTGGACAAAGAGAAGGTCTCCATGGGGAGCATGGTGGCTTTACATCTTTTCTCTTGGAAGAGCATGAGGGAAGGTGTGAAATCTCCCAAGAGGCACAGAGGCAAGAGGAGGAGTCAGTAGGTGTTCCCACCTTAGACAAGAGAGTGGCAGATTGCTAGACTTATACATTACATTCAAAGAGACATGCAGCGCCCCCCAGTGTCCAAAGCAGGCTGAGTCGCCTATTCCAACTATCATGGCCATTTTGGGACCAATCCTGGCTGTTTTAGGCCTAATCCTGGCCATTGTGGGCCCAATCCAGGCCAAAATGGGCCCAAAATGGCCAAAAATCAGGTGGGTGGGGCCACCTGACATGTGACCTCTTTGGAGAACTACCGGAACTGCGTTCCTGCGCATTCCCCTTCGAAATGAGCCCTGGCAGTAGAAAAGAGCAAGAGTCTAATAGGCACCTCTAAGACTAACAAAATTTGGGGTAGGATATGAGCTTTCATGAATCATAGCTCCTTCAGATACCAGTCGAAAAGAGCAAGTGTCCAATAGCACCTATAAGACTAACAAAATTTGTGGTATGAGCTTTTGTGAGCCACAGCTTACTTCTTCAGATCTGAAGAATTATCTGAAGTAGCAGCACCTATAACAACATTGGTGGTAGGGTATGAGCTTTTGTGAGCCACAGCACTTCAGATGTGAAGAAAAACTATCTGAAGACTAACAAAATTTGTGGTAGGGTATGAGCTTTCATGAGCCACAGCACACTTCTTCAGATCTGAAGAAGTATGTGAAGAAGTGACCTGTGGCTCACGAAAGCTCATACCCAAATTTTGTTAGTCTTATAGGTGCTACTGGACTCTTGCTCTTTTCTACTAGTATGTTGGAAGTAGGAGAAAAAGTTCTTTCTATCTACTCTCCACACCCCGTGACCCCATGAATCAAGAGCCAAGTTTAGCACTTTTTGCTTCTTGATAGCTGAACAGAATAGATCTTGATGGTTGTTGTGGGTTTTCCGGGCTGTATTGCCGTGGTCTTGGCATTGTAGTTCCTGACGTTTCGCCAGCAGCTGTGGCTGGCATCTTCAGAGGTGTAGCACCAAAAGACAGAGATCTCTCAGTGAGAGAGAGATCTCTCAGAGATCTCTCAGTGAGATCTCTCAGAGATCTCTCAGTGACCATGGCAATACAGCCCGGAAAACCCACAACAACCATTGTTCTCCGGCCGTGAAAGCCTTCGACAATACACAGAATAGATCTTGGTGTACTTCTCCTCCCACTTCCCCCCAGCAGTACGTGTGGAACTCCCTCTGCAGGGAAATTCATCTGTCACTCTCTCTTATTGCCTTCCACCAGCCCGTGAATTTGTTTAGGTTGAAGTTTCCCCACGAACTCTTATTAGCCCTCTTTCCAGTTTCTGTGTTTATATGTGTTCATGTGTTTAGATGTTTTGTTTGTTTTAAATATTTTATATTTTTTTTTATTTATGTGCTGTTTTAATGTTTGAGATGCCGTAATGTTTAAAAAGTTTCAGCGACCTCTGGGAATATTTAGCACACTATGTTGGGGGGAAGCTTAAAGCTACATGAAAAATGTTAAGCAGAACCTAGTTGTGCTAAGAAGCAACATATATGCTGCAAACAGTGAGCAAGGCGCAAGGTTTGTGATGCACACAAACAGGAAAGAGTAATGCATTATGAAATTTTGACAGATGACCACATACGAATAACGCTTTCAAACGATAAGGGCTAGAAACGTAATTGTTCATTCAAATGAATGCTAGAATTCTTGGGCGTTCGATGTGTGCTGTGGGCTTTCTGTGACCTGAGGTGCCGTCATAGCTGGACAATTCACAGATGTCCCAGGATATCGTTTGCTGAGTAGTGATAGAATGTTGAACGGGGATGACCCAAGTTAAAATCCTGACCCAACTACTAGGTTCACTGGATGACCTTGAACCAGTCACTCTTTCTCAGACTAACATACGCCACGCCACAGAGATCCAAATGAAGGGAGGAACGTGTATCTCAGGTCTTTGGGAAAGAGGGATAACATTGAGAGAGAGAGAATCATAGAATCATAGGGTTGGAGGAGACCTCTAGAGTCATCTAGTCCTATGTCACTTTCCTCTGGAAGTGACGTTGTGACCTAGCCCACATTGCTGTGGGCAAAGCAGGCTGTTGGCAGCTGGCCTCCCCGCCCCCCCATAGCAGAAGGCCTTATACCCCAAGCCAAAACATCTTTTGCTGTTTGTGCTGGAGTAGACAGAGGAAAAGTTGACGGGTGCCTGTCTGTTTCCTGACTCCCACTGGAGAGCAACACCGGGTAAGGCTGACCTATCCTTCAATACTTTCTGAAACCACCAGCCACAACCAGTTGGCAAACAGGGAACAAAACCCCATTTTAGGGTTCTGCTAACACAACTCAGCTCCACTTATCTACCTTCCTCCGGCCCCCTTGGGCTGGCTGTTCCTTTCTGCAAAGGCAACTTCCAAAGGATTTCAGTCTCCCCAGAAGCTGGACAGCATCCAGATTGACAGACAGGGTCACCGGTAGGTCCGCAGGCCTCAGCGCTGTCTATCGGGTCAATAATACATAAACGAAGAAGGATTTATAGCCGAGTCTGGAACAGCTTATTAGACTGTAGTGGGCTTTACAAACAAATCCCCTTTGAAGAAATGCCTAAATGGGGAATTATGTGACAATTTGCCGAGGCGGCCACTGCAAGAGCAATGAAGAGGAGAGCCAGGAAACGGTGCTGAGCATGTGCTCAGCATTCAGAGCAGTGGTTTTGGGCCTTCCGAAAACCTTTTTGCTGCTACAAACCTCCAGAACGTCTGCCAGAGATCCCCAGAGAACTGCATTTCTAGTAGAGTTGCCAGCTCCAGGTTGGAGATGGAGATTTGGAGGGTAGAACCTGGGGAGGGCAGGGTTTGGGGAGACAATGGGCTGCCTGGAATGCCACCTTCCAAAACAGCCGTGTTCGCCAGGGGAACTGATCTCCATGGCCTGGAGATCAGTTGTCATTCCAGGAGATCTCCAGCCACTATTTGAAGGCTAAGACAAACAAAAGAGGCAGTGGTTGCTTGCCAGCCACTGTGTGAAGGCTGGGGAAACCCTAATTTCTAGGGAATGCGCTAGAATACGCTATCACTTCACATAAGGCTCTGGATTTTAAGAAGCCTGTGTAGCTGCTTTGCACATGATGGAGAAGGCTGGTTGGGAGCAGAGAAATGAAAGGATGTGCCGTCCGTGATGTCACCAATGTTACTACATCACTTCTGGGTACAGCCCGGAATGGGTAGCTCTAGGAATTACCAAAAACTCTACAGTAAACTGTATGATAAACTCTACCATAGAGTTTCTGGTGATTCCTAGAGCTACTCATTGTCAGCAAAGAGGCCTATGGTACTTTTTTTCTCCTGCTGCCTCTTGGAGGTAGCAAGCAACAGCAACAATGGCCAGGAGATTGCCTGCCATAAGCAGGCACATGGTAAGCCTAGGCACGGCACAATTTCTACGAGATGCAGTATGAATGCAAAGGCCTCCAAAGGAGTGATGTTTCAAGGCGAAGAATCACTGTGAGGCCACATAGAAAGAATGATCGTCAAAATGACATATTAAAAAGGCCTCATGCTTTCCCCACCACAGCCATGTGTCCAGTTGACAAACATACTTTTTTTGAATTAGATAATCTGTTAATTTTATTAAATAAATGAACGATACAGTTATATTTCTGGTTATACATCATTGGCGGTGATGAATTCAAAAAATGGATACCATTTATCTGTTAATTTGGTTGGTTTAGGATAAACCTCAGTTTTAACAAGACTATGACTATTTCAATTATGAAATGTTCCTATATTTTACTGTACCAGTTTGTTAATGTGGGTGCCTTTTGTGATTTCCATTTCGCGGTGATTGTTGTTTTCGCAGGTACTAAGAGAGTTCTTATAGGATACAGTTTGATTTGTGGAATTTTTGTATTATGCCGTAACTCTAAGAAGATTATTTCTGGTTTTGGTGGAATAGTGTGGGGCAAACACACTCTGGGAGTTTGGTGCTTGAGTCAATTCCCAGAGACCCAGAGGCCTAATTCAGATCGGAACTGTGGTGCATGTGGAAGACATACTGCTAAGGTTGCCAAACTCCAGGTGGGCCCTAGAGATTTCCCAGAATTCCAATTGATCTCCAGACTACAGAGATCAGTTCCCTGGGAGGAAATGGCAGCTTTGGAGGGTGGGCTCTATGATGTCACATCCTCCCCCTTCCAAACCTCACAGACCTCAGACTCCATCTCCAAATCTCCAGGAATTTCCCAACCCAGAGTTGGTAACCCTACTTCCCTCAGCACCATTTTTTTCCAACCTAAAGCTGTACTGTGGGGGCCACATATAAAACAGGCCTATAACATGTAACACGCGAACCAGGTCTATGAACATATGAATCAGGCCTATAAAATAAATATTTTGACAAACATTAGATGAAGGCAGCCAGCCTCTATTCCCCACCATGGTTCAGTCTGGTGGCAAATGAAAAATAAAACAAATTCTCAGTTGCCTACAGTGAATATTTCGTAAACGTTACGCGAATAACACACACCAACAAGCCCATACTTAGGATGAAAAGCAAGCCCAGTAAAGATCTGTATACTGTGCCAGTAAGAATGTGGTTGAAGTTCTTCCCATCTTTGTTTCTTCATTTATTTATAGTCCGCTTTTCTATCTGAGACAATGCCGATTACAAAATTTAGCAATTAATGGGAACCAGGGGTCATTTCGTGGAAAAAGAGCTGAAGGAACTCATTAGCATAACTCATTAGCACAACTCATTTGCATATGCCACACCCCTTGACATCACCAGAAGTGTGCCATTAGCGTAACTGATTTGCATATGCCACACCTCCTTACTAGAGATGGGCACAAACCACATTAGGAACGTCAAAAACCCACGAAAATGGCGATCGCGCGATCATGATCCAGCGGATCGTGATCATCCACGGCCAACGATCCAGCAGTTGGGAGAGACCTGGATCCTGGTGTTCAGGCTTGGTTCGGGAATCCAGACACTCAGGTGCTAGCAATCTATTCCCCTGGCAACGGAGCCATGGGAATGCCTGAGCTCTGTTTGCCCTCCTTCTGTCGACCTGGAAACTCCAATGGAAGTCCACCAGGCTCGGCTGCCACCAGCCTCAACCACGTTCCTGCCCTCGGTGGGAATACCAAGGCACTCCACTTTGGCCTGGCGGGTGGGCACATGGGGGGTGCTGCCAGCGAGCGGCGAGACCCCCCGCCTCCTCCCCGTGCCCACCAGACCTGGCGGCCGCCGGCATCACCCACCGTTCCTGTATCACTGGGAAGGGAACAGCAGGGCACCCCTCCGCTTTTGCTTCCACGATCCACAATCCATGGTTCGTTTCGGGAACGGGAGATGTTTGTTGCTGTTTGGGAATTCGGGATCGTGGTCTGCACCGAACCACGATCCTCTGGATCATTAATTTTTTTTGGTTCGTTCCCATGTCTACTCCTGACATCACCTATCCTGGCTGTTTTGGACCCAATCCTGGCCATTCAGGGCTGAAATTGGGCCCAAAATGGCGAAAAGGGGCTGAAAATGGCCGAAAAGAGCCCCAAAATGGTCAGGATTGGGCTGCTGCTGAGCGAGAGAGTGATCCACCACCCATCAGAGGCCCGATCCTGGCCGTTTCGGGACCAATCCTGGCTGTTTGGGATCTGATCCTGGCCATTTTGGGCCCGAATTGGGCCGTTTCGCCCTGATCCAGGCCGAAATGGGCCCCAAAATGGCCAAAAATCAGATGGGTGGGGCCACCCTACGTGACCTTTTTGGAGAACTACTGGAACTGCATTCCTGCGCGTTCCCCCTCAAAATGAGCCCTGATGGGAACAGTATCTGACATGGCAATGCAAAAACCGAATTACAGAAATTAGAAAACAATGCAGTAAAAACAAGAAAATGCATACAGTGGACTATGCCGTAAATGATAGCCCTTATCCCTTTATTAAGTCATCCCCCTGAACAATCTGAGTTTTACAGTCCTTTCTTTTTATAAAACCATCGTCCTGTACAATTCCATTTCCTCCCCTTTTTTTTTCCAGCTTTGAGTTCCCTGAGAGCGAAAGTAGCTGTAAGAAATTTCTTTTATGCCCACCCATTCTTGAGAGGCCCCATTAAAACTGAGAACTTGGGGGGAAAGGCCCGGAGGGTGCCTTTAACTCATTAGATAGATTGTTATCCCATTTTGCTTTGAATTAAAATCAAGGCTGTTTTCAAATGCTCGACAAACAGATAACACACAAAACTTTAAATCTCACTGGGAAGCCAATAACAGTTTTTAAGAAAATTAAAATAAATTATTTCAAAGGGTTTTTTTTTCCCCCACCGAGTGTTGTTTGGGAACTTTGTCAACATTAAAATATCACCACCAACTCAATATCATTTTCTAACTTTTGACTTAACATCTCCAGGCAGACATAGTTCATTGACAAAAAATTAGCCAGCCTGCCTTCCTATCATATACATTTATATATTAAATTTGTTATCAGGGCAGGGCCATATTAACCCATGGCCGGGCCCCTAGGCTTTCAGGTATTTAGGGCCCCCTCTGGCACTTCAATCTTTCACCCCACTACAGCTGACGTACTGACTTTGGTACGGTAGGTACTAGACCGCAGTACGTAGCCCTGTATCCATTTTGAGGGTCTCCTGAAGAATTCTGGTCACAATTTTAAAAAATATTTTTATTGCGCGAGTAGAACTCTTCAGGAAAGCACACTTTGGGGGTATAATTGTTCTACTCTGTAATATTTTGAAGTGAATTTTTAAATTATTATTTATTAAATATATGTATATATATAACTTATGGATAATTGTTTTAATGTAAGAGACAATTTGTTTCACTTCAGTAAGGAAGCAGATAATTATCTTATTAAAAGAGATTATATAAGATAATCAATTAATTGTAATTTATGTGGGTGTGTAAAAATTGACGGGCCCCTAGTCCTTGCGGAACCCCTAGGCTTCGGCCTAGTCAGCGTTATGAATAAAATGGCCCCGTATCGGGGGGGGGGGCATCATGAAACATGAACCGAACAAAGGTTTTCTTCTGAGAGTTGGGGGTAGGTTGTTGACTCTAAATTGAGAAATTCTTGGAGAGTAGGGGGCGGTGCCTGGGAAGGGCGGAGTTTATGGAAAGGCGGGAACTCTACAGGATGTGATGCCATAGAACCTATCTTCCAAAGCAGCCATTTTCTTCAGGGGGACTGATCTCTGTAGTCTGGAGATCAGGTATGATTCCGGAAGATCTTCAGGCCCCACCTGGAGGTTGGTGACCCTAGGATGGTGGCATTTGGGGGACAGGATGGATCTCACAATTGTATGACACCAAAGAGTCTACACTCCAAAGCAGCCATTTTCGCCAGGGGAACTGATCTCTGCGATCGTGATCAGGGCTAATTCTGGGAGATCTCCAGGCTCCTCCTGGAGGCAGGCAACCCTTATGCAGGCACAACCTGAAGGCTAGCAGCCCCGTTTGGGAGACCCTCAGGAAAAGAATGGGATGCCAGATGGGGCTTGAGAAAACAGAGGACATTAACTGAAATCTCACGCGTACCCTTTTGCAAATTCTTGCTCTGTTCATGGAAGAGCTTGCACAAGCCTTCCTCTCTCTCTCTCTCTCTCTCTCTCTCTCTCTCTCTCTCTCTCTCTCTGTTTTGGGGAGATTTCTCTAATTCTCCCTTGCGATGTCCCTCTCCACAGAGCATTCCCATCTGTTCCAAGGGGTCCCTGCTCCTCTGGAACAAATTTTCAAATGCAACAGAGACTATACGATGAAACAGTTAGCGCGAAGAGACTGGATCAAGGAAGAAGCTGTTTTGTGTTGGGCTTCAGAGCTTTTGTTATTGGCTACGTCTCCCCCCCCCCCCTCCCGGCACCATAAATCACCAGATAACCCTCTGTCCCCACCAGGCAGAATTAGGCCCCACCAGGCTCCACCCCCTGGTCTCCCAAGCTCCTCCCCCAAGGACCTGCAGATCAGGGAACCATTAATAATCATTTCTAGCGCTGGGGAATATCGAAAACCAACCCACCTTCCCCAAGAAACAGGCAATGTCATAAGCTACTGGACTCTTTTTGATTTTGCTACTACAGACTAACACGGCTAACTCCTCTGGATATAAGTGGGTATGGCCTTTCAAGCTGAAATCCCAGATTCTTACAGCTCAGACAGGATAGTAAAAGCCAGTACATTTTCTGCATAAAACAGCAAAGCATGAGCAGAGTATTGTTACCAACTGACTACATGGCTCTCATTTTCTCTCCACTCGCCCCCTTTCGTAATATTCTGCAGCTGTATCTGTTTGACTGTGTTAGGTTTCAAGCCAGTTTGGTGTAGAGGCAGTTTTGTATAGTGGTTAAGAGTGGTAGGACTCTAATCTGGAGAACCAGGTTTGATTCCCCACTCCTCCACTTGAAGCCAGCTGAGTGACCTTGGGTCAGTCACAGCTCTCTCAGAGCTCTCTCAGCCCCACCCACCTCACAGGGTTGTTGTGGGGATAATAGTAACGTACTTTGTAAATTGCTCTGAGTGGGTGTTAAGTTGTCCTGAAGGGCAGTATATAAATTTAATGTTGTTGTTGTTGTTATACACACAGAGCCAACAATGCTGCTGCCAATCTCCTTGGCCTGCTGCACTTACTAAGCCTCTGAACAAGCAGATATTTGGCTTTTTCCCACTGGAAAACACACATGCTTTGTTATCAACTACACATGACATGTTATGCCCTTTAATACAAGTTTTAAATTGTCATATCCCAAGTTACACTTCTGGTCCCATTCCAGAACATTCGTGCTGTGGGAAGGAGGGGGCTGACATTGACAGAGAGGCTGTTCTCGGCTGCATGGCAACTGCAACGTGCAGCCTGCGACGGAAGCCTCCAGGCTGGACAGATCCTATTCATTCCCACAACCTGCTTTACAGATGTAGTACGTTAACCTCGAATGGTTTGGAAAATGCAGAATTAACCTAAGGAGAAGCCTTTATATGTGACACAATTTCATCCAGTGGCCAATTTGTTCAAAGGCCAAGTCTGCCCCCTGGTGGTAGGAAAGTGCTCATAAATGCTGCTATCTCGCTCTGTATTTGTGACAGCTTCATTTTATTTATTTTCTGTGGCCAGTGATTGCTACTGATGATAGCCAAGAACCACTTTTTTTCTCAATCAAAATGAGAACCCACCACTCCTGAAAAGGTTTAGTGCAGTAAGAACAACACACCTTCAGAACAGCTCATCCTCTGAATTCCTGCATAAGTCTCCTGAATGAAAAGATGCGAGATCAAACTAGTGACTCCTACAGAGATGCAACAGGAAGCTTCCTCTGAAAAGAAAAAAAATTCTGCTGCAGCAGAAGTTACTGGATGATTCAATCACATTTGAGGGAACGCATGGTGGGATTGCACATACGCCAACAAAGCGTATTGCAAGGACACTAAAGCAAAGCAGGAGTCATACAGAGATGCTTCAGGTACCCTCCTCCTTCGTGTATGGGTGCTTTAGGATCAAGGGATTACTAAATTACATTATTTCTCAAGCTGTGATTCTCAAGTTCCCTTGTGGTCTACAGTTTGGAAATTACTGTACTAGTTTGTCCGTGAATACTTCAATTTTAACAGCAATGAAAAACCCTCTCTTTTTTGGATAAGTTCTACATTTTATGGGCTCACTCATTCTATGAACCACGGGAAAAAAATTTGGCACAACTACAGTTTTATTGATTGAATGATTGACAATGTTTCTATTCTGCCTTTCTACCCAATCAGGGCCACCAAGGAGGCCAACAGAGCAAGCATAACAAGAAATCATTGTAAAAACATTTAAAAATCAGAGCGGAAATACATAGCTAAAATCCATAACGGCAAATTAAAATATTATGGTTGCCAGGTATTCTGAGGCCAAGACCCTGAGAGTATGAGGAATGTCTTAAGATTTCCACAGTTGCACCAGGCAGGGCTTGGGAGTACTTGGTAGCATTTTTAAAAGATGGCTTCCACCTGATTGCCAAAACAAGCTTATCGCCCTCTCGGGTTCTCAAAATGGTGATCGCCTCTTTCCCAAAGAAAGAGAGTGGAAAGTACCAAGAACAGAAGAATGTGCTATGAAAGTGAGTTTATTTTTTTTTTATAGTCCACCTTTTTCACTGAAACTCAGGGTGGATTTATACAGCATAATAAGGAAATATGATCAACTGCAGGAACATTATCGGATACGCCTCCAGCATATCTGTCATGTGTTATGGATTCCTTGTTGCAGTGTGTAGTGTACCTCTGAGAACATGCAGAGGGAACCTGTTTTGTTGACTGGTTGCTAGCTGCTTATCTTGCAGGTGTTTTGGTTACAATTTCCTGGCCGGCCTGAGAACGTGGCCTTGAAGTTCCAGCAGAGACTGCACCAACCTCCTAAGAGACTGAGCAGAGCTCATCCCGTCCCTCCTCCCCTCTCTCCTGGCTCCCTGGCTCAGCGCGCCAAAACCCTAATGGACTTTCTTTCCCAACTGGGGGTGTGGACTTTGTCCTGTAATTAACCTTGCTTTGCTACCTTGAGTCACTTCAGCCAATGATCCTGTCTGACCATCTTGATACTGGTATTCTTCTTTAATAAAGTAACTTTAACTCATACACCTGAGTGATGCAGTGAAGTACTTGGGGAAAATACCGGGCAAGACCTGACAGACATGTTCCTCAGAACTGAGATGAAATAGGTGTGTGTGAAAACCTGTCAAGTCATAGCCAAATCACAGCAAGGCCTCATGAGGTTTTCAAGGCAAGAGATGTTCAGAGGTGGTTTGCCATTGCCTACTTCTGTGTAACAACCCTGGATTTCCCTGGTCATCTCCCATCAGGGTTGCCAGGCCCCTATACCTTCCTGGTGGGAGGAGGTACCTAGCACTTACCTCATGCCTTCTGTGTTCTTTGTTTCCTGCATACACACAGTGCACACATGCTTCCAGCGCTTGCGTGATGATGTCACTTCCAGGAAGTGACATCATCACACTGGCTGTGGGTGTGATCTCATGCTTTGCATGGGGCTAATTCTGGTCCATTTGCAGGGCCGGATTTAGGGGGCCAGGGGGGTCGCTTGCCTCAGGCGCCCCCAAACAGAGGGTGCCAGGAGTGCGTGCTCCTGGCCCGCCAGCAGCAGCAGTGACAGCTACACGGGAGGGTTGGCAGGCCGCCTGTGTTGCACTGCGCTGGGCACTTGCTGTGCTGACGGGGTGGCTGGATTGCTGCATGCTCTCGGCCCTCCAGTAGCAGCATGGGCGGCTGTGCAGGAGGGCAGGGAGACCACACTGATGGGGCAGCAGGCTTGCCACACACTCTCGGACCTCCAGCAGCAGCGTGGACAGCTGTGTGGCAGGGTTGGGAGAGCCGCAGCAGCAGAAATGGAGGGCTCGCTCCTGGTGGGGGCACCCTGCATGATGAGGAGCACATGTGGGGACAGGGGTGCCACTAGAATTGGGTTGCCCCAGGTGCTGGCAACCCACGATACAGCTCTGCCCATTTGGGACCAAAATTGGCCCCAGCAAAGTACAGGAGCACACCCACAGCTGGCGCAACAACATCACATCAGGAAGTTACATTGTCCAGCCCCACCGAGATTGCATCCAGTGCACACTTTCCTGAGTTGCAGGCAATCTCGGGGGGGGGGGGCTTGCCACCTCTCACTGATCTCCGGCGATCAGTGGGCAACAGGGCAAACCCCTGGGCGATGGGAAGCCTGTCTCTCACCCAATACTAACCAGGGCCGACCCTGCTTAATTCCCAAGATCTGAGAAGATCAGGCTAGCCGGGGCCATCCAGGGGAAGGCTAGCCCGAACAGGGTGGAGAGAAAGCCGCAGGAAACATTGTTCCTCTCTGACTCCGCACCCTAAGACTTTGTGCATTCCCCGGGAGACTCTCTTCCTCGTTGGATGCTCCAAAGGAACCGAATGAATGTAACCTGGGGAAGCAGGTGGGTTTGCGACAGCAGCCCCCACCTCACCGTATGTGTCTCATTTGATTGTATGCAAATGAGGCTCTGTTTGAATGGATACGGATTTGAATATATTTAAGTGACTATTTTATTTATATTTTATATATTTTATTTATATTTTAATATGTCCACATAAAGGCTTATCTGGAACTCTCTGTGCATTCGGGATTCTGTGAAGAGACCCACATATTCAATCGTATGTGTATATGCAGGCTCAGTAATATGGTTGCCAGTTCCAGACTGGAAAATTCCTGGAGATTTGGGGGGTGGAACCTGGAGAGGGCCAAGTTTAGGGAGGCGAGGGGTCTCAGC
Source organism: Eublepharis macularius (assembly GCF_028583425.1). Taxonomy (NCBI): domain Eukaryota; kingdom Metazoa; phylum Chordata; class Lepidosauria; order Squamata; family Eublepharidae; genus Eublepharis; species Eublepharis macularius. Next base: position 8,951,613 of record NC_072791.1, on the reverse strand, counting down.
AGGGCATAATGCTATAGAAGCCTCCCACCAAAATAGCCATTTTCTCCAGGGGAACTGCTCTCTGTAGCCTGGAGATCAGTTGTAATTCCAGGAGATCTCCAGCCACCACCTGGAAGCTGGCAACCATACGGTTGCCAACTCCAGGTTGGAAAATTCCTAAAAACTTGGGGGTGGAGTCTGGGGACAGCGAGGTTTGGGAGCGGGGGGGGGGCGACCTCAGCAGGATATAATGCTAAAGACTCCACCCTCCAAAGCAACATTTTCTCCAGGGGAACTGATCTCTACAGTCTGGAGATCAGTTGTCATTCTCTGAGATCTCCAGGCCCCAACTAGAAGTTGGTAACCCTATAAGGATTGCCAAGTCCAGCTTGAGAAATTCCTGGAGATTTGTGAGTAGAGTCTGGGGAGAGCAAGGTTTGTAGAGCGTAGCTCAGCTGGGATGTTACGCCATACAGTCTGCCCTTCAAAGCTGCCATTTCTTCCCGGGGAATTGATCTCTGTAGCCTGGAGATTCGTTGTAATTCTGAGAGCTCTCCAGCCCCCACCAAGGTGATTGGCAACTCTTCTCAAGAGTCAGGCCTGCTCGACGTGCGTACTGATACACGTGTCGCTCTTTGGGTGGTGAGACATACGTTTATGAGTACAGGTGGTCCGCCAGCCCCTGGGGAGGTCGTGAGGACAGGGTTTGCCGCTTAGCCGGTTGCAGTTGGGGCTGCTTTTTGGTTGGACGCTATAAATAACATCTGGGAAGACACCTGTATGGAAAGAAAAGAAATCAAATACATTAAGGATCATAAGTGATTCATACTTACCATCTCTTCTACCCACGGAGTACTTGCCTTGTTCCTAAGAGGATCGGAGCGGGGCATGGAGTTCCCTGCATGGTTTGGACTGTGAGATAAGGACATTCTTAGAGATAATTAGAGTATATGAATGCACTGTTTGCACATGGTATGAATTTTTCACATAGTGATTGTCCTTTTGTTAAATAATAACAACTGAATATTTTTTCTAAATACCCGGGTAATTTTTCATTCTGTAGTCTTTCTTCTGTACCGGGTATTGCCTTGTTATATTGTCTGCTTTATAAACGGCAGCAGAATTGTGAGCTCGGATTTTTGCCACTTCTGACTGAAAAAGAAGAATCACCTTTTAACTTGTCCTTTCATTAAAAAAATCTCTGCTAGTGAAAATGTAGTAGAATATCAGGAAGAAACACTGAGCGTAGTCCACCCTCGGTGGTGTTTCTGTGTCTGTAAGGACTTTTTTACACAGGGGGCACTCACGAATGTGACTCCTGGATCTGCTGTCTGCAGTGGTACAATCCATCCTACCCCTTCAGGACTGTACCACTTTGTTAGCTAATTGTTAGCCTAAATTTAAGTGGATTTGGAGTTAATAGATATTGGTAAAATTAATAAAGTAGATATTTTATTTAATCGTTAGCTTAAACTTAAATATATTTGAAGTCAATAGATAGTAATAGATAATAGATTTTTAGTTAATAATAATAGATTCGAAGCTAACAGATAGGGCTTAGTTTAAGAAAGCAGAATGTAAATATGATATAATGAGTTACAGAAATAGGGGATAGATTAGGAATAGATTAAGATATAGGGTTGGAAAGCTGTTGGAAGTCCTGAAAAAGGGGGGAGGGAAAGGGTGGGGGAAAATGATATTGAGATGTTATTTGAAAGTTGTATGTATTAATATTCTCACCTAATAAAAAATTTTTGAAAAACAGGACTGTACCACTTTGTCCTGCAGCAAGGGTAGACCTCAAAAAAATAGATCTTGGGTTTGGAAAATTCTCCTTCAGACTCCATCACTGCAAGCTTAAGCAGAGATACTGCAGTCTAAGCCCAAGGAAATCAATGGGGCTTCGATTGGAGTAACTCTGCTTAGGGTTGTCCTGGAAAGCTGAGAAAGCTCACATCGTCCTTGACTGGGCTCAGACATGACTTTGTGTTATGAACTGTTCGTGTTGGCTGTGAAGGCAAAGAGCGCACAAGCCAGAAAGGAATCACCCAAGTTATAATAATAACATTTGATTTATATACCTCCCTTCAGGACAACTTAACACCCACTCAGAGTGGTTTACAAAGTATGTTATTATTATTATCCGCACAACAATCACCCTTTGAGGCAGGTGGAGCTGAGAGAGCTCTGAGAGAGCTGTGACTGACCCAAGGTCACCCAGCTGGCTTCAAGCGGAGGAGTGGGGAATCAAACCTGGCTCTCCAGATTAGAGTCCTGCCGCTCTTAACCACTACACCAAACTGGCTCTCTCAAGTGAGGGAAATGGCATCTTCTCTACCAGTTGCTATTAGTCCCCCGGCTATTAGTCACGAAGGGGAATTAAGGGGGGTCATTAAATGAAGAGGGGGGGGGATGAGCATTGCACTTCCCCAGAACAGTACCCTATACCCAGATTGGGAAATTCTATGGCTGCTATTTAAGGCTAATCTAACTCCCTTTCAGATGTTATGATCACGTGTACGGGTAGCCTACATCCCGCAAAATGGGAGTGTGCACTACATGAGCCTCCCAATACATGCAGTTACCATGTTGTGCGAACTGGAACAATGTATGTGTTTACCACGTGCGTACAGCTTTGGCGCATGCAAACTGACCACCGGGGTTTTCAAGGTTCGTGTTCATATTGGGGAAGGCAATGGCAAACCACCCCGTAACAAGTCTGCCAAGAAAACGTCGTGATGTGACATCCTCCCATGGGTCTTGTAATGACTCGGTGCTTGCACAGGGACTAACTACTAATATGTTCATGTGTGCCAAGGCTCTACACATGTGGTTAATGCACGTGTTGCCCCTATTCACACAACATGGCAACCGCATCAAGTAGGTTTGTTTACCATGTCTGCATCTAAATGCTGCGACACAATTAGGTTATTATTCTTGCCTTCTTAGTACAATGTCTGAATTTGGAGATTAGATCCTCCGTGGGAAGGGGTATGGACAAATGTGGTTGGACAAGAATCAACCAGGGTTCTTTTCACAAGGAAGGAAGGAGGAAGGAAGGAAGGAAGGAAGGAAGGAAGGAAGGAAGGAAGGAAGGAAAAGAAAGAAAGAAAGAAAGAAAGAAAGAAAGAAAGAAAGAAAGAAAGAAAGAAAGAAAGAAAGAAAGAAAGAAAAAGAAAGAATCCAAGCAAATACGGTTCATAGTTTGGGAAGCAAGCTGGAGCTACTCATGAGTCTATTTTGAAGAAAAGAGTAATATCATAAGAACGGGTTGGCCACTGTATGAGACAGGATGCTGAACTAGATGGACAACTGGTCTGATTTAGCACAGCTCTTCCTAGGCTCTTACGATTGTTCAGATATGATTCCATGCCAGTTGAAGAAAAAACCAGAGATGCCAGTCTCCGGTGGTGCTGGATGCCTTCCACTGGAAGGAGAACTGACTGCCTTTGCTGGCTCCCCCCCGCCCTCCCCAAGAGGTCTTTCCACATTTCCTCACCTTTTCAACAGGTGTGGCGTATCTGTTACTGCAGCAGAGCGGAGCTCCCGTCTGGAAGTGAAACCATAGACGGGGCTGGGTGGTGGTACTTTGGATTCACTTAGCTCACCGGGTGGAACTGCCAGCGAAACTAAATAGGCCTCAAACAAGAGACCCGGCCAGGCCCAATTAATAGAACTCGATCCTTTTACAGGCTTCCCTCACAGTCCTGATCACGAACCTTGAAAAGCAAATTGGAACAAGCAAATTGCCGATGAAAAGTCCTTTCAGCACCGGCTTGCGGTTCATCGTTGCTGAGAGTCAGAGGTTGCAGGGGGCAGAAGGACCAACTCGGCTCTACGGGAACAAAGGGGGCATTCTTCGAGCAAACGTGTCCTTTTTTTATTAAGGGGGTGGTGGTTTGGCATTCAAACTCGTACCTTCGGGTTCTGATGTTGGGCAAAAACAGCTGTTTTTAGCATGGCCGTTGGGTTTGATAATGAAATTATAACTAACAATGCAGTCCTAAAGTTTCAGTGAGCTTAGACTGGAGTAACTCAGTTTAAGATTGCCCTGTAAGCTTCTGCACTCAGTGGTTGATGAGAACAAAATTAATTTGCCGTAGAGAAATGGGCATGCAAACATGTGACAGGCAGGGTTGCCAACTCTGGGTTGGGAAATTCCTGGAGATTTGGGGGTGGAACCTGGGGACGGACCTCAGCCAGGTATAATGCTATCGAGTCCACCCTTCAAAACTGCCATTTTCTTTAGAGAAATTCTGTCATTTGGAGATCAGTTCTAATTCCAGGAGGTGTCTAGGTCCCACCTGGTGGTTGGCAACCCAAGCACCAGGCCTCCACATGAATGGTGGGGAAGGGGGTGGCTGACTCATTCCCTGCTGCACCAGCTGGCCAGACTAGATCTAGACAGCTTAAGTTTTGGGAAGGGAGATGTTGGTTGAACATTCAGAGATAAGTCCTAACCATGAAAGCATCATCATGACAATCAAACCAATAAGCTAGAGACCTGGTGGGCTCTCCATGGCTTGAAATCTTCAGGCAGAAGTTGGAGGGCTTTCAGCCATGCATAATATTTCTGGGTGGACAGATATAGACCACCAGAATGAGGAATGGCTTAAAACACCTTTAATAGCAGCACAGTTTGTGCTTCTGTAAGCCTTTTTTCTAGACCTAGGGCAAGTCCACAAATTCCCAGATCCTCAACAATGTAAAATATAAGGGGGTGGCTCTAAATTGTAAATTCTGGATGCTCGGGATATAGGTTTCCTGTGCCAAGCAGGCAGCTGGATCAATGGCCTCTACGGCCCAACTTCCCTCCAGACCTCGATTGGAATAAAAGGCCATACGTGGACATATAAGAATCACGTTCTGTGTGGACATAAAAGAATCCCATTCCATGCATGTATTGGCTGAAGGGGAAGGTTAAGGGAGCTTTTTAGTACAGAAATGCAGTCCATCTGGGTTGACACACTTGCTTGGTGTCAACGTTTTCTTCTTTGGCTGCCTCCTGGAAACCCTCGTTCGTGTGTGTGTGTGTGTGTGTGTGTGCATGCGCGCGCACGCGTGTGCACAAACTCCACATCTCAAGTGTCTGTGTCGCCTTTCCTCTTTCCCTGTCTATATCAAATGCTTATTTTCCCCAGTGCTGAAATTTAAATTACTCTTTTAGGGTTCCACATATACTGGAATTGTAGGGAGGGGGTCTCAGATGCTTCACTAATGAGTTACGGACCATAGACTTCACCACTATGTTGCCTTGCATATTATTTGTTGCTTTGAATACGTGCTCCTGTCTACTGCCTGTTCTTCCTGTTATCTAGTGTCAGTCCTAGAACTGATTATGTTCTGTTTCAGCAATTCTTCAGCTCTGTATTGGATCCTTGCTAATGCTATATCTTTGTAAAATCCTATGACATTGTTTATGGAAATGTCCCGGACACTGAATGGAAATGTCCTTGCTACTGATTGTACTAATCTCACACTATGTAATCCGCCTTGAGTCTCATTGAGAAAGGCGGACTATGAATGAATGAATGAATGAATGAATGAATGAATGAATGAATGAATGAATGAATGAATGACCAGTGCAGAGTGCTGGGCTCCAATTCTCATTATGCCAAGAGGCTCACTGGATGGACCTGGGTCAGTCACTCGCTCTCTCTCGGACCCACCTACCTCACAGGGCTGTTGTGAGGATAGAAAGGAGGAACTCCTTGGAGAGGGGGATGGGATAAAAAAGTAGCATTAGATAGCACTGATGGTACTTAGTGGTAATCATATGTGTGAATAGGGAGGATTTTCTAATCCGTATAGACGGAAGGTGACTGGCAGTCAATTCAAGACTGATAAAATCATAATAATGTTATATTTATATACCGTCCTTCAGGACAACTTAACATCCACTCAGAGCAGTTTACAAAGTATGTTATTATTATCCCCACAACAATCACCCTGTGAGGTGGGTGGGGCTGAGAGAGCTCTGAGAGAGCTGTGACTGACCCAAGGTCACCCAGCTGGCTTCAAGCAGAAAAGTGGGGAATCAAACCCAGTTCTCCAGATTAGCGTCCTGCCACTCTTAACCACTAGACCTAACTGGCTCTCCATGTCTTCTTTTCACCATGCACATTTAACTTGTGGAACTCATGGCCACAGGACAGCATGGTGGCCAACGGCTTTGGCAGTTTTAACAGGAGATTGGATAGGTTGGTGGAAAGCAGAGAAATGGAGCCTCCATGGTCAGGCAATGTGCCTCTGAATATCTGTTACTTAGGGCATTAACAAGAAGGAAGAGGTGTGGCCTCCACATGCCGCTTCTGGAGTGCCTGGGCGCATCTGGTCAAGCACTTCGGGAAACAGGATTCTGGTCAGAGTGGACCTCTGAGCTGTTCCGGCAGAGCTTTTCTACACTGTAACAACTGTAGTTCTTCTCAGTTCATAGCTATTTCTCCAATGGACTGCTTGAATATTTTTCAGCTTTGGGGACTTATTTTTAGCCCCTTTTTCCCCTTCACCCACTAACATAGCTGAAATAATTACCCCTTTCCCCCTTATATTTCCCCCCAAGGCTTATATTTACCTATTTGTTAAAAGGATTTCTCCTGCCGGCATGCTGTTGCTGTGACAGGAAGACTTTGAGCGCGCAGTAGGTGAAATAATATTGTATATTGCACAGCAAACCCCCTGCAATTGAATGTTAATTTAACCAATAAAGCAACAGCACAATAATTATGAGCATAATCATTCCTTATCTCTTAACGGGGTTAAAAGTAGAAGTCAAATTTACCCTGTAGCGATCACCAGCGCAGAAATTACTACACCCGTCACTCGGAGGAGTGCTCTCTCTCTCTCTCTCTCTCTCTCTCTCTCTGCTGTGGATTCCTAACACAAACACCAAGACAGGGGTGGCGGGGACGCCTCCTCTCTACATTTCCTCCAGGCCCCTCTACTTTTAGTGCCTTTCCATCACCGGATCGTGGCCAGTCATCGCCTGCCCGCCTGCCCACCCCAGCATTGCCCTTAAACAGTACAAAACAGTCCAAACAAAACAGTACACACAAAGAGGTTCAACCTTGCCTCAACCAGGGCTCTTTCAGTCCTGGGACGTACCTGGTCTCTCTGGCGACCAAGATCAAGGTAATCCAGACTACAGTATTCCCCATTGCTATGTATGGATGGGAAAGCTGGACAGTGAAGAAAGCGGACGGGAAGAAAATTGATTCATTTGAAATGTGGTGCTGGAGGAGAGTTTTGCGGATACCAAATAAGTATCAGATAAATGGGTACTAGTTCAAATCAAGCCTGAATCCTCCCCAGAAGCTAAAATGACAAATTGAGGTTGTTGTATTTTGGTCACATTATGAGAAGACAAGAAGACTCTTTGGAAAAGTCAATAATGCTCGGGAAAGTGGAAGGCAGTAGGAAAAGAGGAAGACTTAAAATGAGATAGCTGGACTCAATAAAATCAAAAAGAGTCCAGTAGCACCTTTAAGACTAACCAATTAGTCTTAAAGGTGCTACTGGACTCTTTTTGATTTTGCTACCACAGACTAACACGGCTAACTTCTCTGCATCTATGGACTCAATAAAGGAAGCCACGTCCTCCAGTTTGCAAGATCTGAGCATGTCTATTAATGATAGGACGTTTTGGAGGTCTTTCATTCATAGGGCCGCAATAGGTTGGAGGCGACTTGACGGCACATAACACACACACCTACCTGGTGGAACTCTCTGTCTGTAGAGGCCCCGTCCCAGCAGGACCTGTTATCGTTTCGCTGGTCCTGTAAGATGGAGATGTTCCACTTACAATGACTGAGGCAGAGGAATCATCCAACCAGCCTTTTCTGGGGGAGGGCGATATGTGCCCCCGACCCTGTATTTATTAAATCTTAGCCATCCTGCCCTACAGGCCTTGATGATGTTTGAGAGGTGGGATGTAATATGGGCTACCTCCGGATGTTTTTAGTACAATATTTATATGATTGCTACTATTGTTTTATTATATGTTTTTATTATATGAATTTTTATGTTGTTAATCCGCTCTGAGCCCACTTGTGGGGAGAACAGACTATAAACTAAACAAACAAACGAATGAACAAACGGATAAATAAATAAATAACACATACATCTATCCCTCTATCAAAAATATACTGACTTAGCTTATGTGAGCTATGTTTCTTTACTTTGTTTTTGCACTGAATAATTCAGGAGGGCTTCTTTTACACAGGTGGGAGGGCTGTGCTGTAAGGAAATGATTCAAAGAGATGCATCGGTAAAGAGATAGGAACTATAGATTATACTACTGCATACTGTCTGTTGCTGTATGTTCCTGCTGGGTGGTTTCTGTGCTGTTTAATATGTCGTGTTTAATCACTTATGCTTTCTTTCAGAGTTGTTTCAGCTCTATATCGGATTTCGGCTTGTTTTCAAGTTTCTGCACATTTGGAATCTGCATTGTTTATAGAATGTCCCAGAGTCTCTCTACACGAGACATCTGACACGTGAAGAATGCATGTTGGGAGATGGGTAGTTGAGAAAGACAGAGCCCTTTGCTATACACTGAAGTTGTGTGAAGGGGCTGTGAAATGCCAGAAGGGAAACCTCAGCCCATTAGAACCTCTTAAGGTCCAAACTCTGGCTCTGGAAGGCAGCTCCAGCCCATTTCCACTCCTTGCTGCCCTCTGGTTGGAATTCACACAGTTTTAGATTGGAGAGGTGAAATTGACAGAATCTTCAGGGAGGCGAATATGAAATTAACAAACCCTCAGAGAAACGATCTCTGCCAGCTCTGTCTTTTAAAACTACGCTTCCCAGCTAACATTGCATCTCCCTAAACTTGACCAACATGCGCTGAGGCGTCTCGTGTAGAGAATGGCTGATACCGCACATGTTGGTTAATGCACTTCCAATCCTCTTTATAGATCATTTGAAATGGATTTTTTTCATGTGTGGAAGAAAAAATCCACCTCAAACCATTGATAAAGTGCATTGGAAGTGCATTATCCAACATGTGCGGAATCAGCCAGACTCTCGGCTGTTGGTCATATTGACTTTCACTGTGTAATCTGCCTTGAGTCTCAGTGAGAAAGGCAGACTATAAATAAAGTAAATAATTAAATAAATCTATACCCTTCTTTTCTGGGGGACACGGGTTCAAATCCTAATTCTACCCAGCTCTCCAGCATCTCAGGCAAAGATCTCTCACATCACCAGCCACCTCATCCTTTTAATTGGAAATGCCAAGGATTGAATCTGGGACGTTCTGCAAGCCAAGTAGACGTCCTCCCGTGGGGCCACAGCTCCTCCCAATGAGACATGTAAGCCGCTTTGAGCCCCCTTTAGGGAGAAAGTCAAGGTAGAAATAAAGTAAATAAATAAATAGACAGCTACATGTTGCAATTATTGCAGGAGGTGCAATCTCCTGCAATCTGGAAGTAAACGATGTATATTCAATATCATTTCACAACCCTCTTGCAAGCCAGACTGGCCTAGGTTTCTCAGACAACTATACGTGTACCTCAAAATTGCACTCTGAAACCGTTTTATGGCTGTCCCGGAAGGGTGCCACGCAAAAGTCTTATTTTCATGATTCTTGCTGCTCATTTGGTCATAGCCCTACACTGAAAGCTACAGAGCGCCCAGTGTTACAGCTTTGGCACAAGCACGCTTCCCATTTGGCCTCGTTCGAAAAATTAAAGCGTCAGCTGAAATTTCTTGAATGACTAACAAGTCCAGATTCTTTCTGTGTAACCTGACAAGCCCTTTCGTTCTTATATAAATGGTGAACCGGTTTATGTACAACTGCCTTTTTAACACAGAGACATTATGTGATGTAAACTCCAAACATTGTAGCACAATTTTGCTTTCGTACCTTTCACATCCTCCTACCAAATCCCCCTTTCCTTCATTTTTCTCTTGTAAGTAGAATGGTCAAACTTACTGTAGAATCATAGAACCTGGAAGGTGCCTCCAGGGTCATCTAGTCCAACCCCCCGCACAATGCGGGAAATTCACAACTACCTCCCCCACACACACACACACACTCACCCAGTGCCCCCTGCTCCGTACCCAGAAGATGGCACTTTGTGGGAAGTCAGATATCTGGCAATCAGATATGAACAGATTGCTTGGTCTGTTTGGTTTGTGCCAACCAGTCATGAATGTCTGCCAAACAGGTTTGCGCATTGCATTGTCTTCAAACTGTGCATGCGCAAGAATGCTGCTGATTGGCAGCCGTTACTGAGCATTACTGCTGCTGTGTTGGGAAATAATCTTCAATAAGGCAGGTTCTCTGGAGAGAAGGCATAGAAATTTTCTAAATAAATAACAATTAAAAGTAAAGCAAAAATGGCTGGCCTGCTCGTGTTTCCTGCAGCCATTAGACAGGATTTGGGGACAAACTGTGCAATTCTAAGAAGAGTTACTCCAGTCTAAGCCCATTAATGGGCTCAGAGCCAAGCTACAAGTGACGCCTGACACAGGTTGGATACTTGTCAGCTTCCCTCAAGTTTTGATGGGAAATGTAAGCATCCTGGTCTTGCAGCTGTAATGGAGAGCCAAGCTGTAAAACCAGGATGCCTACATTTCCCATCAAAACTTGAGGGAAACTGACAAGTGTCCAACCTGTGTTAGGCGTCACTTGTAGCTTGGCTCACAGACTGGAGTTTGCACTGAAAATGTGCCATTCTTTTTTTGCAATAATCATTTCAATGCCCATGTGGTATAGAGGTTAGAGTGTCCAACCTGGATCTGGAAAACCCAGGTTCGAATCCCACCTCTGCCATGGAAGCTTGCTGAGTGACCTCAGACCAGTCGCACACTCTCCACCTAAACTACCTTACAAGGCTGATGTTAGTGTAAAAAGGAGGTGAGGAGAGCCACGTGTCCCCATTGGGGAGGAACAAGGGGTATAAATGTAGGAAATACATAAATGTCTCTAATTTCACCCTTCACCATGTCAACGCTCCCAACATTCTTGCCAGTGGCCAAGCTCGGCCTGGCAAGCTGGAATGAGACTCTGGCAGTAGTTAAATGTGATCCATCAGGAAGAGGGCTTGATACTATGGATCCAAGAACAGGACTCCCATATGGTTGACATATGCCAAAGAAATTGCCACATCTAATTATCTGCCCCAATGTGAGTATAATGAGTCCAGTCTAATCAACAGAAACCAGGGAAAAGGATAATAACAACAATAACATTCGATTTATATACCGCCCTTCAGGACAACTTAACGCCCACTCAGAGCAGTTTACAAAGTGTGTCATTATTATCCTCATGACAATTACCCTGTGAGGTGGGTGGGGCTGAGAGAGCTCTGAGAGAGCTGTGACTGATCCAAGGTCCTCCCCAGCTGGCTTCAAGAGGAGGAGGGGGGAATCAAACCCGGCTCTCCAGATTAGAGTCCCGCGCTCCTAACCACTACACCAAACTGGATCTAAGTTTAATCAAGAAGTCTTTCTCTTTTCCTGATTTCATAATCAGATCTATACACCTTAAATGCGGTTAGCAAAAAATGCTACTGCATTTTGCAACGCGTTTTGATTCGGTGCAGGACTGGATAGATCTTTTTGAGTAGAAAATCTCCATCTTTATTTACTTCTCCTTTAATTGGCCTGCAATGGTCTGTGCCTCCGAGTCTAATTTTTCCTGTAAAACTTTGTGCATTTTCAATGTTATTTCTGTTTCAGTTGTGTACAAATGGCACTGAAGAAATATGAGCGTCCACGCACAAGATGTCAAGCACTCTACCTACTATTCTGTTCACCATGAACAAAAATGGACAAACACCACATAGAGACAACACAGAAATCTGAAAAGAGATGAAAAGAGGCACATAGCTGACCTATGGCAACCCCTTGTGGGGTTGTCATGGTAACAGACTAACAGGTGGTTTGCATTGAGCCAGTTTGGTGTAATGGTTAAGAGAGCAGGACTCTAATCTGGAGAGCCAGGTTTGATTCCCCACTCCTCCACTTGAAGCCAGCGGGGTGACCTTGGGTCAGTCACAGCTCTCTCAGAGCTCTCTCAGCCCCACCCACCTCACAGGGTGATTGTTGTTGTGGGGATAATAATGATATACTATGTAAACCACTCTGAGTGGACATTAAATTGTCCTGAAGGGCGGTATATAAATCAGATGATAATGATGTCTTATTAGGACTCGGGCAGTCTGGTATCAAGGCCTCAACTATGAGTGAATATCATTTGGCAAGTTATTCTTTTTTGCTGATCTGTTATAAAAATGTGACAGATGGGTATCTGCTCTTCAAAACTCAGGATGACTCAAGCTAGCCCGAACTCGTCAGATCTTGGAGACTAAAAAGGGTCAGCCCTGGTTAGAACTAAGATGAGACCACCAGGGAAGTCCAAAACACAGCGGCAGGCAATGAAGACTTTTTGTGGTGGCAGCAACAGAGGGAACTGGAAAGAGTTTTATAAAAAATATACCAGTAAATTCATTCAGCAAACATGGGTTCATAACGGCAGAGATACTCAACTGGCAGTTGATTTGGGTTACCTGCAGCCAATCTGCAAACTGTGCTCAGAGCCACCAAATGCTCAAAAAAGGTTTGCATAATTTAGATATGTTTGACTACAGAAAAAGCCGATCGTGCACGTATCTTTTCATATGGCTTTCCCCCAGTTTCCTTCCATCTGCCACCCATCACTTTTGTCTCCTCACCCTATCTGCTGCTTGCAACTTTCTTGAAGTACACAAAACATTTCACAGTTTGTGACTTAGTTATCAGCTGTCTCCCTCCGTGTTCATTCATTGCAAAGGCAGACGAAATGTCCAGATCTGGAAGAATTCCTACATGCATGTTCTCACACAACCCCGTGGGAATTGCAGTTATTTTCAGGGGGTGTAAGAGGATTACACAAATTCAGGGAAGATAAACCTAAACTGATGTAAACCACACTAATTAAATGGAACCTCTTTGTTCAAAGGAAGTGTAGCTTTGATTACTAGTTGCGAATGCCAGCAAACAGAGCCGAGTCAAAAGGGAGGGACGTTTTTCAAAGACAGGAAGGGAAGGACCCTGTAGTACTCTCCAGTTTAGGGGGAAATTGCCCTTATTCTGATTGAGCTCTGTTAGCCCTTAGTCAGGGCTCATTTTGAGGGGGAACGCACAGGAATGCAGTTCTGGAAGTTCCCCAAAGAGGTCACATGTCGGGTGGCCCCACCCACCTGACCCTTGGCCATTTTGGGCTAGTTTCGGCCTGGATTGGGGCCAAAATGGCCCGGATCGGGCCTTTGATGGGTGGTGGATCACTCTCCCACTCAGCAGCGGCCCAATCCTGACCATTTGGGGCCCCTTTTTGGCCATTTTCATCCCCTTTTTTGCCATTTTGGGCCACATTTTGACCCTGAATGGCCAGGTTTGGGTCCAAAACAGCCAGGATAGGTGATGTCAGGGGGTGTGGCATATGCAAATCAGCTGTGCTAATGACACACTCCTGGTGATGTCAAGGGGAATCACATATGCTAATGAGTTATGCTAATGAGTTATCCTAATGAGTTCCTCCAGCTCTTTTTCTACACAATGACCCCTGCCCTTAGTGATCCAATTGGTTAAATAGCATCAAATCCCATTTGGATCTCCTAGATGCTAATTCTCAAGAAGAAGAGGAACTGGTATCTATGTGGGGGGAGGGATATTGAACTAGTAGCCAAGGGAGGAAACAGCGGTTGCAAACAGCGTCATGCAAAGGTAAACAATGTCACTGTTTAGAGGCTCCTGGGAAACATTTCTGCCCCACCAAAAGCCCCGTTTCCTCCTCTAAAATCAAAATGGGAGAACGTTCCATTTAGCTCAAGCCTGCAAAAAATTTTTCCTGCAACCTTCCAAATCCCTCAAGCGCAGGGACACCGTCTTTTGCCCCTACTATTGTTAATATTTGCTCCAGACTTACATCTCTAGTACTCATTTCCCCCCCTCCCAGTTAATAACAGCTTTTGGGTTGCTCTCGCCCAACCAGGAAGCAAAGCTAATGTAGCCCTTGCCGTGTTTCTTCTACCAGCTAGGAGTCATCAAATAGGTCGTAAATAAACCTACCCCCTTATAGGAAAGACAATGGAATTATACATACTCCTACTACCTCCAATTACAGTAAGAGCAACAATTATAAGGTTGTACACCTACAGCCACCCTAAGGAGAAAATGAGAGGAAAGTGTTCCATTAGCCAGAGTACAGTTAAATTTCCTCCCTATTAGCCCCGACGGTGCGCCACTATCACACGAGGGGAGCTAGGGTCATAGGGTAACAATTAAAGATTCCGACAATTAGCCCTTCTGATGTGCACACCTCCAACCTAATGAGAGTTGTGGGTTTTTTAAAAAAAAAATACAGTCCTACCTGCATTTTCACACTATTTGCTTATATGTGGTATAGTGGATCGTCAGCCGAATAGAGTGAAGGCGTCCCACACACCTCCACATCGAACACCGTACATCAAGAGACGTTGTAAAGACTTTGTGTGTTTGGCACAGAGCGGAAAGAAACTTCCTTCTTCTTCTTTTTTTGTAAGAGAAATTTGATTTTGAACTTCCAATTCCACAACCAGGATGTTTGAAAGAAACAGCTCGATGCAAATGAAATTTAGGCGACGTTATGAAATTAAAGGGTTTGAAGCCCTTCGTAGTACGGAAGTGCTTGAAAAAGGCCCCGTTGGATAAGCCTGATCTCTTCCGGCAACCTGTCTCCCACAGTGGCCAAGAGGCATGCCAACCTCCAGGTTGGTGCCCTGGAGTTTCCAGGAATTACAACGAATCTCCAGACTACAGAGACAGGGTTGCCAAGTCCCCCCCCTTACCTCCCGGGGGAGGACCCCCAGCACTCACCTTCTCTCCCCTCCTTACGTGCTCATTGCACAGGAGCATGCATGCACTTCTCAGCGGGTCGATTTGGGCCCCAAACAGGCCCAAATCAGCCTAAATCAGCCCACTGCAAAGTGCAGGAGTGCTCTCAGGGTGGCGTGATGACATCACTCCAGGCTGGAGGCCTGTTCTCCTGCCTCCCCCCCGCCCGACAGGTGAGTGGTGGCGGGGGTGGTGGAGGGAGGGAGTGGGGAATCCTCTGCTCCCACTGGGGGACCTGGGATCCCTATACAGAGATCAGTTCCCCTGAAGGAAATGACTGCTCTAGTCCCTCTCCTCCCCAAACCCTGGGCCCTTTTCACACTACATACCTGCTTCCGGAACATCATGAAACACAGCACAAAAAATGTGGAAGATAGCGTCTTCTTGTGAGAGTTTTGCGTGATGTCGCGCAAAACTCACGCGACATCGTGCAAAACTCGCACAAGAAGACGCTATCTTCCGTGTTTTTTGCACTGCGTTTCGCGATGTTCTGGAAGCAGGTATGTAGTGTGAAAAGGGCCCTGCTCTCCTCAAGCTACACCGCCAAATCTCCAGGAATTTCCTAATCTAGAGTTGGCAACCCTAGTGGCCAACCAGGGCCGATTCCAGACGGGCACAAATAAAGCGAGTGCTTTCGCTTTTCCAGCGACCTCACTCGTAAAAACCCATAATGTCCCGTCCCTGCTTACCTCCGGTTCATGGCGCTGTGTTGCGCTCCAGAAGCGGACAGTGTGAACGCCGTATTGTGGGTTTGCACACTTCTGGACGCTTCGTCGCCATGGAGAGGCCCTCCCCTTTCCCTCCTTCCTTTGCCGGCCAGCCGGCAACAATATTCCCTTAATTTTTTTTTAAACCAGGCGCCATTTGTGCAGTTGCACAAATGCACAAATGCACAAAAGTTGACGCTGCGTATTCGCATACCTGCACATTTGCGCATTTGCGCAAAACACGTAAAAAAATTTTTTTTTAAAAAAACTGAAATGCGAACCAATGAAGGCCCCCGACGTCAACTGTGATGGGGAGGAAACAACCAATCCCGGGTACCTCAGTTGGCCGTGTGAACATCCGGAAGCGGGATGGCACGGCACGCTGCGAGACAAAGCGGATGGAGACGAAAGTGAACGTGTGGCCGGTAAGCGATTATTTCCGCAGAAAAACCACAATTTCTGGCCATCTGGAATCGGCCCATATCTTATGCACCCCCACAAGGCCTACAAGGAGAGGTCAAAACCTCCCCTGCTGATAGCTCAGCAACCACTATTTAGAAGAACATTGAAAGAGGGCATTGCCAATAGCTGAGCACAATGGTAGTATATAGAGGCGGGCACGAACCAGAAAGATACCGAACCATGCAGTTCGTGGTTGGTCGCAAGGTTCGTCACGAACTTGCCCCGGTTCGAGAACCAGTTCGTTTGGTTTGGGAAAACATCACTTCCGGGGCAGCAGAAAGTCTGCAGAAAGCCCCTCCCCCGTTGCCTAGGAAACTGATTGATCCGCGTGAGGCCAAAAAACAAAACAAACCGGTCTAAAGCTCGTGGCAGTTCATCAGAAATGGACTCTGACAAACTGCCAGTTTGCAAACCACAAACCGGCCTAGTTCCTGACGAACTTTGGTTCATATTTCAGTCCATGCCTGCCTCTAGCGGTATATAAGCCCATGTCTGAACAGGGCCTCACACCATGCTATTCCCTGTTCGGGCCTCATCATTTTCACAAGCATTCAGCCCTCTCCTGTGTGGCAAGACCACTCCCCTTTAAGCAAGTTTGATGGATAGGCGGAAAAGTCTAGCATGTCGATAATCAAACATTTCTTTTTCCATCCCCAGCTTATTTAGCAAGTCACTTGGCTAATTGAGAAAAGTTTAATGAATTTTGTGTCTGCCCTCCCCCCCCAAAAAGAAAAAAAAAGTAATTACTTTGTGTTACCTACGTACTCATTTGAAAAATTCATTAGATTTCTGTTTTCATGTAAATACTTCTGCCAAATTGCATTAACCAAGCCTAGCCTATTAGGGTTCATGGTTCACATAGTATCTGAAAAGGAATAATTGTATAACTGCTCAGTGAAAACAAAGTAAATGTTCCTCTTGAGCTTCTGCAATTAAAAAATGGGAAATTAGAACTGTTCAGGCTCAAAAATGCAAATATGGCATGTTGCCCACGAGCAAGAAAATAAACGATAATATGCAGGCAGAGATGCAGAGAATCTTGTAATTTTTTTTTCCCCCAGTGGTATCTTTTGTGAACTGCTCAGACTTTCAGAACTGTGCGGCTTTGATGCACGTTTTTAGCAAAACCATTAGGTCACCTTTAAATGAGAAACAACAAAAACCTGTAAATGGGAAACAATACACCAGAAAGTTCTACGGTATGAAATTCCACTGGAATCAGCGATGGCGTCTAACTCTGTAATTTCTTTGCAATGGCAACACATCTGCCAGTCAGTCTTTAATGGCCCACAAGCCACAGAGAAGCAGCAAAAACACAGCTATACTACATCAATATTAGTCGCCATGTTAGTCTGTCTGTAGCAATAGGAAAGCACAAGAGTCCAGTAGCACCTATAAGACTAACAAAATTTGTGGTAGGGTTATGCGCTTTCGTGAGTCACAGGTATCTGAAGAAGTGAGCTGTAACTCACGAAAGCTCATACACTACCACAATTTTTTTTTTATAGCTACTGGTCTCTTGCGCTTTCCTACTGCTACAGCTATACTAATCACCAACAGTGATATTTCCACATATGTTATCAAGCTGGTACAGCTGACAATATAAGGGCCGCTTTCCCAATAAATTGTGCACAAGACACCAACTCTGCCCCTATTTCCCTTGCAGAGCACAGAAAATTGGCTACATATACAGTAATGGAGCAAAATTCAGGTCCGGTAGCACCTTAAAGACCGACTAGATTTCCGGGGTATGAGCTTTCGAGAGTCAAAGCTCACTTCGTCAGATAGATGGAGTGGAGCTTTGAATCTGATGAAGGGAGCTTTGATTCTCGAGAACTCATACCCTGGAAATCTAGTTGGTCTTTAAGATGCTACTGGACCCGGAGCTTGCTCTTCTTCTAGAGACTAACCCAGCTATCCATATACAGTAATGGCAGCTTGCAAATCCTTGTTTTCAATCCGGGGTGGCCAAACAAATCCTGCAGCGGCCTATATCATAACCCCAGGTAGAGATAAACGTTTGTTTGCCTGCTTTCCGTTCCTCTTCCACCATACCTGTCTGGAAGTAGTGGTGGCAGGTAGATTTAGATAGAAGATTCCCTCCCTCTCATCTAGGACAGCTTGGAATGCTGTTATGGGAGCAAATCAAAGGCTAGGGACCCTGGGAAATATAGTTTTTCCCAAGAGCATCTTAGAATGACTCTCCCTGGAAGCTACTTGTCCCAAGGCCCCTGGTGCAGTCCCTTCTTTGTTAATTAACGACACCTCAGGACACACAGCATGGACAGTCTCCAACTTAATGGGAAATAGAGCTTGGTTTGCCAAGCCAGTTCTCCATTGAGGGAGGAGACAGTTCACTAACTGAAAGAACAGACTGCAAGCATTCTCGGGACATCCCTGCCATTGGACCTCCTCAGAGCTAAGCTACAAGTGACGCCAGACACGTGTTTTTTAATGTGTCGGGGAGACAATTTTACCTGGGAACTGTAGTTTTCAAGACAGCCACGTGGGATTGCTGGGGGAGAGGAACTTTGCAATTGTTTTCTTGCAACTGACCTCCAGCCAACAAGGATTAGTTCCCCTGGAGAAAATGACTTCCTTGGAGGTTGGACTCTAAGAAGGACAGACGCGATACATGGCATGGGGTTAAAAGCACCCCAGACAGGCCCTTTCCAGTTGGCCTAATGGTGTGTGGGAAGAGGCTGTGAGCAACAGCCCAGCCAATTTTTTCGCTTAGCATGCAATTCGAAGCAGCTTGCACAGCCTTGAGAATGTAGCTTAGCTTGAAATAGCTGAACCAGCAAGACGGTAGCTGTAAACAAGAACTAGTTTGAGCTAGAGAAATAAGGAGAAGGAAAAGTTCCGCTAGATGAGCAGAAGAAGGTGGGTTTTCCTCTGAATTGACACAGGGTATAAAAGATCCTCCCCCGCCGTATTTGGGAGAGCTCAGAGTGTTTTTACTTGCTTGAACTCTGTTCCCTTATTTCATGAAATAAAAGCTTTTCCTCTTCAAAGTTCTCCAAGTTTTGGTGTCATCGCTGGGCAAAGCGCCAGTTCACGACGACCTTGCAATTTTTGCAACAAGGTGCTGGGCCCCCTCTTCCCTGTGTTACTGCCCTGATTTATACCATGCTCTTCTTCCCATTTGGGGCTCAAAGCAGCTTACAATATCCTTCTCCCTTCCTCCATTTTGCCCTCAGAATAGAATCATAGAATCACAGAGTTGGAAGGTCCCATAGAGACCATCTAGTCCAACCCCCTGCCCAGTGCAGGATGAGCCTAAAGCATCTCTGACAAATATTCATCCAGCCTCTTCTTGAAAACTGCCAGTGAGGGGGAGCTCACCACCTCCCCAGGCAGCTGATTCCACTTTTGAACTACTCTGACCGTGAAAAAGTTCTTCCTAATATCCAGTTGGTACCTTTCTGCATGTAATTTAAGCCCGTTGCTTCGGGTCCTACCCTCTGCTGCCAATTGGAACAGCTCCTTGCCCTCCTCCAAATGACAGCCTTTCAAATATTTAAAGAGAGCAATCATGTCCCCCCTCAACCTCCTCTTCTCCAAACTAAACATTCCCAAGGCCCTCAGCCTTTCCTCGTAGGGCTCAGAGCGGGACCACAAGTGACGCCTGACACAGGTTGGACACTTGTCAGCTCCCCTCAAGTTTTGATGGGAAATGTAGGCAGCTTGGCGGAATGTTGGACAAGAGACAGTTGAAAAGTCCCTTGGACAGCAGTCGGAGAGCCAAGCTGCAAGACCGGGATGCCTACATTTCCCATCAAAACTTGAGGGACTAGTGTCCAACCTGTGTCAGGCATCACTTGTGGTCCCGCCCTCAGTCTCCAGACCCCTGATCATTCTTGTCGCTCTCCTCTGCACCCTCTCGATTTTGTCCACATCCTTTTTGAAGTGAGGCCTCCAGAACTGCACACCATACTCCAGGTGTGGCCTGACCAAGGCAGTATAGAAAGGGGCTATGACCTCCTGCGATTTCGACGCTATGGCCCCTTTGATACAACCCATGATTGAATTGGCCTTTTTTGCCACCGCATCACACTGACTGCTCATATTCAGTTTACTGTCCACTCTTACCCCAAGATCCCTTTCACATATACTACTACCCAGAAGTGTATCCCCCATCCAGTATTTGTGCTTCCCATTTTTGTGGCCCAGATGTAATACTGTGCACTTGTCTTTGTTGAATTGCATCCTATTCACAGCTGCCCACTTCTCCAGAGTATTCAGGTCTTGTTGAATTTTAATTCTATCTTCTTGGGTGTTTGCTACTCCTCCCAATTTGGTATCAACAACCCTGCGAGGCAGAGTAGGCTGAAAGACAGGGATTGGCCTAAAGTCTCCAAGTGAGTTCCCAGGGCAGATCAGGGAATCAGACCAAGGCATCTCAGTCAAGCTGGGTTTCCTCCTCTACTGAGTTTTAGGGTGAAATTACACATTTGGGCGGCCAGATTGTTCCCTTCCCAAGGAGAAATCTGAAAAAAACATTTTCAAGTTGGCCCTAGAGTCTGCAAGTCTCATCCGAAAAAGGAAAAGTTCTGTAGCGCTTGGAAGCTTGCCTACTCAGTAAATAAAAGATCAACCTGTTTTATCGCTCTTACTTGCGTCTCTTATTCGCTCTTTCAGCCATTTAAAAACTCTTGGGTCTTACACGGCAAGAATGAATTGAGAACACAGAAGGAACCAGTTTGGCTTATAACTCTGTTTTTGTTTCTATGGCAATGCAGCGCACAAAACCAGGATCTGCTGCTATTGTGCGTTGGGCGGTTTTGTGTTGTTGTTGTGTTTTTTTTAAAAAAGCTATTTATTTACTTTGGAATGAGATCCAGACTTATTCTGGCTGCGTGTAAGTGATTTCCGTATTCGAGGGAAACAGCGAGACTATATTCCCGGTTCTGTGTGAAACGGCAGGTTCACACACCACGCCGGTTCGTGTTCAAATGCACTTTCCTTTCGATATAATAAACCTCCTGGCTGACTGCAGCTTTACAAGGTCAAATCGTTGCGGCAACTGAAGAGCATAGATTGTACCCGATGCATTATGCGTTGCGGTAAGGGACGTGAGGTGTCACAGCTCCTTTGCAAATGCTACGGTCATCAATGCAACTCCAGCTGCATGGTGAGTAGAGGGGGAGGATGGATTGGGGCCACAGCGCTGAGGAAGAGGAGTTCAACCCTTCCTCCTTGCACCATTTCTGTTATAAAGGTGCCCTTCCTCTGAGAGCCAAGCTACAAGTGACGAATGACACTTGCCTGGCAACTGAACAGACTCACGAGTATTCCTCCCTGTTCACTTGCCATTCACTTGCGCTCCACTTGATCGAGTGAATGGCAAGTGAACAGGGAGGAATACACGTGAGTCTGCTCACTTGCCAGGCAAGTGTCACTCGTCACTTGTAGCTTGGCTCTGAGGCTGCACAAAGGGGGGCAGGCAGGTACTATCTGCCTTTTGGGGAGTGGTGTGGAGATTGCTGAGCAGAGAAGCTTTAAGTCCTACCTTGTCCAACGCCACAGCTCCAATCCAGACTACCCTCCTCCTCCTACAGGCTTCTTTTTAGGGTCAAATTATACAAACAGGTTGTCAGAGCCGAATAAATAAAAGGTGCTTCCGTCAGCAGACTGGAGCTTCCTTGCTCCCCTGCTCCCACTGCAAGCTGCAGATCTTTCAAAAACACTGCTGCAAGAGGAGAGGCCATCAGGCACAACACGAGGGGTGAACCCACAGATTGCAACAGGAACAGAGAATCAGCAAAAACTTTCACCACCACCCTTCTGTTAGTGGAAAATTTAGAGTCTCTCTACACGAGACGCCAAGTGTTCGTCCAGTGTAGGCAGACAGAATGTTAGCTGAGAAGCATAGTTTAAAAAGAGAGAGCCGGTGGAGATCGCTCCCCAGAGGGTTTGTCAATTTTAGCTATGCTGCCCTGAAGTCTGTCAATTTCACCTCTCCGGTCTGTGGGATGGCAACCAAAGGGCAGCAAGGAATGGAAATGGGCTGGCGCTGCCTTCCAGAGCCGGGCTTGGACCTGGAGAGGTTAGAATGGGCTGAAGTTTCCCTTCTGGCATTTCACAGCCCCTTCACACAGCTCCAGTGTACAGCAAAGCCTTTGCCCTGCCACCAGCCCTGTCTTTTTAAACTATCCTTCCCAGCTATCAACATCAAGTTGATGGCAGATCCGTACACCTTGCCATACCCATACCTGGGGGTGGGGGAGAAGCTGGAGGTTGTGATATTATGCTTAGCTGCTACAGCTGTGGTCCTCAACTCTCCCAGGATGTGAAGTCTGTCTAAAGTTATCTTTCTTAGACTATGCCAGTTCCCAGCCGCTGGGAAAGAACCTTGAACTCTGTGTCTTCCTATGTGCAGATAGTGGCCAGCCTCTGGGAAGGGGAAATTGTTTGCCTGTGAATGACATGTGCTTAAGAAACGTGTGCTTCATTCCTGACAATTGTCCTTTGCAGGGGGTCATTTCGTAGAAAAAGAGCCGGAGGAACTCATTAGCATAACTCATTAGCATATGCCACACCTCTTGCCATCACTGGAAGTGTGTCATTAGCATAACCGCTTTGCATATGCCACACCGCCTGACATCACCTATCCTGGCTGTTTTGGACCCAATCCCAGCCATTCAGGGCCGAAATTGGGCCCAAAATGGCAAAAGGGGACTGAAAATGGCCGAAAAGGGGCCCAAAATGGTCAGGATCGGGCTGCTGATGAGCGGGAGAGTGATCCACCACCTGTCAGAGGCCCGATCTGGGCCATTTCAGCCCCAATCCAGGCTGAAACGGGCCCAAAATGGCAGAGAGTCAGGTGGGCGGGGCCACCGGACATGTGACCTCTTTGGGGAACTGCCAGAAATGCATTCCGGCGCATTCCCCCTTGAAATGAGCCCTGATCCTTTGTAAGATCATGTTACTAGGACTTTCCAATGAAGCTTTTCTAAAACCCAGGGAAGAGTCTTTCGGGAAGATTTTTGGCAGATCCTTACAAACATTGCATTTCCTGATACTTATTCTTCACATGTCAGATATCTTGCATAGAGAGACTCTTAGTTAGGAATCCAATCTACGGATTTCAGTTCAGTTTTATTATTATGATCCAAGATCAAAATTCAGATCGGCACATACAGTAATATATAACGAATACATCAATTCCAAATCTAAACATATCTAAGGATTAAATACTACTATATACTAAGATGAATAAAATTATTAAAATACAATTATGTTTTCTTAAAAGAAGTTATAATGTTCTGTCTGATTAAACTAGGGCGCAGATTCTTGCTAACTTGGCAGTAATTTCATTGTAGAAATCAGTTAGAAGGAGAGCGGAATAAAATTGATTTGATCTGCCTGGGTAGTTCCACGGATTTCCAATCAGGAGCTATAGTTTGGCTCCTGCCTCTTGCTGAGGTGATCAACCTAGGCCTAAGCTGCCCCGCTTCAGAAGGGTAGGGGCTTGCATGACTGAATGCTCTTCTGTATGAAAACATTATGTGCACACAGAAATCTAGCAAGTCAGGGAACTAACCTAGGCAGAGTTACATGCAGGGGGTTGGGGGTAAGGGCACATTCACTGAAGCCACTACTTTTGCACTTTAAAGAAAGTGTATCTCAGAACTACACATAACAGAACTCTCTTGCCTGTGCGTCCTCAGCTCTTTCTACCTCATTTCTCTGGAAAAAGGATTCACCTTTCTATAACTGAGAGGACACCAGAGAGCAGACCCGGGTTTGCTGCATAGCATTTTCTCAAATGCAACCAATCCCAGCTTTTTGATTAGCAAATCAGTATGATATCCACTTTTGACACATACCCTGATTTTTTTCAGTGCACAATTAAAACATCTTAGGTGCATAACCTAAAAATGTAATGTGTTAAAGCACCCCCTTTGACACAAACAGTACACAGGGTGGGAGTGTTTTCTTTCTGCCTCTGAAAAAGAAGCTCATGAGGTATTGTTAAGGCTCACGGAAAGCAGGGCAATGCTGCCCTCTTGTGATATTACATACAAACTTCCAAATATCACATATCTATTTATTTATTTATTATAGTCCACCTTTCTCCCTGAGACTCAGAGCCAAGCTACAAGTGACGCCTGACACAGGTTGGACACTTGTCAGCTTCCCTCAAGTTTTGATGGGAAGTGTAGGCATCCTGGTCTTGCAGCTTGGCTCTCCGACGGCTGTCCAACGGACTTTTCAACTGTCACTTGTCCAACATTCCGCCAAGCTGCCTACATTTCCCGCCAAAACTTGAGGGAAGCTGACAAGTGTCCAACCTGTGTCAGGCGTCACTTGTAGTTTGGCTCTCAGACTCTCTCTACACGAGACATGTGAAGAACACATGGCAGGAGATGCAATAGTAGCTGGGAAGGGCAGTTTAAAAAGGCAAAGCCAGCGGCAAGGCAAAGGCTTTGTTATACACTGGAGCTGTGAGAAGGGGCAGGGTCAAGCCCAGTTCTGAAAAGCAGCTGCAGCCCATTTCTATTCCTCATTGCCCTCTGGTTGCAGTCCCACACAGTTTTAGATTGGAGAGGTGAAACTGACAGAGCCTTCAGAAAGACGAAGATGAAATTAAACCCTCTGAGGAGCGATCTCTGCCAGCTCTATCTTTTAAAACTAACACTGCATCTCCCTACACTTGACAAACACATGTCAAGGCATCGCGTGTAGAGAGACTCTCAAGGTGAATTACACAGTGCAAGTCAACACAACCAACAGCTAGGACAATTAACGAACAATATATTTAGGCTGCACAAGTTTGAAAACAAGCTCAAATTTGAAAACCAGCATAAATCCAAATACAGAAATACAGAGATGAAACATCGATGAAACAAAGCATACGTAATTAAACATGACATATTTAATGACATGGAAATTACCCAGTAGGTGCATATCTACATCAAAAGACAATATGCAGTAGTATAGCCTACAGTTCCTGCCCCTTTACCAAAGGATCTCTCAGAGCCGTTAAAACCTGTCCTCTCAGAAACCGCAAAACACACAAAAATTAACCAAATCAGGCTAATCACACAGTGAAAACATTCTCCTTCTCTTTCAGACCTTTTGACGATGAACTTGTCCTGGCAAGTCCCTCTGGGATTCTTTACCTCTTCTCCCATCCAGTTACATGGAGTGAGAACATCTTTTAAGTATGACCTTACTAAGTAGTTCTATGTTGTTTAATAACAGCCCTAGAATTGCTTATGTTCTGTTTCAACATTTCTTACAATTCTGTATTGGATTTTTGCTAATGTTATGTCTTTGTAACCTTGCATTTATTTACCCTATGGCATTGTTTATTGAAATGTCCTTGATACTGACTTTACTAATCTCACTGTGAACTCCCAAGAAGAGTTACTCCAGTCTAAGCCCGCTGAAATCAGATAGATAGATAGATAGATAGATAGATAGATAGATAGATAGATAGATAGATAGATAGATAGATAGATAGATAGATAGATAGATAGATAGATAGATAGATAGATAGATAGATAGATAGATAGATAGATAGATAGATAGATAGATAGATAGATAGATAGATAGATAGGAAGCCATGGCATTAAATGGCACCAGTATGCTGATGGAAAACAGCAGAGTAAGAGAGGTGTGTGGATTACAGACCTGGCCTAAATCAGTACATAGAGAAACAAGGAATGGCCGCCAGCATGAATGTAAAGTTATACCTTTCTTGGGGGCTCAGAAAGATGTACCCTTGCTTATGACTGCTCCACAAAACAGCCCGCATTGCGCTTACCTCCTTCGCAACTGTGTGCTGCAAGGTCTCCCACCAGGTGAGCAGCCGGTTCTGACATCACTGTGGAGCTTTATGACTTCAAGAAGAGAGAATGTGACCTCTGCAGTCCGAAGCAGGTAAGCCAAGTTGCCATCAGATCAGGTTTACATGATCTGGTGGCCCAGGGCTCTCAACCACGCATGGCTGATGAAAGATAGGGGACCACCTTGCAGGACTCAGAACTGTATGGGAAGAGCTAAGCCCAAAGGCATGGATGCACCTGCCTGCTGATCACAAACAGGTAGCGTTATCAGTTAATAGAAATCAGAAGGCTGTCTGGTAGAAATCATGGAAAAGAGCAAGAGTCCAGTAGCACCTGTAAGACTAACAAAATTAGTGGTAGGGGATGAGCTTTGAAGTATCTGAAGAAGTGAGCTGTGGCTCACGAAAGCTCATACACTACTACTAATTTTGTTAGTCTTAGGTGCTACTGAACTCTTGCTCCTTTCCACTGCTAAAAACAGACTAACACGGCTACCCATCTTGATCTATCTCCAGGTAGAAGTCATGTCTATGTTGTCTAATGTCAGTCCTAAAACTGCTTATGCTCTATTTCAGCATTTCTTCAGCTCTGTATCGGATTTTTGCTAATGCTATGTCTTTGCAAACTTGTATTTATTTATTCTACAGCATTGTTTATGGAAATGTCCTTGATACTGACTGGGTTAATCTCACACTATGTAGTCCGTCTTGAGTCTCAGTGAGAAAGGCAGACTATAAATGGGATGGATGGACGGATGGATCCAGGAGCACTTCGCAGAACACTTAATGAAACTTTAAGGAATCTGAGAAGTTCAGCTGTTGACTTCCATCACTTGTTCTCCTATGTGATATCAAATCTCCACCCACCCTCAAATTCACAGGTACATATCTGGCCAGCTGGGCACTGAAAATTCCCCCTGTGGCAAAATTCAAAAGACGTCTGTGGATTCCTTAAACTGAAAGAATTTTGATAGAAGTTAAAAACAAATACCTTTCTAAGTCGAGAGGAGTTAGCCGTGTTAGTCTGTAGTAGCAAAATAGTCAATAGTCCGTACCAGTAGCACCTTAAAGACTAACTAACTTTATTGTAGCATAAGCTTTCGAGAATCACAGTTCTCTTCGTCAGATGATTAGTCTTAAAGGTGCTACTGGACTCTTTACTATTTTACCTTTATAAGGTTAGCAGAATTTGGCTGTTAGAGCACAACCAAGTTTGGTGACATTGGGAATCCAGGAGACAGGCTCTTCAGGACGCTGTACAATAGATGCTATAACTAGAAGATAGAAATCTGAACATCTCACAGCTTTATTTTACAGGACTCTTTGGTCCTGAGCCTGTCTGACGGGGAGGACGGTCTAGAAATGTGATAAAATAAAAATAAATAAAAATAAATAAATAGTGTGATGTCGGCTGTGATTCTGGGAGAACTCCAAGCCTAGGGGCCCAAGCAGGGCCTGGAGTTCTCCCAGAATTACAGCTGATCTCCCCACTTCAGCGTTGTTTAATCTCTGTATCAGATTTCTGCTGTTTTTCAGTTTTCAGCAACCCAAAACCTACTGCACTGATGTCCCATCCTATTGAGCATATTGACGTACACAGTGTAATCCATCATGCATTTCAGAGAAAAAGACGGACTAAATATAATGTAAATAGTAAAGAAGTAAATACAGAGATCACCTGGAAAAAATAGTAGCTTCAAAGGGCAGGCTCCCTACATCTGTACTGAGCTCCCCCTCCCGCCCCCAAAACTCCACCTACCTCAGGCTCCATTTGCAAATGTCCAGGAATTTCCGAGCCCCAGAGTTGGCAACCCTATTTTGTACAGAATTGCTATCAACATGGAAGCAAATATTCTTTCGTCCCCGTCTGTAATCTCCATGTTTTGGACCTGTGTGGTAACACATATACAGCAGGAGATAAAAAACATAGACCTAGCAGAGGTGGTGGATTTGTTTGATTCATGCACAGGAGAGCATATCATGCACTTACCATGCTCATCGAGAACATTCATGTACACAGGCTTTGGAGAATAATATGAACAAAAAGAGGCAAATTGAACAATGTGTGTGTGTTATTATGCAGCTGTATGTGCTTTTGGACTGTTAAGCGTTATATACAGATACAGCAGATATACATAAACACACACACCCCTATATGTAATGTGTATGCATATTTTATATGTATCATCTATCTGTATCTGTGTATCTATCTCAATCAATCAATTCTTTATTTATGGTCATTTGACCAATCATGTAACACTAGGGTTGCCAGCTCCAAGTTGGGAAATTCCTGGAGTTCTAGGGAGTGAAACCTGGAGAAACCTGGAGAAAGTGGTGTTTGGGGAGGGAAAGGACCTTGGCATGGCATAATTCCATAGAGTCCACCCCCCCAAAGTAGCCATTTTCTCCAGATGAACTGATCTCTGTGGCCTGGAGACCAGTTGCAATTCCGGGAGATCTCCAGCCACGACCTGGAGGCTGGCAACCCTATGTAACACACTTACACTGAATAAGAAAATTCAAGGCCTATAATGGAGCAAATAAAACGATTTAAGATTTAGATCTAATTACAGCACAATATATAATTTCTATCTATATGTATATCAGAGAAAGAGGTGTGTAATCATCTATTTATACATGTCTAGCTATCTATCTATCTGTATATATGAGGTGTATACACACACACACACACATCAGGTAAAATAAATATATATTTATTTACCTAATGAGTGTTTTTTATATATAAATTATATATATATAGACACGTGTGTGTACAATAAAATGCGTTTCTCATAGTCTAAATGAGAGCGTACGTGTGGACACACAGACACGTGTACAAAATAGCCAGCCTCCTCAAAGCGGCAGCCTCAGCAGGAGATACGAAGGCCCCGCCCCTCCCAATCTCTAGCTCCGCCCTCTCTATTATTTCCCTCAGGTTTATTCGCGCACTCATCAGTCACGCACTGATCTGCGCCTGCGCCACGGAGCACGCTATAAAAGGCATGACGTCGGGCTGACGATAGAGACGCTGAGCTACGACCATAGAGCTAGAAAAGAGGACGAGACGGCCGCGGTTGCCTCTTCCTTCTCCGGGGACAGCCGTAAAGCAAGCGAGTGCCGTGCGTAGCCACCGCGACCGAGAGAAGCCATCGAGGCCACGCCCCCGCCTCCCCGTCGCGCGCTTCCGTCCTCTCCCTTCTCATCTATTCCCAGCGCCGGCCGTAAAGCGAGGAGACGCGAAGCGTCGCGCGCCCGCAGCGGCCTTGGCCTGACAGGAAACCCGGCCTCGCTTTACGGCCGCTGGATGAGGAGGAGCGGAGAAGGGGAGCGGGAGACGCCGCTGAGGGGATTCGGGGGTGAGGAGGAGGAGGAGGAGGAAGAGGCGGCGGGGAGCGGCCCAGGGCGCGCGGGAGGGGGGCGGCGGTCTCTCCCTCCCTCACCCTTCTCGCTTTCTCTCCTCCCGCCTCAGGACATGGCCGAGGTTCCGCCCGGGCCTAGCAGCCTCTACGCCCCGCCGCCGGGAGACGCCGCCTCGCTCCTCTCGCCCTTCGCGGGGGCCACCGCCGAGGAGGAGGAGGAGGAGGAGGAAGAAGAAGAGGGCGGCTGCGGGGCCCAGGCCGGGCATGAGGGCGAGGGCAAGGGGGACCCCCCCTGCCGCCCCCTCCGCCGCCGGCCCTGCCCGCCCCACCGGCGCAACCACCAGCTCAACGGGCTCATCGCGGCGCCGCCGGACCTGCGGCACCTGCGCACCTCCCTCAAGGGCAAGGTCCTGAACGACGAGGGCGGCAAGGCCATGGGACACGGGCGGCAGCAGCAGCAGCCCCAGCGGGACGACGGGGGCCAGGGATCGCCGCCGCCGCCTCCCCCCTCCTCGCTCAGCAACCACCACCGGGTCCCCCGGCCCCAGGCAAGGACTGCACAGCCCCAGCAGCGCCCCCACCACTGCCCCCAGGCTGCTGCCCCCTCTGCCGGGGCCAGGAACGGGGTGGCTGGCGGGGAGGAGGAGGAGGAGGAGGAAGGCGAGGAGCAGGAGGGGGGCGGGGAGGAGGAGGAGTCGCTGCTGCTCCTCTCCAGGTCCCTGGCCTCCAGCTGCAACTTGCAGAAAGGCTCCACGGGCCCCCCCACGGACTCTTCCTGGGCCCCACCAGAGGAGGAGGATGCGACGGGGGACCTCACGATACGATACGTCCGCTATGAGTCTGAGCTGCAGATGCCCGATATCATGAGACTGATCACCAAAGATCTGTCTGAACCCTACTCCATTTACACATATAGGTATTTTATCCACAACTGGCCTCAGCTTTGCTTTTTGGTAAGTTGGGGTGGGGAGAGAGGCCTTTATTGAGAAGAAAGGGGGTATTTAGCATTGGGCAGGGAGATGGTGGCATCACACCAGGCAGAGTAAGTTGCAGCAGTGAACTCCAAAACCTAGTGCTAGAATGTAGCGTCATGGGCTCTCTGCTGTATTCATTTGGTCTTCCATGGCAACTGTGTGAGACAGGATGCTGGAGTCGATGGGCCACTGGTCTGATCTAGCAGGGCTTGTCTTAAGTTCTTAAAGTGGAATACAGTTTTATAGGAGTATGATATGCTTTGCTGGCCAGTCTAGTAAGATAAATTATATGCAAAGCAGGTACAGTCATTTAAGATACCTAGGTCTTTTCTGTGAGGAGACTTCTGTATCAAAGCTGTGACAATCTTCTTGGCACTGTAAATTGGTGCCATAAAAGATCACCTTACTATGCCTTTTAATTACTAAAGTCCTCTGAAAGCAAGCGTTTTGAAGATTTGACAGTATTCCTCTGTAAGACGAATGCACACTTTAAGCATTTTTTCCTCTTGTAATCTCTGTTCAATGAAGGTGAAGATTAGCTCTCATTGTTTACATATTTAAAGATACATTCATCATCTCAGTGCCCATGTTAAATGTTAATTTTTCTAGGGCTTTTGCCTTCCTTTCCCTGTCCTGAGACAAACTGATACTATTTAATCATTACAGTAGAGGAATTGCTAAGGCAAGATGAAGTGCTAACACTTGGGAAAGTTTTAGAATACCAGGGGCAGGAGAAGGTTTTGTATAAAGTATAATACCATAAAAATGTTGGGTGTGAGGAGAAGCAAATGAGTGGTGACAGAAAAGAGAAAATCTGTGTCAAGTTAGGGGGCTTTGCGTTAATAGTATTGTCATATTGAAGATTTCTTTATTCTAAATAGAAATGTTAGCATTCTCCTTATGTATCAAGATAATGATACAACATGTTCTAAAGTCACACCTCAAATTTCGTACCCCAGTCTTCAGTGCTAATTCAATAGCAGCATACATGGAAGCACTAATAAATTTCAGGATCAAAGCTGTGCTGTTATCTGATGAATAACTGAAAAGTAAAGCGAGACTGTGTCCAAGGCAACACTAATTATCTTAATATGGCTCTGTAATAACCATAATCAGCTGATGTTAAATGTAAGGCTTATTTGGAGGAACTTGATGGGCAACTTTCTGCTTTTAACAGGTGTGTGTATGTGAGGTAGGGGGGTGTTGTAATTTTAATATTTAATTATTGGGACTTGTTTCATGGAAGTGACAAGTTTTTTTTCTCTGATCATTCCAAGGAAATGTCACGAGTGTAGTTTAACCAGAGGGCGGGGTCATGATTACAGGCTTGGGGGGGGGGGAGACTGCTTTTTTGAAAGAGCTTGCAACATGTAGAAGAGCAGCATTATCGAGGGATAAAAGTGGGGTATCACAGTAATGGTTTGGGGGGAAATATTCAGGGTTTTGATACTGACAATATCGGCGTCGACGGTCATTTGGTGATCTGTGAATCATATAGACCTTGTATCCCACTAGCAGTTTATAACCTGTGTTGTTTTGGGGAGCGTGTGATTTCAAAAGCCACTGGCTCGACCCCAGTGGCAGGATTGAACTTCATGTTGTAAGGTATAATGCTGACTTCATGCTTTGTTTGGTCCAAGGGTTGAGGATGTTCACAGGCATCTGCTTTTAAGAAAAGCCTGTTAAGCATTTGATCTAGAGTCAGCCAGAATCACCTTTGTGCAGTTTCTGGCACTTGTGAGGATTGTTTCTAAAATACTCATTCGCAGAGTTGGTCTTCTAGAAAGCTGCATTTGAACACACAATGAAGCTGTGGTTCTGAAGCCATTTTGACAAACAGTTAAAACATTTGTGATTCAGGGGTGTTGGTGCAAATACTTCAGAGGAAACAGTGGTTATCAAGCATCATATAGGACTATGTCCTCCTTATAGCCATATGGGTTTGGGGGCAGTAATTATGCTGCAAGATGTTTAGTTCCTCACAAATGCTGATTAACCTCTGACAAAAATAATCTCTGTAGAGCACGGTTGGTACTTTACATATTGCCCTCTGTTGTTATTATTTTTAGTGGCTATGTTTCCTTGCAAAGCCAGAATCCTCCCTTGCTTACTTTTTGTGTAGGTATCTGGTAAAGTGTAAAAGTCAAAAGTGTACCCTCGTGGGGCATTATTCTATTTCAGTAGACAAAATTTCTAAACTGCATAGTCTGCATAGTTTGGTGTAGTGGTTAAGAGTGCGGGACTCTAATCTGGAGAACTGGGTTTGATTCCCCACTCCTCCACTTGAAGCCAGCTGGGTGACCTTGGGCTAGTCACAGTTCTCTGGAACTCTCTCAGCCTCACCTACCTCACAGGGTGTTTTGTTGTGGGGATAATAGTAACATACTTTGTAAACCGCTCTGAGTGGGTGTTAAGTCATCCTGAAGGGTGGTATATAAATCGAATGTTATTATTTATTATTATTGTTACTTCTGTGAACTACCACCTTGATTTCCCTGTGTGTGGACTAGTTCATATTCCCTGCCGGGCCCATGTCCAGACACCAGTGCCACATGCAATCCCTCTTGGGTATAGAGCCCCTCTTCTTTCTGTGGCTTACTTTGCTGTGGGGGCTGGATCGGATAAACTGCTTACTGCTCATCCCAGCAGAACGAATTCCTGTGTATAAGGAGGAAGGCGAGAGCATGCAAATCTGTGGTGCACTCACACTTGTGTGATTAGGAGGCTGTCTAATATGGGTCTGAACAAGAAAGCTTGTAGAAATAAATGCCCAGAAGCTTTAACACAAATATTGTTTACTTACCTGTTGTACACAAATCTCTAGATATATCTCTTCAGGCAAGGTGTGTCAACATGGGTTGAGGAATCCACAAACTCAAAGGCTAAGGCTCCTGTGTTTAGTCCCTTAACTATGTAAATGCTGTCAATAGCAAGGGCAGTTGTCAGTCAGAAATAACTTCAGTCCTAATTCTGACTGCCTGCATCTTTCTGCAAGCCCAGCTACCTGGTCTTTATGACGTGGGCGTACCTTTTTTTGAGAGAGAGAAGATGTGCATGTGTTTGTGTTCCTTAACAGTTATTGCTAATGGCACCTGGTTGTTAAGAGGACGAAGCTTTTAAACTATTGAAAACGTCACCAGAATCTCCGGGTTAGTTCCTTCCAGTTTGGTGCTGGTCTGTTCTTCCAGTGGTCCTCCATCTGCAGAGGAGACTGAGTTGGTGGGAAGACTATTTGCGCTGGAGCGATATGCCAACACCAGGGGACAAATTTGTACGATTAGGTCCTGTGTTCCGCTGGTCCACCAATGTTTTCCATTTTCCTAAATGGAAAACATTTGTGCCAGAGGGAGCGCATGGAATATTGTGGCGTGCATGGGTAAGAAGTTTTAAGCTCATGGTGTTGGCTGTCTTCATTCTGCTGCATAAGATGTAATCTTTAGCAAGAGGTGCAAGCCCCATGTCTGCACCTGTGCCCTTGACCTCACTATATGAATACCCTCGATGTAAGAGGTTTTCTGGAAAACTTGCGGTGCACCTGTTGGTATGGCTTTAAACTGCTCAATTTTTGGCTGGAACATTCTCTTTTAAAATGGTAACTGTTCATCTGTTGTGGCAAAGTAAAGCAGAAATCAAGTGGCAGCTTTAAGACTCAACGCGTTCGGTTAGTCTTAAAGGTGCTACACTTTTGGTTTGCTTTACGAAGTGTTTGTGCCATATATATCGTCTTGTGACATAAGGATTGCCTATGCCCAGATAGTTACTTGAGAGCGACTCTGCGCTAAAACTGGCATTTTCTTAGCATTATGCCAGCATTTCTCAGGGTCTGAGTGATGCATATAAAATGGGTGCAAAGTTTCAGCCTGAGGCAAGCTTTCAGTGTAGGTGGGGTATTTTTTTAGAACTTGAAAAGGATCACCCTGATTTGCCTAGTAACTGCAAACCCAAACGATCTAGATATTTCCCTACAGTTTTGCTGTTCTCGCTTAATTTTTTGTATTTTAAAGTGTAATACACCTTTCAGCTCACCAGGGTTCTGTACTAAATACAAATCTAGAAAACATTTTGATTGGACTGTTCACGTTTTAAACTCCGTACCCTTTCTTTTACCAAATGAACATGGGTATACAAGTGAACGGTGTATAGATTTTTCCTTAAGGCAGCTTTTCAGCCCTGGCAAATTTCTATTTCTGTGATTTTTTTTCTTTTCCTATTCCACAATGTTAAGCTACATGACTGTCATATGGGAGTACTGCATTGGGAAATGTAGAGTTAACATAACACCTCTGCTGAAATAATATTAGGTTTGGAGGTCAGTGAAGGACATTCTGAAATCATAAGGACATTGAAACCAATTCACTGTTGATAGATAGTCCATCTGTGTGTGTGTGTGCATGCACGTGTGAAAAAGACTGGGGAGAGAGTGGAGGGGAGTTACGTTCTGAGCTACAAAAAGAACATTTAACTAGGCTTTTTATCCTGAGAGTAATGAACTTAAAGTTTGCCATGCTACCTTTCAAAATCTGAATTTATCTGTACAGAGTGCAGAGGCTTTTGTTGAAATCTTTAAACCAGTTATTCCAGAATAGCCTCCAGAGCCGGCAGAGGACTGCAGGCTTGCTATCTTTAGAGCAGCTTCTTAGTCAAGTAGAGTATTAAGCTCATGACTGGTCGGGGACTATGCTTTGTTTCATAATCTTCATTCAAGATAATGCTAGTTAAGAACGTATTATCTGCACAATATAAAGCTGCCCTTTTGATAATTTTTAGGACTTCTGTGTAGAATACTTAGAGTCTGGACCAAATAAAGGTTGAAGACTGTGAGAGTAACGTTTTTAGGAATCATCACTGAAACTTTATAATACAAAATGTGTAACTTACACTTTTGTTACTGGGAGTTGCATTTTAATGCTAGAATGCATCTGTCTTTGTGCAAAAAAAAAGTCCTTCTATGCAAAACAAATTCCAGAATGCAGTCTTTTTAAGAATACATGTCCCTATAAGATGTTGGGTTTTATGGCACTGTCTCTTGCCAGCTTAATCTACAAAAAATATTTTTGCTTTTTTTTTTAAGGCAATGGTAGGAGATGAGTGCGTAGGTGCCATTGTGTGCAAGTTGGATATGCACAAAAAGATGTTTCGCAGAGGTTATATAGCCATGTTAGCCGTGGACTCCAAATACAGAAGAAAAGGCATAGGTAAGAATAGTAGTCTTGTTCTCTTAAAACCTGTCCTAAAAATAGTATGCTGACAAGATTCTTTTTTTTGGGGGGGGGGGATAATAAAGCATCTGTGCCCATCTTTCTTTGTGTCACAGTTTCCCTTGATGACAGTGCAATGTGTAGCCCTTAAGAAGTTCTGTGCAATCCAGGACTTCGCTCAGTACAATCTTGGGAATAATTTCCTCTTGCTTCTGAGAACAAATAAGTCCCTTCTGATAATGACAGACTGTAGCATCTAAGTCCATTCTGGTCCGACTTCCAGATCAAAACTGGGCATTTGCTTTTTCCCTTTAGCGGCTTTGAACCATGAGAAGAGGCAGGGCAAAAATAAATGTATTTTATTGAGCAACATTTACGATCATGAAAATGTTAGGCAAAGTGGGCCAGATGCACTCCCTTAGCCATACAAATCAGCAGAAGCACTCCACTTCCTAAATGTCTTTCCTATATATGCTGAGAGACAAAGAAGAAAAATGCCCCAGATACAGTGCAAAACTGTACAGACTTCATCCGGTCCTACAATCAGGAATGTTGTAAAGTCATTAACCAGCCATCGCAAATGATAACTGCGGCTTCTCCACTGTTAGACTGAAGCATTGCAGCACCTGTTGTGTGTGTGTGTTTGATAGTGAGTATCTGAAGACAATCTCGGGTGTTTGGTGCAAAATGGCCACTGTGGCATAAAGCCCCCCCCCAAAATGGCAGCCCTCAGAAGGCCAAATTGTAGCCTGAGATGTATTGTCGAAGGCTTTCACGGCTGGAGAACGATGGTTGTTGTGGGTTTTCCGGGCTGTATTGCCGTGGTCTTGGCATTGTAGTTCCTGACGTTTCGCCAGCAGCTGTGGCTGGCATCTTCAGAGGTGTAGCACCAAAAGACCTTTTGGTGCTACACTTCTGAAGATGCCAGCCACAGCTGCTGGCGAAACGTCAGGAACTACAATGCCAAGACCACGGCAATACAGCCCGGAAAACCCACAACAACCAATGTAGCCTGAGAACTTCAAAATCACATCAACCAAACAGGAGGTAGCCTTCAGTTTTCCAGTCTGATTTTTAATATGCACTTTTCAGTGTTTGTGAATGACTGATTAGATACAGAGGAGTTAGCTGTGTTAGTCTGTAGTAGCAAAATCAAAAAGAGTCCAGTAGCAGATGACGAAGAGAACTGTGATTCTCGAAAGCTTATGCTACAATAAAGTTGGTTAGTCTTAAAGGTGCTACTGGACTCTTTTTGATTTTACTGATTAGATAGTCTGAAACAAGTTCTTATGTTCCAGGTTGTCAGCATTTTAGGATGGGTTTTCTCTTCTTGGCTGTTCCATGCCCGTCTGTAATTTTTTCCTTAAATCCCACAGGGAGAGAGGTCTGATCTCTGTAGTGGCCCTCTCCTTTGAAAGTCTCCTTGTGTACGCATATGAGGGTGTTTCTAATGAGCTCAGAAGGAGGTCCTCGAAGGCCCTTCAGTTCTTGAGTTGAGTGATGTGGAAAACAGCTTTCTTTTCATTTTTAAAAAACTTTCAACACACAGAACAAATAAGCTGCTTTCTTACCTTTCTCAGTATTCTTACACAAGACAGGTCTGTCTTGTTTATGTGCTGCTAACTAGTTGGCTGCTTTGTCTTGCAAAGCATCTTTATGTCATAGACCTCGTCAAGTTCAAGAACTCTGGTGAGAGAAATTCAGCCGCACTGAAGGAAAGAATTCACTCTTGAGGTTTTGGAAGGGGAATTATCAAAATGTCTGATTTCCACACCTTTGAAACCACAGGCCATGTAGTGAAATTAGTTTATAATGTCAGGATGTTGACTATATATGCACCAGGAAAGGCAAACATTTTAGCCTCTCATTCTCTGTTCCTTGACTTCATCAAGCTGTTGCAGGCCATGGGGGCCTGATCAGTTACATCACCTCAGCGTTGCTCTGAATTCACAGGCATGAGGCATCCTAGCCTGTCTTGAGTCAGAGAGCCGAGCAACATCTTCGTTCCTTTTTTTTTTCTCCTGAAGGTAGAGGAAGGCTTTGCCTAAATTGTATAAAATATTGCCGTAACAGTTGATCTTGCTTAAATTATCCATATGTGCCTTTAATTGTGCAGGCTATGAACTTCACGTGTGAATATGTTGAAATAGTTTGTTCCTGCAGTTAAACGTGTTGCTTTTAATCTGTATTCCAGGTACAAACTTGGTTAAGAAAGCTATTTATGCCATGGTAGAAGGAGATTGCGATGAGGTGAGTCTCTTTCCTTCGAAGGAACTGCATCGGCTTCTTTTAAAGGCTGTCCTTTAATATGTTGTGGTGTAGGAAGACATTTCAAGCGCCATGTTACCCCAAGAGCTTTCTGTGACTCCAGGAAAAAGTTTTGTTTTACTTTTTACTTCTAGATACAGTACAGTGATATTCGCACAGGCTGTTCTTAAACTAGGAGTGCCTTCACAGTTCATTGAAAGTGTTGGTCCTGCACAAGTGGAAGCTTCTAGCACTAGGAGGGGGAAAGGTGCTTTGCAGCGGACAACCACGCCCCCACCCCCCACCCCTGGTGCAGCAAATGAGTGGCTTAGGACCCAACCCCACATCTTGATGTTGCAAGATGGGGCCCAAAAATATATACTGTTGCTGTAGAATTCTGCAGAAGGTGGGAAATGTTTTTTATAAATACTGCCATTCAGCAATAAAAATTTTAGTTATGCAATGCATGTCTTTGGGTGCAGCCATGTCATTACATACAAACTAAAAAAGGGGGGGCAGCATAAATTAAGTAGTCTTATAGAAATACTAAACCTAGTATTTCTGTAAGACTACTTAATTTATGCTGCCTTTCTATTATGTTATTTTTCCATCTCTACAATTCATTGATCTTTATAGCTTCTTTTCATTACTCTAAACCTAAAGAAGCTATAAAGATCAATGAATTGTAGAGATGGGAAACTAACATAATACACAAGTATGTATCTTTGTCTTACATTGTTTCCCTTGTCTCTCTTCCCCCCCCCCCCCCATCCTGTGGTGTTAATGTTTATGTATCTATACACTTAAATTTAATAAAAAGTAATTTTAAAAAAAGGGCAGTATGAATTAAAACTTTAGCCAGCCCCAGCTGTCCCTGGTAGAAGTTCTTTCCTGATACCAAATGATTGTTTGGTACAACCCTACATTTGGAGAAATTATTCTGTTACTTGTGGGGGGTGTATTTTTGCCATTTTGTCCTCGCTGCAGACCCCCCTACATTGTGCCTGTGCTGTGCTTTCCCCTGGGCCCTGATGGCAACATTTCAGAGGTTCAGGGTTGTGGGATGGGGAAGAGGCCCAAGGGAGTTGTGTAAGTAGAGCTCCACTTGGGTCCACTTAAGAACAAGCCAAGGTAGGGGCTTTCTTAAAAGAGCCTCGGTCAGTTGCCAGGGCACTTGTAGGCTCTATTGACTCATTCCAGTGCAGTCCTGAGCCGGAGGGGGGGGGTAGGGGGAGGATACTCACCTTTTTTAGCATGATACAGCAAGCAGCATCTCACTTCTTGAGTTAATCTGCTACGCAGCCCTAGGTTTGTCTTGCGTAACCTGTTAGGATTTGAGTGGTGCATCCCTTTCCTTTGATATCCTTGAGACTGCAGGGGCAAGAGTGAGCAGGGGATGGCGAACATTCACTTCCCCCATGGAGACTGCAGCAGTATTTCTTTTCTTATCTTAGGCAGGTAACAGTTTCTTAAGTTTCAATGAACTGTAATTGGCTGGAAAGCACTTGCGAAATAGGTCCAGTAACGTACAACAATAGCAATGTTAGCATGTAAAACATTGTATGGAAGTAGATAAACTTATTTAAGTGTTAAGAATCATTCCCTGTAGAGCAGGACTTGTATGCTCTACAGTATCCACTTGCATTGGACAGCTGGTAATCCCGGTGTCCTGGGTGACTTGGAAAACAATTGGCCCTTTCAGCTTGCGTGGCTGTTTTTGCTCCCTTTACTAAGGTGTAGTGAGTGAACTGGGGAAAGGGCAGTAAGGGTCTGGGTGCTTTGTTGGATCCGATCTTTATAGTTACTGTGTTTATCATTCCAGTATAGCAATAAGAGGCGAGGAACAGCCACCAGAGGTATGGGCTACATTAATCATGACTCCTTCAGTATTCAAACAAATTCCAGGAATATTTTCATTCTGCTTGCGTTTTTAAAAAAATCTAGAATAGGAAGTTGTCAGAGTCCTCCTTGAATAGATGCAGAATTAGATCTTGTCTCTGAATCACGCTTATTCTGTTAGTCATTACCCTTACTTGTTTCCTGTAAACAGCATAATTAAATAAAGCCCCCCCCCTCGCCTCATTTGCCTGCTATGCTCCTACAGTCAAAGGAGTACGATTACATTCCAGTTTTTTTAGGAAGCACTCTTTTGATTAGCTTTGTTTACTGTCTGGTTATCTTCACTGTATGTACAGCAGATATTTTTAGGTGTGTCCCAGGAACTTTTATCCAAACGGCAAAAACATCTCAGAAAAATCTGCCAACTTGGCAGAGAAGCAGATACTTAAATAAAAGGCTTCCAGCTTTGTTAAAGCTGATGCTTATTGTGTTCCTTGTATTTTGTCCCCTAACCTGGAACCTTAAAAGGTAACAGGTCAAAATTAATTATGAAAGTATGCCCCAATGCAGACATACCACCAAACCAGGTTTGTACTATCCACAGACAGACAGCATGGGTGAGTGATTTGGTGTAGTGGTTAAGAGCGCGGGACTCAGATCTGGAGAGCCGGGTTTAATTCCCCACTACTCCACTTGAAGCCAGCTAAGTGACCATGAGCTAGTCACAGTTCTCTCAGAGCTCTCTCAGCCCCACCCACCTCACAGGGTGATTGTTGTTGTGGGGATAATAATGATATACTATGTAAACCACTCTGAGTGGGCATTAAGTTGTCCTGAAGGGCAGTATATAAATCAGATGATGATGATGATGTCTTATTAGGACTCAGGCAGTCTGGGATCAAGCCCTCAGCCATGAGTGAATATCATTTGGCAAGTTAGTCTTTTTTTGCTGATCTGTCATAAAAATGTGACAGATGGGTATCTGCTCTACAAAACTCAGGTTGTGGTTTGGAGCCACACATCTTCTTCTTTTTTCGTCTGCTCAGCCTTGCCTCTTGAAACGGTGGCCTCTGGACACTGAAATGGCTATAACTAGGCTTGCCAAGCTTCCTACTGGCAAACTGCGCTGCCCGCCACCCTTCTGAGTGGCAGCAGGAGAAAAAAATGTCAAACACAGTGATGTTGCTAAATCACTCTTGAGTGCGACCTGGAACTGACAAAGGGTAGCTCTAGGAATCACTGGAAACTCTATGGGTTTTCCAGGTTGTACCCAAAAGTTACGTAGCAATGTTGCTGGCATCATCATCACCACCACCAGCTCTCCCACTAGTTGCCAGATTTGGCCTGGCATCTCTAGCTTTAACAGAGTTTGCTCAGCATGCCAAATCTTAGTTTGCTCCAGACCGTGTTCACCTTTCATGGACAGGGGTCCACAGTTGCCAGTGGTAAGCCTGTCCTTTAGTTGGGCAACTGCCTGCCCCCGGCACACGTGGAAGACTGGCAGAGGTTCTTTCGTGGCCTTCTGCTGGAGTTCCGAGGCGCTCAGGACAAGCAGTGTGAAATCAGGTGTGCCCCCCCCCCCGCCAGCTCTGATGGAGAACCAGAGTTGACCACAAACAATAACTGGTTCCTGGAGCTACCTTGGAGCTTGCAGATCTCTTGCATAGGGGAGGGTGTCGCTGGTTTAGAATGGGAATGGCAAACTGGCCGTTTCAGAGCCCCAGTTTCTCTACCAAGCTGTGACGATTATGCAGTGTGCTTCTCACGGTTTCAGTGGTAAGAGGTAGGTAACAGCAGCTCACTGTTTTATGTATCTCTGGTTGCTTCTACTATGCATACATTCTGAAAAAGAGGCAAATATCTTGTGCCAGTATTCGGCCCGAAGGCATGCTTCAGGATCACATTTGGTCTTCAGCCATCTTCTAACAATCCATATATCATCTGAATCCATGAGCTCAGCACAGGTGAAACTCACGGCTAGGCAATGACAGCTTTGCTGTATGGTGGTCTCAGGATACAGGTTCCCTATCTTAGAAGATTGTAGGTGCTTCTGTTGAGGCCTCCATGGGTAGACTGCTATTCATGGTCTTGGCTGTGTAGCACCACATGTCCTAGACAGGGCTTGCGGAGAATGTGGGGATGAAATGCCCAAAACTTCTTTTCCTACCTCAGATGTTGGCAGTTTTAATACGTTCAAGAGTGGCTGTTTCGAGTTTCTGTGCAGTCGCTTGGATTTGTTCTCTGCAGCGTCCCAAAAGAACTTTGCAGCTCTCCTTGAAAAACGTATCCTCTTTTCTAGGTTGTCTTGGAAACCGAGATCACAAACAAGTCCGCGTTGAAACTTTATGAAAA
The DNA here is from genome assembly GCF_028583425.1 of Eublepharis macularius. Lineage (NCBI taxonomy): Eukaryota > Metazoa > Chordata > Lepidosauria > Squamata > Eublepharidae > Eublepharis > Eublepharis macularius. The sequence goes on along the minus strand of NC_072791.1, from coordinate 8,909,841 downwards.
TCTTGGCTTTGTGCGAGACAAGAGGCTGTTCAGATACTATTTAAATGGAGTTGATGCACTGCGTCTTAAACTCTGGCTGCGTTAATAAGAGGCCGTCGATTGCACCGAGGACTCATCTTCCCAATGACGCGGCAGCAGCGGTGTCCTTTCGCATGCAATGCAATTTGTGTGGAATTGCTTTGCAGGTGGACATAATTATTTCCATGCAGCTCTTCTTCTCTGTGAGTGTCTCCATCGAGCGTCGCACCTCAAATCGTTGCACTGTGGCATGGCGCGTTTTGTTCTGAATTTACAACCGATTGTTTCAGACTCCAGGTCCTTTGAATAACCAGGAAGATGTGCCAGTAGGTAGCCAAGATCCGTTCTTTTTTGTTCGCAAGTCTACTGACTCCTGTTACATAAAACGGTGAACACTCTTATCCAAGAACCTGTGTATGTGGAACACATTTTTTTTTTTTGTTCCAGGGAGAAAGGAAGTGAGAAAAAAAAAGCCAATGTAGATTGTAAAATTCTATAAGTATACTAACATTTCATACAAAATTCACCATAGTTTTTTTCTGGGGAAAATTTTAAAAAAAGGCTTCAACTTTTAGGTTTTATTTTTCAATATGAACTTTCCATTCTTAAATATTGGTACCTCAGTGATTAGTGAATGAAAAACTGTATTGTAGAGTGGGGTGTGTGTTACATTGAGTACCGGTAACAATTTTAAATTGCGTCTGCCAGTGCCTGTGTAGATACGTATATTTGTCTTCACTGCTAAGTTTTTGAGTGCATGCTTTTTTTCTTTTCTTGATTTCTTTTTGTCTTTGCAAGAACGGCTTTTATTTAAATTCTGGATTTGAGAATAAATTATTTCAGACTTTATAATTTGGATACTTCTCCCAGATGAAGGCTTAAAAAGTTCTTCTCTTATAGCAAGAAGTGGGAAAAATCTCGTGTAGCTGCTAAAAGGGAGCCTGATGCACTTTTTTCCTTTAACAAGAGTGAGGGATCTTTTCAAAGAGAAAACAGCAAATTAGTGTAAATCAGGTTGGGTTTTTTTTATTTAATCAAAATGATCATTAGAATAGCTAAAGAACCATTTCTGAGCAGTTGGAACAATACGATTTTGATTTGGATTCACGTTGCTTTGCTTCTGTGTTCTAAAAAATGCTTTGGTCTTCAGTTCTTGGCGCATCCATTTTTAAGCTGCTTTTCATTTTCTCCTTCCACAAAAGCCAAAACTCTTGCAGTTTTCAATTTCTTTCTGAAAAATTTGGCAGGGGTGTATCTGAGGCTGGATTTGAACTCCCCCCCCCCCCTTCAGATGGGATCTGTGTAGGCTTGTTAAAAACATTTCCCCCCCTCCCCAGCAGTTACACAGTGTGTACTTCTGTCTGTCAGTGCAATATGTAAAACAAATCACTTCTTCTGACGGTTCAGCAATGACAGCATTGGTATATGTAATCTATATATAAAAGCAAAAAAAAAAAATCCTAAGTGACTCATGGAAAATTGCTTCCTTTCTATTGGGAGGAAAATCTTCAGAATTCAACTTTGCCTTACTACGTTGTCTGTTAGGGATTCAACTTGTCATGTTGTAAGATGATGGAAGTCGCTGTACCTTTGGGAGGACCTCGCCTCCCAGTCACACGTCAGAGATATAAAAGACCCGTTCTGGACAGCTTAAGTTTGTAAGGAAGGCCATCCTTATTTTGCACAGACTGAGCATCTCCCCCCCCCCCCCCACTATGTATAAGTTGTGAATTGTATTTGGGAAAAATAAAGGATTTTAATTTAAAACTGACACTGCTCTCTGGACGCTGCTTACATGGTTGGTTTCTCTCCTTCCCGCTCCTTTATGCTTGAATCCCTTGCTCTACGGCCTGTAAAGACCCCTGTGAGCAGATCCTCAGTGGCACATAGCTTCTTGCAAAGTATCTCCATGCCTCGTTGTCCATGCTACACTACTTTTGAGTAAACATATTTCACAATTTTAACTGTACATGAAAAAGTGAGCTGTTATCTAAAAATCTACTTGAAATGGGCCAATGGAGCCAAGAATAGAAGAGTGCTTTCTTTTTTTGAAATTTTTTCAGAGGGGTGAGGGGAAGAACTTCTCATTTGCTGTTGGCTCAGAGCTGTGAACAACTAGCTGTTAATGTGTTTAACAATAGAATAGTTTAATTTAGAGCTCTGCGCACCTGGAAAAATGGAAGGGCAATGATCCCCCCCTCCCCACCCCCGGACTTATTTTTTTCTTTTTTCCCAGGAAGGCACTGAAAAGAATCTCATATAAAATCTTTTCTTTTTTGAGTGAGAAGAACCTTCATGCAAAGCATTTCACTCATTTCAAATATGCAGCATGAAGAAGTCTGAGCAGTTCTTCCAATGGTGAAATTGGGGCATTTTGAGGAGTAGACATATACAAGCATCTGACACCGTAGACCTATACAAGTGTTTAAGATTTTTTTTGTAAAATGTAAGTTGTTTGGTAGCAGTTAATATGCTTTAATGTTTCATGATAACACTGAAGTATTATATTTTCATTGTGATAAAGTTTACCTTAATATCTAAGCATGCTGGTAGCCACACCTGTTGCAACTCTCAGGGTTTATCAAAATAATATGCTTACGTTTACTGCAGAACTTTGCTTACGTTTACTGCAGAACTTTTCTAGCTTTGACTTTTATTTTTTCCTACCTCTCAGAAGGCAAAATTAAAGATACATGTGCTATGGCAGCATAGGATGCAGCAGTTTTCAGTACTTGAGTATTGAGTATACATATAATTATTTTTATAAGAAATGAAGATACTTGTATTTAAATCCCACAAACATGCCAAATTGTACAATTTTATATGCTAACTTACACATGATAAATTTTGCTAAATCAGTAAAAGTAGTTCAGGTTTGATAGGAAAGTAAGAGTTAACCTATATTTCACCATTTCCCAAAATTATCATTTCCTTCCAGAAAAAAGTCAGGGGCGCTGGTTCCATGGCTTCATAATGTCCAGACATTTTTGTATCTCTAGCTTGCTCAATGTAAGGTTGTTTCCCGTCTCTGGGAAAGATGCTGTCATGACTCAAGAGGCTTAAAGATGTAAGTTAGAATGCAAGATAGCACACCCTCCTCCAGGTGCCCAACTGTTCTTGGAAACTATATGTATTGCATAAAACAACAATGCATGTACACACTCCTGCTTCAAGTCATTCTGATGCTGCGTATGTTCTTCTTCCCAGGTCATGTCACAGGCAACCAAGACGTGCAGGGAAATGACATTTGCTGGGGTTGGGTTCTAGTTCTGATACTACCAAAAATCCATGCAAATTAGAAAATTTGTACACCTGGGAGAAACCTGCTACTCCATCCCTTTGCTTGTGCTGGTGTTCTGTTTATAGGTTGATCAAGGTGGGTAGCCATGTTAGTCTGTCTGTCTAGCAGTGTAAAAGAGCAAGAGTCCAGTAGCACCTATAAGACTAACAAAATTAGTGGTAGGATATGAGCTTTCGTGAGCCACAGCTCACTTCTTCAGTTACCACTGTATCTGAAGAAGTGAGCTGTGGCTCACGAAATCTCATACCCTAGCACTAATTTTGTTAGTCTTATAGGTGCTACGGGACTCTTGCTCTTTTACACTGTTTGTAGGTTGTTTGCAAAGACAGAACATTTCAGAAATGTGAGCCTGCACCTGCAGTACCTGTCGTGGCACATTCCATCATCACTTTAGTATTTTGCCACCTTGCATGTGCTCTCACATCAGGCCTTTGTGGGACTCAGAACTTCAGCTGTACTATGCGCCCCATATGGCACAGGTCTTGGGTAGAGATGCCATCAGCTGTAAATGTGACTAGCAACATTTCCTTCTGGTATATGTAGATGTGCCTCTAACAATGAAATAATTACAGTGGCGGCTATGGAAGTCTTGTATCAACTTAAAGGCTAGCGTTCTTATTCCAGCTGTAGGTTACGTGGAATAGAGCCCATGTGTTTAGGTGCAATGATTTGGTTTCTTGCAAGATGCTCATTTTTATGTCAGGTGTGGGGGGGTGGGGATCACAGCTGGGTAATGAGGCTGTGAATACAAGAAGTACAGGCTGAAATACCTGTAAGGTATAAGAGTAGAAGAGCCTTGTGGCGCAGAGTGGTACGCGGCAGTACTGCAGCCCAAGCTATGCTCATGACCTGAGTTCGATCCTGGCGGAAGCTGGGTTCAGGTAGCCAGCTCAAGGTTGACTCAGCCCTCCCATCTTTCCGAGGTCGGTAAAATGAGTACCCAGTTTCCTGGGGGGAAAGTGTAGATGACTGGGGAAGGCAATGGCAAACCACCCCATAACAAAAAGTCTGCCAAGAAAAAGTCATGGTGCGACGTCCCCCCTGGGTCAGTAATGACTCGGTGCTTACACACCTTTACCTAGGCTGAAATGTAATTAGGTTAAAATTCAAATCTAACCAAGAGCAAAACAGAAGATTCTTTAGTTAAGCGATGCTGGTTAACGATGTATTGTCGAAGGTTTTCACAGCCGGATGCTGGTTAACACTTGTAATTGGGGGAAGGGGTCCTTAGGCTTGTCTAAGACAGTAAACACCAGAAGTGAGTGAGAAATTCAGGCACTGCTCATTGGTAATTTTTTCCTGTACTGCTAAAAATCAGGTACTTTCCAAGGATGTCTGAGTCTGTAATGATAAACTTGTGGTTTAGGGCTGACGGTGGAGGCTGGTGAATCTATGAAGCAATCAAGTTTAGATCCATGTTGTATGTTTTACTGAGTCGTTATTTATAGTCTCTTTTTAGGGCTTAATTTTATAGAAACAGTTATAATTGTAGCGTAGTAGTTAACTGAATATTTGAATGATGGTTACTGTCTTAAGAGACCAGTCGACTGAAATGTTGCATACATGACAATTTATTCAGTAAAACACTGATCCTCTTCACAATACCTCTCCCCCTTTTTTAAAAAAAGTAGTTTTTTAGGCTGAAGAACAGCTGGAAGTTCAATGACAGGGTCACCCCATTTTCTAGCTGAATCATGTTCTTCTCAGAGGTTTTGCTCTGCACTTCCCCTTTTCTTAAGCTGCTCATAGAAATCTTAGTTTGAACCCTGGAATGGTGGGCAATGTGATGCTTCCCTTAGATTGGTGCTGCAGGAAATGCTCAGTCTCAAACTATTAAAAAAAACCCTTCAGAGTTTTCAAAGTGGCAAAAAGTCTTAAGTTGCCTGTGATTTGTCATTTATAGTCCGCCTTTCTCGCTGAGAGTCGAGGTGGATTACACAGTACGAGCGTGGAACAATCAGCATCAAGGACATTTCCATAAACAATGCCATAGGGTAAATTAAGAGTAATTCCGCACACCGTGGATAATGCACTTCCAATCCTCTTTATAGATCATTTGAAACGGATTTTTTTGTGTGCGGAACCTCAAATGATCGATAAAGTGCATTGAAAGTGCATTATCCAGTGTGTGTGGAATCACTCATATACAAGTTTACAAAGACATAGCATTAGCAAGGATCCAATACAGAGTAGAAGAAATGATGACACAGAACATAATCAATTCAAGGACTGACATTAGACAACATGAAGCACAAGTAGTGTATAGGAGTACATATTTAAAGCAACAGATAATATGTAAGGCAACATAGTGGTGAAGTCCATGGTTCCTAACTCATTAGCGAAACATCTGAGACCCCCCTCTCTACAGTACCACCCTCCTATCTGAGAAAAAAGCCTTTTTGAGTAATTCGGTTTTGCATTGTACACTCCCTATCCCTTTCCTAACTTTACTAACCGAGGCCAACTCTACTTCGCTTCCAAGATCTGACGAGATGGAACTTGTCTGGGCTATCCAGGTCCGGGCTACCAGTGGATACCAGTAGAGAGATGACTCATAAAAACTGATTTCATAATGGGGAAGTGTGATTTAATAGCGGGGAAATGCACTGTGTTTGGGTCCCTCTCTTGCTAAAGACTTGAGTATTTGAGCATTTGTTTAGATTCCTGGTGATTGTGGACAGGCAGCAGATGAAAAAGGAGTTAAATGTCAGTTCTACAGGAGAAAGAAATACTGCTGGCTGATCTGGCAGAAGAGGTCAAGAGCTGCGTCTTGCTTGGTAAAACCATTAGTTTGCCCCCAGCCTTGAGTATGTCAGGCTAATACTGACACAATCTCTATCGAGTCACCATGAGGTTGACTGGGAAACCATGAACCAGTCGTCTTTCCAACTTCACCTACTTAAGTGTTTTTAGGACAAAATGGAAGCTTACTGTGAGTTCCTTCAGGGAAGGGGGAGGGGATAAAAGCGCAATAAAATGATAGAGACTTGAGTCTCCCACAGACAACCATTTCCGGAAGAGCGATCAGGGGTGCTCGTAAAGAAATTGGGCCAAATTTGGTCCGTAGGCCTGATTTCACTCCAAAGTCTTTAGGTGGCAACAGTGTCGGGGAAAAAAGAGGGGCGACAGATCACGCCAAGTGTCTTTCACATAAGTTACTTTGGCCATTTAAGCAGCTCGTACAATGGTCTCTTATTTGAGAAAGAACTGAGTTTCCTGCGTCCTTCAACAGGTGTTGAGTTGCTATTATGCCTTACCAGGAAGAGAAATGTCTCCACACGGTATGATTCTTACGTATTGATTGGTTAAATAACATCTCCCTTGTGTTCTCTCTGCCCTTTAAAGTAAAGCTAGTTCTTTCCTCAGCTCTTTCAAACAAATAAATCCCGTATTTTGGTTTCATATGATCTCTTCGCCTTTGAACAAAGCTGATCGGTGTATTTTATTCAGTTTCCCACTTTGGAGTGTCTGAATCAATGAGAAGGGGTAAAGGAAGGATGGGGAATGCAGAGTGGAGGGCTGTTCCACAACCTCTTGGCCCTTTCCTCTGGTGTAAGGACACTCCCTGGCGAAAGAGGTTCTTAACACAGCTTTGCTATAGAGGAAAGGACTGCTGTGAACAAGAGAGGACGAAGAGGGGGAGGAATCAATTCTGCTTGGCATTTCTGGAGCAGCACAGACATTGTCAGATGAATACTGGAAACAATCTTTTATGTTTAAAAATCTTACGTTCTTCAACCAGGAAATCGAATCCATCAATTGCTCATTCAAGCTCTTCCATTGCTTTTACGTTCTTTATGCTACTATCGTAGTTGTGGTTTTTCCCTCCCCAACAGTCCAGAGCTATGGTTGTTGTGGATTTTCCAGGCTGTATGGCTGTGGTCTTGGCATTGTAGTTCCTGACGTTTTGCCAGCAGCTGTGACTGGCATCTTCAGAGGTGTAGCACCGAAAGACAGATCTCTCAGTGTCAAACTGTGGAGAAGATGTTAGCAGGTAATTTGTACCTACTCAGGAAGGTGGGTTTGGGTTGCGTCATCCTGTAAGAGTTTCCCAGGGTGTGGAATGCTAATGGAATGCTAATGCTTCACTGTATCCTGAGGAGGTTCTTTTGCATGTGGATAAAGAATAAAAGAACATGAAAGACACTCCAGACTTGGCCAATCTGAAAAGTCAGCAGTGGCTGAACATAGCCTAACTCAAACAGGACACAGTATCTTATTCCAGGACACTAAAATACTGGACAACACTTCCAACTACTTTGTCAGATTGCACAGGGAAGCCATTGAAATTCATAAGCATAAGCAAAACTTCAACAGGAAAGAAGAGACTTTAAAAATGAATAGAGCATGGTTTCCAGTCCTGAAAAACACCAGGCTAACAAAATACTCTACATCTTACAATAGCCCTGCAGATAAGATTAGCATATCAAGCACCAATCCACATACAAAAGAACCTCCTCAGGATACAGTGATGCTTCCCCCCATTAGCATTCCACACCCTGGGAAACTCTTACAGGATGACTCAGCCCAAACCCACCTTCCTGAGTAGATATAAATTACCTGCTAACATCTTCTCCACAGTTTGACACTGAGAGATCTCTGTCTTTTGGTGCTACACCTCTGAAGATGCCAGTCACAGCTGCTAGCGAAACATCAGGAACTACAATGCCAAGACTATGGCTATACAGCCCGGAAAATCCACAACAACTATCATTCTCCGGCCGTGAAAGCCTTCGACAATATATAGTCCAGAGCTAGCTTGGCAAAGAGCTGAAAAATCACCGTGATCTCTGCCTCACAGAAATAGAAGTCTCGGGTTTATCTGGGGAGAGGGGGGGGAACCCTTCGTAGTGGAGATAAAGCCAATCTTCTGCACGTAGAAAAGAGCAAGAATCCAGTAGCACCTATAAGACTAACCAAATCAGTGGTAGGGTATGAGCTTTCGTGATCCTCGGCTCACTTCTTCATATACCAGGCATCTGAAGAAGTGAGCGGTGGCTCACGAAAGTTCATACCCTACCACCGATTTGGTTAGTCTTATAGGTGCTACTGGACTCTTGCTCTTTTCTACAGCTGCAGACAGACTTACACAGCTACTCCTCTTGCTCTGTCTTACGCACATTCCTAAGTAGATAGTTTCAGATATGTAGCTGTGATGGTCATTCCCAATTCATAGCATCGTAGGGTTGAATCCTGCAGGTCAGTTTTTGCTAATAACACCATTTTCTTCTAGTGCAAGAAGTTGTCCGATGCCAAGATCCACTAGCAGAACAGCCCCCCTGAATCAGCGGAAGGGCCCCTGTCCCAGGGAAATCACCAAAAAATCCAACCCATAGCTTTAGAACAGGGAGCCCAAACTTTTTTGGGGGGGAGCCTGTGAGTACCTTTGGGTGGTGAGCGCCAGCTGAAAATAGCTGCCACAGAAGGGGGATCCAAATTGAATACTTCCCTCTTCACACCTCCTGGGAAGAAGGAAAGCCTACAGAGCGGATGAAAGTACACGCTGGACAAGGAAAACTCAGATGCTTGCCTGTCTTCCTGCTCCTCCAGTGGCACACTTTTGCACTGAGGACAGCCCAAGAACAAGCAGTGCCTTACAGTGGCCCTGCCCAATTTCTGAAAAACTCAGAGGGTGCCAAGGGAAGTACTGGAGGGCATCAGGGTTTTTAAAATTTATTTATATTCGATTTATATTCCTCCCTCCCCACAGCAGCAGGCTCAGGGCCTTGTTGGAGAGCCCTGCTTTCAAGTCTTATATCTTGACTAGTAACAAAGCTCGTTTTGGGGAAAAATACAACGAGCTCTAGAAAGGGGAGGGCGGGCAAGTGGGCATTGCCTTCTCCTCTGTGACTGATCCCGGCCGGGTGAAGGGGGTGGGTGGGCATTACCTCATGCTGCACTCCTAATCCCAGCCAGTGAAGGGGGAGTGGGCGTTGCCTCCTGTTCTGTGTCTGGTTCCAGCAGGGTGAAGGCAGGGGATGGGCACTGCCGCCTGCTCCACTCCAGATCCCGGCTGGGTGAAGAGGGGTTGGACATTGCCTCCTGCTCTGCACCTGATTCTGTCCTGGTGAAGGGGGGGGCGGGCATTGCCACCCTCTGCACGTCTGATTCCATGGGGTTGAAGGAGAGTCAGGCATTGCCACCTGCTCTGCGCCCATTCCTAGATGAGTGAAGGAGGGCGGGCATTGCCACCTGCTCCGCTCCTGATCCCAGCTGCATAAAGGCGGGGGGCTGGCATTGCCACCTTCTCCGTGCCTGATCCTGGCCTGGGCTTCCCACCATGAAGTGCTCTCTGGAGGGACGAGTTGCCTTGCCTGGTCTTCCCTCCACGGCAGCGCCCTCTGGTGGTGCACCAGAGTAGGAAGTGAGTCGTATGGAACACGCTTAGCCTTTTATATAGTAGGATTCTATGCATAAGGAAGACCATGCCCTGTTTCAAGAAGGCACCACAGCCTCCAAAGCATAATGCCCTGCATCCCCTTCCAATGATTCTGTGGTTTGAATGTTCAGGTGGCTGCAGTGAGCTTGGGCTGGGGGCAAAAGCACTAAAAAGCCCCTGTGAAATCCTCATTCTCTTCGGCCAAAGGATGAAAGCTGCAGTGCTGAGAAAAGTAGTGTCAATCAGAATAGGTAAGACCGGGCTTCATATATCGGTTATCTGACTCAGTACAGGGCATCTTCATATGGGCCATTAGAGATTCCTCCCTGGTTGGGGCTGATATCTGCAGCAAAATTGTGGAGTTTGGCTTATATCGGTCTTCAGCAATGCCTGGACAGTAGCAGAACCAAGATCTGAGAGTGGGTGGCTTTCTCCAAACTCACCACCAAGATGGCCTCGTTCTGGTGGCTGTAGATGGGTACTCCTGGTCGAAGAACTCATCGAAGAATTGGATCCTCTCCGTCTTGGTTCTCACCAAGGCTGGTTTCCGGGAAACCTTCCCCTCGTCCGATTCTTTCCAGCTATCCGAGTCAGTGCTGGAAGCATCCCAAAATGATTCTTTCCTTGCCTGCTGGTTCAGCAACCACGACTCCACTTTACTGATCGGGCCCCGATGGGTTTCGGGGAATCTGTGCCCCTTAAGTAATTGCCCAGCCCAAGGATCACCTAAAGAGGAAAAAAAAACACTTCATTGGGTGAGTTGTAAATTTGGTTTTTTTCCATTCGTGCTGTTTTGAATTTGGATTTGTCTTTTGTGCTCTCTTCGGTTACCATCGTGCAGATATTTGTAGGAACTGTTATGAACCCATACAACAGCTTCCCTTTTATTAGTGGCTCTTACCCAGGGCTTTTTTTCTGGGAAAAGAGGTGGTGGAACTCAGTGGGTTGCCCTCAGAGAAAATGGTCACATGGCTGGTGGCCCTGCCCCCTGATCTCCAGACAGGGGGGAGTTTACATTGCCCTCCACGCAGCTCAGCGACGTGGAGGTCAATCTCAACTCCCCTCTGTCTGGAAATCGGGGCGGGGCCACCAGCCATGTGGCCATTTTCAAGAGGTTCCGGAACTCCGTTCCCCCGCGTTCCCCCTGAAAAAAAGCCCTGCTCTTACCTATTGGTCTCTCTCTCCCTTTAGTCCCCCCACTTCTGTAATTTTCACTCTAAGACTTCCCAAACTGAAGTTGTCTTACCAACATTTGAACACATCGCATATAGAAGGCAATTGCAGGTGGACTCCTTTTTAGATATTTGTAAATATTTTATAGATATCTATGTATAGATTAGCCAATAGTGTTTTTGTAGCCAGAATTGTTTTCTTTTTCTTTTTTCCCTACTGTTTCCTTTTTTATTTTTTTCGGTTTTGCACTAATGGAATAATTTGTAAAAATTTAAAATGAAGTTGTCGTCCCTCTTTACACATACCAAAAAAAAATTGAGTTCTTGACTCACGAAAGCTCGTGTTGAAATAAATGTTAGTCTTTAAGGTGCCATGGAACTTCTGTTTTTTACTGCCTGGTGTGCCATTCCATAGGACTGTGCATTTGGCTTCAATTGGGACACGTTTTGTCTGTTATGACCCCAATTTTCCAGAGGAAGGGAAAAAAGAATTACTTTACTGATTTCTAAAAGGTGCCGTAAATGCGGTTCCCAAGAACCAGTGTGATCCCCCGGCAAAAAGGTTCCACTTAGGCTTCCTCTCCACAACTAAAGAAATAAGAAATGGTTGTGCATTTCAGTTAGGCGTGCCAGCCTCCAGGTGGTGGCTGGAGATCTCCCAGAATTACATCTGATCTCCAGGTGACAGAGATCATTTCCCCTGGAGAAAATGGCTGCTCTGAAAGGTGGACTCTATGGAATTATACCCCACCCTCTTCAGGCTCCGCCCCCAAAATCTCCAGGAATTTCCCAACCCGGACCTGGCAACCCTAATTTCAGTTAATACGTATTTTTATAATGATGTGTATCAGATTGTAAACCACCGTGGGATGCTTTCGAAGGGAAAAGGAGAAGACGCTTTTCAAATTAATATCTACAACACCATGGGAGAGAAATAGCACAACAAAAGAACGGGGTGTTCTAGAGAGGGATTCCTGGAATGAGCAGCAAGAGACTCAACATGTGAACCACATCGGATATAATATTTTAAAAATGAACCTGAACACCGTTTGAAAACAGGATTGCACGAGATAAGCTATGAACCAAGAGATACTGTGCAGTGTTCATGTATCTTTGCCAATCAACCCTTCAAGATGTAGGGGATTCACTAATGGCAGAGCTGCCTAGAGGAAACAAAAAGGTCGAGCACAAGGCGATTTCCATGTACAGACCTGCTCTTAAATAATGAGATGAAAAAATACACTTTGCGGGTTGGATGTCATTATCACGAGTCTTTTCATTTTGCTGATTTTCCTTGCTGGTGTTTGTGCTTTGTTTCTTTTATGACATTTTAATGCCGTTTTGACATGGTTTCAGGGCACTGGGATGCAATTGACGCACCAGCTATCAAGTTTAACGCTTGTATTTCTATCAGTTTTGTTAGGCGTAGTTAGATTATTAAAAAGGAAGCCAAAGGCCCATCTCGAGCGGGGAGAATCTAGTTTGGAAACTGGGATTCTTGAATCAAAACAGTGACTTGAATCCATGAGAGCATTTCCATAGATGGAACGATTTCTGCCCATAGAATGTAACTATACATGCACGCACACACACACAGCAGCCCAAAAATGGCCCCCAAATGCTGGTTCTGGGGAATCCCTGTCCATCAGCAGCATTTTGAGGGGCATTTGGGGCTGACATATGAGAGCAGAGACAAGACAGGTGCATTCTGTGACTGGAAATGCATCAGTGATGTGTCTGTGTCTGTGTGTGTGTGAGGGGGGTGTCCTTCTACTTGTCTCACAGCAGCAAAGAACCTCGAGCATCAGTGGTGCAAGGCACTGCCATTCACTGTTGAAATTTGGCAACACCCCTTAAATGTAAGGATGAAGCAGGTATGAAAGGTGGGATAGTGCAGTCCACGAAGCATAGTTGAAACAGGCAAGTGTTCTTTATTCTATCAAGGGCAAGATTTTGGTCTGGTAGATTTTCTATCAAGGGCAAGATTTGGGTCTGGTAGCACCTTAGAGGGCAACTAGGGTGCTTTTCACACTGTCACTTTATCTGTTCTGCTTCCCACGTTTGCAGGAGTTCCAAGCTTGCAAGGTAGTTATGGAATGCAGAACTGATTTTTGTCCACGGTATCCCTGATTTCCCCCCCTGCGGACATACCGCAATTTTATTTTGAAGCCGTTGCCAAGTTGTGTCCGACCCAATTAATGTCAGTGTGAACATTATACTCCCCTTCTTCTCCCCAATCTCCTTTCCCCCTGGGAACTGATTGGTCTGTGCGGAATTAACCACTCCCACCCTCCTCAGCTCTCTGAACTCCTTTCCCACCATTTTATCAGTAAAGCAGGTTAAGGGTCATAAGGCTGCTTCTCCACTTGCTTCCTTCCTCTCGAGTAATAATAATAATAAATAAATCAAAGAGTCCAGTAGCACCTTTAAGACTAACCAACTTTATTGTAGCATACTTTATTGTAGTAAAGTTGGTTAGTCTTAAAGGTGCTACTGGACTCTTTTTGATTTTGCTACTACAGACTAACATGGCTAACTCCTCTGCATAAATAAATAAAAACATTCAATTTATATACCGCCCTTCAGGACAACTTAATGGCCACTCAGAGCAGTTTACAAAGTGTGTTATTATTATCCTCAGAAGAATCCTAAGGTTGGTTTGGGCTGAGAGAGCTCTGAGAGAGCTGTGACTGACCCAAGGTCACCCAGTTGGCTTCAAGTGGAAGAGTGGGGAATCAAACCCAGTTCTCCAGATTAGAGTCCCACGCTCTTAATCACTACACCAAACTGGCACTCTTTACCCCCCCCCCCCAAAAGCCAGGAATGATTCCTAACATTGCTGCTTATTCCCTGCTAGCTTTACAAGCCAGGAAAGGGTTAAATGGCTGCTTTTCCCTTTCTCCTGGGGGGCGGTATGCACACACACTCTTTTTCTTTCTTCAAAGCCAGGAATGAGTTGTAATGTTGCTGTGTTGTAACTTTACTGTCCTTTCCTCCTGACTTTAAAAGCCATGAAAGCATTAAATGGCTGCTTTCCCCTCCCTCCTTGTGTCTTCTGCTAATGCCAAAGAATAATAAAAAAAACACCAAGTGTTTTGCACAGCCCTTTGCAAAACATAGTGGCAGGGAAGCTGCCAGGAGGGAATGAAGCAGCAGTATTTTAACCCTTTCCTGCCTTGGTTTAAAAACAAATAAATGAGAGTGGAACAAGAAGGGAGAGTACATTCTTTTCCCCATAACTCCGCCACCAATTGCCTCTCCAATGGGCATGGATTTCCTGTATCAGCAAATGCAGGGACAGGGGAATGGGTTCCAACATTGCACTGTTACTATGCTTGCTCAAAGTTAAAAAAAAAAAAAGTGTGACGTGAATTGCAAAGCCCCAAAAACCCAAAACTGCACCAAGGCTTCAAATCCCATCTAAAATGATAAAACAAGGGCACCAAATCGAAACTGCCTCGGACACTGTGGAATGGGGGAGTGCCATACTGAAGCCACTGTGATCGAGGAGACTGCTCCTCAATGGCGGTTTAAACCGTAAATGAGAACGGGACCTAGATTTCCAGAGTACGAGCCTTTCAGGAGTCAGAAATCCCTTCGTCAGATAACTGATGAAGTATCTGACAAAGGGAGCTCTGACTCTCAAAAGTTCATACCCTGGAAATCTAGTTGGTCTCTTAAGAGCCAAGCTACAAGTGACGAATTACACTTGAATGGCAAGTGAACAGACTCACGTGTATTCCTCCCTGTTCACTTGCACTCTGCTCAATCGAGTGGAGTGCAAGTGGAGTGCAAGTGAACAGGGAGGAATACACGTGAGTCTGCTCACTTGCCATTCGAGTGTAATTCATCACTTGTAGCTTGGCTCTTAGACCCAAATCTGGACCCAAATCTTGCTCATCTACTGCAGACCAACGTGGCTACCCACCCAAGCCTAGCTTCATTCTATCCAGTCACTTACCAAGATGTCCGTCATGTTCCATGGCAAACAGGTCGTCCTCGTCAGAGCTGTCGTTTTGCGGCACGCGGCTAAGCTTCTGCCGGACTTTGAAGCCCCTCTTGTTTGGCCTGCCGAGCGTGGCCTCCTGGCGCAGCTGCCTCTTCTGTTCTGCCTGCATTTACAAAGGGCTTGTCTCATATATACAGATTTAAAAATGGATTGACAGCCCTTCTTGCTCTTTTAGAGTTTCGTGGAAAATGTAGTTCATTTGGCAGGCACACTTTGTCAAAAGAATTCTCTGCCCTTTGCACCAACTATGTTAAGGGAAAAATTTTCCCTATGTATATGGTTTAACAAAAATTCTTTTTCATTAAAAACAACCACACTTTGGTTCTGTTGCGGGGCATGCTGGGATGAGTCTTGGCTGACTCCCGTGATTTTTTCTCCGTTTCACCTACATGTAATGGCCTTGCGGAAGTAACAGTTTAGCTTCTAACTCTGGCAGATATGGAATGTCTCAGGGCACTATGATTTACAACAGGGGATGGCCTCAAAGGTGTGACTGTACCCCTCTTGATATGCAAAAAGATAAGAGAAGGAGCTATGCTGTGTGTTATGTGTCCTCAAGTCACCTCCGACC
Source organism: Eublepharis macularius (assembly GCF_028583425.1). Taxonomy (NCBI): domain Eukaryota; kingdom Metazoa; phylum Chordata; class Lepidosauria; order Squamata; family Eublepharidae; genus Eublepharis; species Eublepharis macularius. Next base: position 8,894,391 of record NC_072791.1, on the reverse strand, counting down.
CATGGTGACCCTATGAATGAAAGACCTCCACAACGTCCTATTGTTAACAGCCTTGCTCAGATCTTGCAAACTGGAGGACGTGGTTTCCTTTATTGAGTCAAGCCATCTCATTTGAGGTCTTCCTCTTTTCCTGCTGCCTTCCACTTTTCTTAGCATTATTGACTTTTCCAGAGAGTCTTGACTTCTCATGATGTGACCAAAGTATGATAACCTCAGTTTTGTCATTTCAGCTTCCAGGAAGAATTCAGGCTTGAAGTGATCTAGAACCCACTTATTGGTCTTTGTGGCTGTCCGTGTTCTCTGCAAAGCTCCCCTCCAGCACCACATTTCAAATGAATCCATTTTCTTCCTGTCTATATGACCTGTCAATCTTTTTAGCTTTTCTGACTGGATGTTTTCTTATTTTGTAAGAAGTAATGTGATATTCTAAACTGTTTTGTTGATTTGTTTGTAAGAAGGTATATAAGATAGCACGTATCTGAGCCTGCTCGTGGGGAGGGCAGAATACAAATACGATATTAATAATAATAATAATAATAATAATAATAATAATAATAATAATAATAATAATAATAATAATATATGCCCTGCCTGGCATGCATTGTCAGAGATACCTGCTATGCATCAGTTCATTTGGGTCTTTAAACTCTAATAAACTTTTTCTTTATTTTGTCAATATTTCTGCCTTAATTAAAGGGGTGCCAAATTCAGTAATGGGGTCTCCCTACATTGGAATATTGCTAAGTTCCCTTCGCAAACTACAATACAAGATTCTTTGAGAGAAATTTAAAAGGGTGTGACACTTGTCATGGATTTGCTTTAGAGATGTACTCCAGGTGATGAAACCGATAGCTTACTCAAACTAAACATTAAGTTGCAGTCATGCACGGGTTTTAGTTATGACGAAGACCTTGGAAGTCCCGGGAAGAACTAAAGCAAGCGTTAGCAGGTAAAGCAACGATTTGTCACGTTTAATTGATTTAGCTAGAGCTCTGTTCTTCAGGTATCTTTGGTACTAAAGCTGAAACTAATTTCATACCCTCCGATATTTTCACAGAAAAAAACCCTTGGAAACTTGTCTATGCAAAATGATTTTAAAAATTGTTATGTAAACCCCAGAAACCTAATTAAAGGATTCCATGTTTGGGCCGTTAGCAGAGTCTATTGTTTGGCCTAGGAAGCGTGATTATAGGTGGTTGTGAGCTCGTTCTGCTGGCTGGTGTGTGTGCAGGAGCGAAAATAACAAAAGCATACACTTGCTTTATATTTAGAAAAGAAATGAGAGTTCTTTATTGCAGGAACTCCATACTCTGACAGGAAAGGAGGAGAGACAGATCCTAACTACCTCTCTAATCTAAGGATGGGCATGGATGGCAGGACAAGGCCTGCACACATACTGCCAAGATGGAAGGAGGAGAGGAGAGAGGTGTTGCCTGGAACGATGCCAGGAAGAGAAGAAGTGAGAGGGAGGAAGTCAGGAGGAGGAAATCCAGAGAATAGCAATCTACATATCAAAGGACAGTCAGAGCAGTAAACAGAGTGCCCTGACCTCTCTATCTTTCTAACTCTCTGGTTTGTCCCCCTCTGAAACCTGAGGAAAGGGACAGCGCTGAATCCTCCTCTTCCAACACACAATGCTACAACCGACCAAGACTGTTGCATGGGTACCCTCCATCCCTCGCTATTTTCCATAGCTGAAGACTCTTCTTATGCTACACGATGTTTGGATTCACTCTGTGATTAAGCCTGTTCTGCGATGATTCGGAAGGGAACAGAGGCTTGTTCCATTGGTTAAAGAGAATGAAAAGATATCATACCCTGTAATATACATCCTGCCGCTCTGCTGCTTAGCCACTTTTCAATGTTTCCTCTGGTCTACGGGGCCTTCCTAAAGTACAGCGCAAGCCGTTACCAACAGTCTCTGGAGTGCAGGGCTGTGTGATTTGGGGTGATCCAAAGTTTTTTTTTGTTTAATGCAACTACCCCCTTTCTGCTTATTGATTTATTCTGGGGGCACTCTACTGTGAAGGTGTTAACTGAAGAACTGGGCTTTGTAGGCGGACCCAGCAGATGTCTACCTAGAGGGCGGAGTCCCCTGAATAGGGAGGTATATGATATGTGCTCCTCCTAACTTTATTTTGGGGTACAGAGCTTCTCAATCCCCCCCAATATTTGTTTGGATTTGTGAACAAGGAACTGGGAATGGCAAATAAGGAACGGAGAACTGGGAACCAACTTCAGCTTCATTTCCCAATAGCAGACCTGCTCCTTCCCACATTAGTCTTTTTCTACGGAAGCTATATCAATGCAATATAGATCAGCAGGGGTCAGAGTCAGATGCGCTAAACCAAGGGCTAAAACCGTGGGGATGCTTTCTTAAATAATGAAATCCCAACATTCGAAATTCTGTACTCCATATAGGATTTTGCTCCAATGTAAACATCTTCAGTAGCTCCATCATTTCGCCTGGTCATTACTGCTTTATGTTCTTAAATCCCCCTATCATCATCATCATCATCATCAATAATAATGATGATGATGATGATAATGATAATGATAATGAAAGTTATAGTCCGCCCTCCCCGTGGACAGTCTCAGGGCGGATTACAACATACAGATAAAAACACATTAATAAAATGGTACATTAAATCATGATAAAAGCCAGATTTAACCGCATAAAAACAAACTCTGCACTATGTTCTGACTCTGCACTATGTCCCAGGTTCACTTCACCCTTCCCTGCCAACCACAAGGGAAGAGAGGGGTGAGGACGTGAGTTGGTGCGAGATTGGCCACCGTTCCTACATGGGGCAGATGACTCAATATAGCCCCCCACTAATAAGAGACAGGCAGGGAGGCCAATCGGTGAATCTGAATACTGGCCTCAACCAAATGCCTGGCGGAACATCTCTGTCTTACAGGCCCGCCGGAAGGACACAAGGTCTTGGCAGGCCTGAGTATCCTCCAACAGAGAGTTCCACCAGGTTGGGGCCAGGACTGAAAAGGCCCTGGCCCTGGTCGAGGCCAGTCGAGCCTCCCTAGGGGCAGGGACCACCAGTAGATGTTTTCCTGCTGATCTAAGTGCTCTCCGGGGTACATATGGGAAGAGGCGGTCCCTCAGGTATGCCGGTCCCAGTCCGTTTAGGACTTTATGAGTCTCTTGAGAAACCATTTCACCATTACCTCTTGGCGCATTTCCAGTATCTTCATCTTGTGAAGGTGCTGCCGTCTTCTTCCCGTGGGGTGCAGAACAGCTGGCCCCCTCTTCTCTAGCTCCTGCCAGGGAAGTATTACAGTAAAAGGAGATGAACGTTATAGAAGACAAGAGGCCCCTTATTTCACCATCACTGTCTCGACCAAACCAAATATGATTTGTAGATGACAAAGGAACAGCGTTCCATTTTTATGTTGTCGAAACATCAGAGATTCTTTGCCAGTGAGCGTAAACCTGGATTTACTCAAGAATGGCCATACTAAGAATGTGAGCTTTGTAAGCTACTGAAGCAGATCGAGCCAGTTTTTATTTTTGCATTCTCTTTCTCTGCAACTTGTTGTACCATGAAGCTGCAAGCCCCAAGTGTCAACTCAGGACAATACAATGGTTGTAAGTACATATTGCGAGCTACCTGGGGGTGCTCAAGTGCGGCCCTAGAAGCCGCTCTTTCTATCTGTTTTGGGGGCAAGTTGACAGGCCCCACGGTCACAACCTCCCCACCCCTGTTCATCTCCTCCGCCATATGTCCATGCGCCTTTCCCCGCCCATTCGTTTGCAAGCACTCCACCTCCCATGCTCCCAGCATTGATGGGGAAGTCCATGCAGATGTTGCGCAATGGCACCTATCTTTGATGGCCACAGCAGCCGCCTGTATCAACCAGTTCTGTTGGGGAAAGGGCATGAATGTAGCGCAGGTGGTGGGAGAGCTTGTGAGAAGGTGGGAGAACACACTAGCGAGTGAGTGGAAAGAGAAGCATGGCAGAGTTTGCCGGTGGGCCGAAAGGGGCCTCTGAGCACTGTCTGCCCAGGATAGAGTTGCCAGCTCTGGGCTGGGAAATTCCTGGAGATTTGGGGGTGGAGCCTGGGAAGGGTGGGGTTTGGAAAGGGGAGGGGCCTCCACGGGATATAGAGCAATAGAGTCCACCCTCCAAAGCAGCCGTTTTCTCCAGGGGAGCTGATCCCTGTTGCAATTCCAGGAGATCTCCAGCCACCCCCTGGAGGCTGAAAACCAAAAGGGCAACTGCGGGCAGGAGCCAAGTCCAACAGGCACTAGGTGTCCCCGTAATGATTACTCTATACCAAATTACACTGTTCAAAGTATATACATCCAATATAATTACTACCAATCATATAAAGTGCAGGTGCTTGACAATAGGAATTTGACAAATTCATCTATGACACGTATGCAATCCCCATCAGAGCTCATTTAAAGGAATAATGCACAACGGCCACACTATCCGTTCATCTAACAATACATGCTAACAACTTCTGTACAAATTCATTGATAATAATCCATAAATATCATGATGAGTAGAAATGTCAGGGCTTGCCGTGGCCGTCGCCGGCCAGGGCGCCGGGCGGTCTGCTCCTGACGTCAGAGGGGCGCCAGGGATGCTGCAGGACCCTGCTCTGTGAAAGGAGGGGCGGTATACCTCGCCCAGACTCCCTCTCAGTCCACTCGCTGGTCCGCTCAACCTGTGCCACTCACCTCCTTTGGCCTCTGGCCTCTCCTCCTCTATCCACTCTCTTCCTGATCTTTGCTCTCGCTCTGCTCCCACTCCATCCCTCCTACTCAAACCCACCACCCCAGAGCTCTTCCCAGCCATCCTTTACAGGCCTTCCTTTCTCTGCTCCACCCTCCTTCCAGCCTGGTCTTGGGCTGCCCCAAGTAGTTGCAGCTGGGGTAGCTGATCTGGCGCCACTGAGCAGCACCAGCTGTGCCTTGTTCTCTGGCTGCCAGGCCTCCCTGGCTGAGCTGATTGCTGAAGGCAGGCCCAGCTGTGGCCCCTTGGCTGGCTGCCCAGCTCCTCCAGCAGAGTGCCTCCAGTAGCTCCACCTGGAGGGGCTTGGCTCTTGGTATCTCCTGGGCCAGGCTACTATCCTCTAGCTGGGGCATGGCTCTGGGCTGTTGGGGCTGCTGCTCCTTCTCTTCAGGTAAGGGCTCTGTATAGGCGACTGCTGGGTCTCCAAACCCGCTGTCCTTGCCCCCTTCCTCTGCTCTGCTTAGCCCCCTTTCCTCCCCCAGGGGGGTGGGACTAGCTGGGTTCCCTTTGTCTCCTCTCACCTTTGAGGCCTTGGGGCCTCGCCCCTTCCCCCTGGCACAGGCAGGTTCTGGCTCTGTTTGCCAGTCAGAGCGGTTGAACTGCTGTCTCCTGGCTGCCCCCCCGCCGCTGCCTCCCGGCAAGTCCAGGGGCTGGGCTGCTGACCCCAGACAGAAACACATTCAAGATCTATAAACAGTCATTCAACATTTTCCATAAATAGTCATGCATAAATAGAATAATACTAAAGGGTATGTGAATACTAAATTCATTTCATAACCATACAGAGGAAAGTAGAGTCAGTATTCCAAATAGAGATGGCAGGGGGGGCAATCCTAGCCCAGGAGCTCCCCAAACTAGAGAGGGTAGATGGTAGGATTGGAGAAGCCAATCCTACTGCTGTTTAAGGGCAGGGTGTGTGTGTGTCTGCTTCCAAGCTTCATAACAGAGGAGGGCTGCCTTCCCTTCATGGGCCATGAGAACTTCCGCTCTCAACGGCTGATGCAAATCAAATGCTGGACTCAAGGTTCAAGACGTTGTTCGTGCTCTTACTCCCCCAGCTCCTCTACAACTCACTGTTGACATGGGTCTGCTTTATTCTTTGTGTCCCCCACCCACTTGTGACCTTTGGGACACCTACCTTTGGTGTATAAGCAGCCGCCCCAGACCGCTGTCTCAAAAACTTGTCCGAAGGGACATCTTTTGAAAGAATGAGAGGTTCCAACTTCTGCAAAGCCAAGAGTGAGAGCATTTAACACATTACATTTCTCAAAATAATTCACTTGTTCTCATAAGTTGTCTCCTAAGTTGTTCTCCTAAGTGTCTCAGTGAGAAAGGCAGACTATAAATGACATAAAAAAATAACTAACTATACAGTTAAGAGTTTGGCAGGCCTCATTCTAGCAAACTGGCTTCTTGCTGGTATTTTCCTTGCCAAACTAAGGGGAGAGCAAGAGCTTAACACAGTTACAGTACTTAAAGTCCTGGAATTTCTTTCCAGCCTTTGGCATGTCAGGCCCATCTTGGCTGGAGGTAGGGTTGTCAACCTGCTGGTGGTGGCTGGAGATCTCCCAGAATTACAGTTGATCTCCAGGCCACAGAGATCTGTTCCTCTGGAGGAAATGGCCATAGATCCAGAGGAGTTGGCTGTGTTAATCTGTAGTAGCAAAACCGTAGAGTCCAGCAGCACCTTTAAGACTAACCAACTTTATTGTAGCATAAGCTTTTGAGAGCCACAGGTCTCTTCATCAGCTCTCTTCGTCAGATGCAACTGATGAAGAGAGCTGTGGTTCTTGAAAGCTTATGCTTTCAACAATAAAGTTGGTTAGTCTTAAAGGTGCTACTGGACTCTGGAGAAAATGACTGCTTAGGAAAGTGGACTCTACAGCATTATACCTTGCTACCGTCTCTTTCCTCCCTAAACCCCACCTTCTCCAAGCTATACCTTCAAAATTTCCAGGAATTTCACAACCTGAAGCTGGCAACCCTAGCTTGAGGACAGACAACTAGAAGCAGTTTGAATGTGACTGCCTTATGAGAGAACGTCTTACATTGGCAGAAGGCAGCCCTGTTAACTGTACACAGCTGTAAGGTACAAAACAGTATGTTTGCTTGATTTAAGTATGGCCGCGTTTCTCATTCTCCCTGGAGCATTAACAATGTTTAGAGGAAGCATTCCATGTTAAAAAGGCATTCTGAAGATGAAGCAAGGCTGCAGCCACACATTAATGCGTTGTGCATTATAGCATTCATTCACAGCTGCATATCTGCACAGAAAAATCAGTTGCAAATTTTATGTATAGTGTAATCACAGCACAATATCTAGCAATAAATGGACTCAGCCTGGATCTTTTACCTGAGCTGGGGGGTGAATATAAGTGCCTGTAAGTCTTCCTCAGAAAGGATGATATACCCTGGAAATGATTATTTTTGGCTGAGAAAGGGGGAAAAGGGGAAGAGTGGATCACCTGATGTTTATCTTATTATCTGCTTGCCCTCACAAGTCGTCTCCAGAGGTTCTACTCCATGTAATAATAATAGCAATAACATTCTATTTATATATCACCCTTCATGACAATTTAACACCCACTCAGAGCAGTTTACAAAGCGTGTCATTATTATCCCCACAACAATCACCCTGCGAGGTGGGTGGGGCTGAGAGAGCTCTGAGAGAGCTGTGACTGACCCAAGGTCACCCAGCTGGCTTCAAGCAGAGGAGTGGGGAATCAAACCCGATGCTCCAGATTACAGTCCTGCCACTCTTAACCACTACACCAAACTGGTTCCAGATGTTGTGTGCCCCCAGATGTTGAAGTAAGGTGGCCTTATCAACAGTGGCCCTACTTTGTAGAACGCTCTCCCTTCAGGGGCTTCCCTGGTACCAAACTTACATTCTTTCAAGTGCCAATAGAGATTTTTTTAGAATCCTCCAAGTCTTTTAAATTCTCCTGAGTATTCAGTTGGGTTCTTAACAACCATGCTGGTATTGTTGATAATATTGTTGATAATATTAATATTAATAATATTATGGTCTTGTTATTTCTCTATAAACTCTTAATGCTGGCTTTTCCCAATATTATTTGGCACCTTTTACAGGTCATTAGTTAGTCTGCTGCGGGGGGGATCTATGGGTGTTTTGAAGATTAGTGTTATTATTTTTATTATTTATTATTTTTTATTATTTTTATTATTTATTATTATTATTTTAGCAAGTTAGTGTCATTGTTAATATGTTGTAAGCAGGGCTTTTTTTTAGCAGGAACGTGGTGGAACGGAGTTCCGGAACCTCTTGAAAATGGTCACATGACTGGTGGCCCCGCCCCCTGATCTCCAGGCAGAGGGGAGTTTAGATTGCCCTCCACGCTGCCAGGTGGTGTGGAGGGCAATCTCAACTCCCCTCTGCCTGGAGATCAGGGGGTGGGGTCACCACCCATGTGACCATTTTCTCCAAGGGCAACCCACTGAGTTCCACCACCACTTTTCCCAGAAAAAAAGTCCTGGTTGTAAGCATCCTTGGTTACAACATTGTTGAAAGGAAGGGGTAGAAGCAGGGCTCATTTCAAGGGGGAATGCGCCGGAACGCAGTTCCCTAAAGAGGTCACATGTCAGGTGGCCCCGCCCACCTAACTCTTGGCCATTTTGGGCCCGTTTTAGCCTGGATTGGGGCCAAAACGGCCCGGATCAGGCCTCTGACGGGTGGTGGATCACTCTCCCACTCAGCAGTGGCCCGATCCTGACCATTTTGGGCTCCTTTTTGGCCATTTTGGGCCCAATTTCAGCCCTGAATGGCCAGGATTGGGTCCAAAACAGCCAGGACAGGTGATGTCAGGGGGTGTGGCATATGCAAATCAGTTATGCCAATGACACTTCTGGTGATGGCAAGGGGCGTGGCATATGCTGATGAGTTATGCTAATGAGTTCCTCCAGCTCTTTTTCTTCGAAATGACCCCTGGGTAGAAGTATATCAGATAAATAAATAAAATAGTCTGACGTCCTGTGTTCCAGTTTTCCCCTTAAAATTGCAGCCCCTGTACCTGCAATTTGTTAAAAACAAATCCACAGAGGAAATAATCATGGCATTATACTTGATGTGAAGTTCTACCCTTCTCATCCGCTCTTGCAATCTGTACCAAATTCACTTGTGCCACTTAAAATGTTTTCCAGTTTCCCCCCCCACCCTCTTAACATATCCATGTGAAAAACACCAGTTCTGAATCAACTGGTGTCCTTGCCAAATGGTTGGTATGTGCAGCGTGTTTGCAATCTGTCTTTTTTTTTACAGTACTGGTGAGAAGGGCTTTTTTTCAGCTGGAACGCGGTGGAATGGAGTTCCGGCACCTCTTGAAAATATTCAGCAGTAGCGCGTGAAAATAATATGATTTCAAAGAATCCTGCGTGTTTCTTCCTCATTTCCCTCTCGAGAGTTCCGCCACCTCTTTTCCCAAAAAACCCTGAAACTCTGCAGGTGAGGTTTTATCCTTTCATCTCGTGTTTGCATTTTTTTTTGGAAGATACTAATTTCAATGTAGCCACTAGGTGGCAGCAAGTAACACCACAACGACTATTCTTTAAATCACTTGCAAAAATTCCCATCGTGCAAAATATTCCCAGGATGTCTTTTGCTGCTTTTCCCCTCAGACACTGAGTCCTGTCTCTGGTTTTACGCCAGAATTGTGTGTTTAGCCCGACTACTGTTTCCTTTTCAGGCTTTGGAAGTCCAGGTAACAGGAAGCCTGAAGGAACACCCCGAAGGCCGTCCACTTCATCGCCCTGTTCTTGCAGGCTTCCCACCAATTTCCCCTTCCTACTGCAGACCTTCAAATTTCAGCATCAAACTGTGTCCAAAGGTCCCTCCCTCAAGAGCACAGCAGGCTGTAGTGGGAAGAGACACAATTCTATTCTGTCCAGTAGCACCTTTAAGACTAACCAACTTTATTGTAGCATAAGCTTTTGAGAACCACAGCTCTCTTCATCAGATGCATGCATTTGATGAAGAGAGCTGTGGTTCTCGAAAGCTTATGCGACAATAAAGTTGGTTAGTCTGAAAGGTGCTCTTGGACTCTTTACTATTTTGCGACTACAGACTAACACGGCTAACTCTTCTAGTTCTATTCTGCAAACGCAGCTCTAGTTTATAAGGGTGTGTCCACACTGGGTCGGATCCTTTGAATCCATTTGCTTTCCTATGGCTGGAGCCTTCCCCTGGCAGAAAGTGGTTCAGCTAGCAGAACATATCCCCAGGATCCAACTCAGTGTTGTTGGGGAAAGGTTTGTAACAATAATGTAATGTTCCAGAAATTTTTTGGGATACTCCATAACAGGGGTCATTTCGTAGAAAAAGAACGGGAGGAACTCATCAGCATAACTCATTAGCATATGCCACGCCCCTTGCCATTGCCAGAAGTGTCATTAGCATAACCGATTTGCATGTGCCACACCCACTGACATCACCTATCCTGGCTGTTTTGAACCCAATCCTGGCCATTCAGGGCCAAAATTGGGCCCAAAATGGCAAAAAGGGGCTGAAAATGGCTGAAAAGGGGCCCAAAATGGTCAGGATCGAGCTGCTGCTGAGCAGGATTGTGATCCACCACCCGTAAGAGGCCCGATCTGGGCCATTTCGGCCCCAATCCAGTCCGAAACCGGCCCCAAATGGCTGCGAGTCAGGTGGGTGGGGCCACCTGTCATGTGACTTCTTTGGGGAACTGCCGGAACTGCATTCTTGCGCGTTCCCCCTCAAAATGAACCCTGCTCCATAACATGAGATCAATGCTAAGTTGTATTACTGCCAAACAACTTCAGGACTAGGTTTACCAACTCCAGATGGGAAATTCCTAGAGATTTGGGATTAGAGCCTGGGTAGGGCAGGGTTTGAGGAGGGGAGGGACCTCAGTAGGGTGTAAGGCCAGGGAGCCCACCCTCCGAAGCAGCCATTGTCTCCGGATCTCTGTCGTCTGGAGATCAGTTGTCATTCCAGATCTTCAGGCTTCACAGGTCATGGCCTGAGAGGCGCCGCTTCAGATTTCAGTGGGAGGACCCAAGATGCTCGGCGAGGTCTAAAAGTCTTAGATATAGTGACTATTACATTGCGTTTGTTTTGTTTTTTAAGAAAGCAGGAAATTTTCAGGGCACTTCTTGCGGTTACTTTTGTTTACATCATAATAAGTATGTTCAGGTTCTTAAATCAAGCCCCTTCCACCTCTTTTTAAAATCAGGGATCCGTGCCTTCGGCTTGCATTACTAGTGCAAACACCTCTTTAACTGTTCATAGCAGTTGTGGTTCCTGGCTTAAAAATGGCCCGAAATGTAGCTGCTATTGAGGGAAAAAATCATACACGGCCTGAAATGTTGGCAGTCGAGAGGGATCTCCCGTCCGGATCCCTGAATGGCGTGCCTGAGCTAAAAAACAGTGTCCAGTTCAAGACCGTGCGGTCATCCTGTGAGATTGACCAGAGCCAATGCAAGGTCATTGTTTTAGCCACTGAACCATACTGCCTTTCATTAGGAAGGTGGAATCAATATCTCCAGGGGAGCTCCGATATCTTACTTGAGGTCTGCGAGGAGGATGCTGTTTAATGATACTTGGTTCTCCTTCTTCGGTCTTGAGATCCAGTGAAAAAGGTCCAGGTACTAAGATGAGAGGAAACACTGTTTTTAGCAGTAGATTGTGAGCAAGACATTACACAGGCGTTTTATGATTTTCCTAAAATGAGAGGCTGGAATAGGATTGCCAGCTTGTGGGAGGTGCATATCTGGAAAGGGGTGGGGCCTATCCCAAGGCGGAGCCTGGACAGGGCCAATAAGATCCAGTGTGGGACTGTGATGGAAACTCCTGAAGTCATATGGCTCAGCAGTGCCACCTAGAGTCTCTGTACACTGGTGCCCCTGGGATGTACATAAGAGGTTGCAAGGTTGGTGCAAATGCTACGTGGAAACGGTGACAGAGAAATAGAAAAGAGTCCAGTCGCACCTTTAAGACTAACCCACTTTACTGTAGCATAAGCTTTCGAGAACCACAGTTCTCTTCGTCAGACGGGCATCTGATGAAGAGAGCTGTGGTTCTCGAAAGCTTATGCTGCAATAAAGCTGGTTAGTCTTAAAGGTGCTACCGGACTCTTTTCTATTTTGCTACTAGAGACTAACATGGCTAACTCCTCTGGATCGGTGACAGAGAAAGGAAAAGAGGCTGAAGGCTGAAGGCTCAAACATATTTTCCTAATAATGCACCACGATAGAATTTGGAAGTTATCTCTGTGCTCAAGCAGGCGGCTGTTTATGTAAGCGCTCTTGCTGTCATAAAAAGCTCAGGCTGTCTTGCCAAAGGCCCGGAGCTCATTTGTATTCTCTGCAAAAGCTTCCGACTTGCAAAATGCAACTCCTCTTAAAGTGGGGTAAGTTTTCTTTCATGTTCGGAAGACAGCAATCTCCATAGATTATCCAGGGGAAACTATCCAACCCGCATGATTTTTTAAAAAGTTGCCTTTGTTCTGTTTGTTTTCTATGATGGTGCCTCCCCCCCAAAACAAGACTGTGGTCCAAATTTTTCAGATTAGAAGAATGAGCCACCTGAATCAGGCCAAAGTCTTTCTAACCCAGTGTCCTACTTTCAACAGTCGCTAGCCAGATGCTTTTAAAAATCCCACAAGCAGTTATATAGACCTTCCATACCGTTTTTCCCCCACAATTGTTTTTCTGAGGTATACTACCTTGGGACAGGGAGGTTCCATCAAGCCATCCTGACTAATAGCCAGTGGTGGGCCTCTCTTTCAGAAATGTGTCTGATCTTTTAAGTCTAGTGTCCATCAACATAATAATAATAACAATAATAACATTCATTTTATATACCGCCCTTCAGGACAACTTAAGGCCCACTCAGAGCGGTTTGCAAAGTATGTCATTATTATCCCCACAACAAAACACCCTGTGAGGTGGGTGGGGCTGAGAGAGCTCTGAGAGAGCTGTGACTGAGCCAAGGTCACCCAGCTGGCTTCAAGTGGAGGAGTGGGGGATCAAACCCGGCTCTCCAGATTAGAGTCCTAGACTATCAACCACTACACCAAACTGGCTCTCATGTCTTGTGGCAATTAATCTTGCCTAGGGCACACAAGCACGTAGCTATCTTGGATGCCTTTGGCTACGAGGCAGGATTTTTTTTAAAAAACCTTCACTGAATAAATTAATATCTTAATGGTGCCGAATGAAAACTCATTTGTTTGCGCAGACATTCAGCACTTTTCCGGCTACGCTGCTAGTCTGATAAATGTCGCCACGTTTGGTTCTATTTTAATATCGGCCAGTTTGTTTTGTCAACACTTCTCTTTTCTGAGCTCTGGATTTTGGAAGCCTCAGTTTCCCTCCTATCCAATTCAATCAGGTATTAATAACAGAAGAATTTAAATATAAGCACACTGGTGATAGGAGGCTGCCCGAACTGATTCTCAGAGAAGCGTGTTTATATGCATCTTTGTTTCCTGGGGGCATCATGTATGACTGTACCCATTCATCCATGCCAATGTTCATTCTGATGCTTATGTTCTTCTAACACCAGTTATCGTAACCATGATCTTGGTGTAACTCAATTTCCTGTTGCTAGTATTCTAACGGTTTCTCAGGCTTTCACAGGCGGCTATCTGTTGAGCTCCACTATTTACGACCTTGGACTTTCCCTCGGACTATGATACGTCTTTCTTCTTAGTGGCGCAGCGTGATAGCAGAAGTATGCAAAATGTTCTCACACCGGAAAAGCGGCAAGGGATTGTTTGGGAAGCGGGAGGGGGAAGAAAAGTAGGGTAGAAAAGAGATGTATTTTTCCCACGTTGCCATTCTTGTCAAACTTCTACTCGAGCTACTTAGCTGCTTACCTTACTCCTAAGTAGACCTTTGGACCTGCATATGGAAAAGATCTGATTTCTGAATAAAAGTCATTTAACCAAGGACCTGTGTCTTGCTGAAATGATCCAGGCATCCGTCTGCCATATCCTGTCATCCAGAGTCTGACATAAGCTTAGATATACCCATGCTACATGGAGTAACTAAAAAACCTGGACCAAGCAAGGCACTTTTAGAGTCCCATCAAGTTCACTAATGAGAGAGCCAGGACCTATCTTAAAGTGACACACCTGTGCATGTCAAAAGCACAGAGCGATGGACATACAGAAGAGAGGGCAAGGGAGTGCTTTACCTTTTCCAAAACTCTAACCTTCTTGTTCCAAACTGCCCCCACCGAGCCTCATTTCTGCCTGTGGCTTTTGCACTCCCATGAGGGCCATAGCCTGGAGAGAAAAATGAGCTGCCCTTTTAATAAAAGCTTCCTAGGATGTTATTTACCTACATATGGCTTAAAGTGTCAAACTGCCCATTTCTGCACATTAAACCTTGAAGTGAGGTTGCTTCTTCACTTGAAGAAGTGAGCTGTGGCTCACGAAAGCTCATACCCTACCACAAAATTTGTTAGTCTTATAGGTGCTGATGGACTCTTGCTGTTTTCTACTGCCACAGACACACACGGCTACCCATCTTGATCTATCTTAATGAATTAAGAAACTGATGTTTAGAGGGTTCTCCAAAACTGGAAAGGAGGAGAAAGCTCCTCTACACTCACACCCTGCCACCAATGTTGTGAGTCTTATAGATGCTACTGGACTCTTGCTCTTTTCTACTAGTATGTGAAGAAGTGAGCTGTGACTCACAAAAGCTTATATCCTTCCACAAATGTTGTTAGTCTTATAGGTGCTACTGGACTCTTGCTCTTTCCTACTGCATTCAACCTTGGTTTAAGGGGCAAGTTATTTTCCTCCAGGTTGTTGGCCATTCTAGGAGGCCAGTGTCTGCATTGCCTCGCCTAGAGCACTGATTTGCCCCACTAAAAAGACAACCTACATTTTGAAAATATTTTGAGACACAAAAATGCATATTAACTTTTGCATGCGGTATCAGGATTATAGATAGGGTTACCAGCTGCCCTGGAGAAAAAATTCCCCCATCCCTTTAATAGAGACCTAATAGGATGTCATAATAACATTTTATTGATGTGCCGTCCTTCAGGGCAACTTAACACTCACACACAGCAGTTTACAAAGTGTGTTATTATTATCCTCACTACAATCACCCTGTGAGGTGGGTGGGGCTGAGAGAGCTCTGAGAGAGCTGTGACTGAGCCAAGGTCATCCAGCTGGCTTCAAGCAGAGGAGTGAGGCATCAAACCCGGTTCTCCACATTAGAGTCCTGCTGCTCTTAACCACTACAACAAACTTATTTTACCTCCATGCCATGAAAAGTTTCCACTACCCATCCACACACACTAAACCTCTGTTAACAGGACAGGATTTTCCCTCCAGGCCTGTTGGCATCCCTCATTATAGAAAGAATCAATTGAGTGATTCTGCACACCTTGGATAATGCACTTCCAATCCTCTTTATAGATCATTTGCAATGGATTTTTTCATGTGCGGAACAAAAAATCCACCTCAAACGATTGATAAAGTGCATTGAAAGTGCATTATCCAACGTGTGTGGAATCAGCCATAAAGTGCATTGAAAGTGCATTATCTAACATGTGCGGAATCAGATTGAATTTTCTGTCTATTTCTTTTTTAAGCCCTATCTGGCAAGAAAGACTGGCTGCAGCCCTGATCCTGCATGCATGAAACCAGCCATAGCCATATGTAATGTCATCCCTCCTGTCAAAATCAGTGCGACATAAATGAAATTTCATGGTTACCTGAAGGATATCTTGCAAACCAGTTTTCCCGCAAGGGTGGAAGATGCCTCTCCGAGAGCGGGTTTCTCTCTGTCAGGGAAGCAAAGGAGCTGGAACTCCTCTCCGTCGAAGGACTCTGGAATCCAAATACAGAAACACAGCCTGGAGGACTGGGTGCCCCCTCTTTGGTGGGCATCGGGGCGACTTTGGTCACTTGGCCATGAGTCTTCGAGTGACTCAAGCCCATCTTTCTTGGATCCGGTGAGTCACTCTTGCAAGAAACGGCGTTCCAGTCTTCGAGCTGCTAATTTAGTCAAAACAAGGTTGAGCTGAGAACAGTTCCCGAGGTGGAACCCTTACAGAAAACCTGGCAAGGGCCATGAGGCTACTGAAAGTAGCTTTAAAGCATGTGGGAAATTCAAGGCCCTTGGAAAGAAAAAACATCAGCTCTGATTTGCCTACGGAACACAACCTACCAAGTACCTTCAATGTTGATTTTCTCCCAGGACACTCAAGCGCAAGATGTGCAGCAAAAGCCAAATCTATTTCTATGGTAACTTATTTACAAACCTTTCCCATCTCTACCCTTGGTAATTCCAGTTAAACATTGACCAGATCTGGGCACTTCCTGGCGTGAAGGAATGAGGGTCTAGTAGGCACGCACATGAACGGTCACAGAGCATTCTGGGAAGTCAACATTAAGTAATAAATAACAGATTTGGAGGACATTCCCACCCACCCAGTATATCTACTGTGCCATGATTAACTTTGAATGCTCTTATCCTGTGTCCATTTAATGAACACAAACTGAGATTTTTCCATTTCAGCTGGACCTAGTTAGACTTTTGGAGGTCCAGTGTTTCTAGTTTCCCATTGAATTGGCCATAAGGTAGTACGCTCCAAAAATAGGAAGAACTGCAGGATCAAGTGACGGGGTATCCTTGTTAAAATATATCTACATTATAAAAATATTAGTTTTATTATAATAAGATTAATAATAACATTCAATTTATGTGCCTCCCTTCAGGACAACTTAACACCCACTCAGAGCGGTTTACAAAGTATTTTATTATCTCCACGACAATCACCCTGTGAGATGGGTGGGGCTGAGAGTGCTCTGAGAGAGCTGTGACTGACCCAATGTCACCCAGCTGGCTTCAAGCGGAGGAGTGGGAATGGGGAATCAAACCTGGCTCTCCAGATTAGAATCCTGCTGCTCTTAACCACAACACCAATGGGAGAAGCCCATCTATCAGGGTTTCTCCCAAAGAATCCTGGGAGTTGTAGTTTGATGAAGAGGCAAAGAATTCTTCATTAGATCCTTAGCACAAGAACGGACTGACTTTAATCTCGACTAGCCTACGTATCTCTCCTTTTTTTCTGGAATCTCTGTGATTCTCTAACATATGTTTTGCAACGTTGTGCACAGTATGGACAGAATGAAATTTCTCTCCCTCTCTCAAAATACTCAAACTCAAAGGTACCCAATGAAAGTAATGGGCAATAGATTTAGAACAGAAAAAGGAAGTTCTACTTTACTCAATTGCCCTGACCTGGATAGCCCAAGTGAGCCTGATCCTGTCAGATCTCAGAAGCTAAGCAGGGTCAGCCTTGGTTAGTAATTGGATGGGAGACCTCCAACAAAGACCAAGGTTGCAGAGGCAGGCAATGACAAACCACCTGTGTTGGTCTCTTGCCATGAAAACCCCACCAAGGGTTGCCATAAGTCAGCTATGACTTGAGGGCACATCACCACCACCACTTTACTCAATTAAAACATGCATTTATTTATTTATTTTTATTCATTTACTTCATTCATACCCCGTCTTTCTCCCCAGTGGAAGGTGGAACCTGGGGAAGGCAGGGTTTGGGGAGGGGACGGACCTCAGTGGGGTATAAGGCCAGGGAGCCCACCCTCCAAAGCAGTGACTGTCTCCAGGGACACTGATCTCTGCATTCTCTGAGAGATCTCCAGGTAGTTGCCAACCTCCAGGCGGGACCGGGAGATCTCCCAGAATTACAATTTCCAGACAACAGAGACCAGTCCCCCTGGAGAAAATGAGAGCGTTGGAGGGTGGACTTTATGGCCTGATAACTGGCTGAGGCCCCTCCCCTCCCCAAACTCTGCAACCCCCAGGCTCCTCCCCCAAATCTCCAGGAAATTCCCAACCCAAAGTTGGCAACCCCGTCTCCTGGTCCCCCCTGGAGGCTGGCAACCGTAGTTGGCTCTCATGCTTAAGGATCTTAGTTGTTTTTCTTTCTCAGACCAAAGCCCATCCCCCACTGCCATGGTCCAGCAGCTCTGACAAGGAACCCAGCTACCAGTTGGCCTTAAGTGGTTCTCTGGTGGACCACCATCGACTTTCTGCCCGGGCTGTCTTCTCCAAAAGTCTCCTCCTTTTATCATTCTGGCAGCATTTTTCTTCTCTCCTGCAACCTCCCCCCCCCCCCCACATTTCTCCATTGTAAACAACGGCTTGAGAAGACAGCACCCCCCAAGCAAGGTCTGGGAGGCTCAGCACAGCCAATGCCTGCAGGAATGAAATGCCTGGCTCCCGGCAATCATTCGCCAGCGCAGGTTACTCACCCCCAAGAAAACCAGCTTCACGCCTCATCAGCTTAATGTTTATACCACGAAGCGCTCACTCCGCTGATGGCTCTCCTTCGAATCCAAATGGAAATGGCTTGCAAAAAAGAAGATAATATTGGAAGGGAACTCTCGTCTGCAAATCGCTTTGCTTTTGAGGAGAGATGCCACCTTCGGCATCTCAGAACCCCGAAGCGGCTTTTTCAGAGGGGCATTTCAATTTTCCTTCTAGTGCCATGAATTTAAAACTACTGAATTTTTGCTCGTGATCCATACCTCTTTGTATTCTTGTTACGCTTATGGGGGATCTAAGTGGGTTTTGTATGTCTCAAGGAAATGGCATTTTCCCTACGCTTAACTGCCTCCATGACCTGCATTATCTGTCTAGCACATTTCCAATCCCTCCTTCCTCCACGTGCAGTGAAATCCTCAGAAGATCCAGTAGCACCTTTAAGACTAACCAACTTTATTGCAGCATCAGCTTTCGAGGACCACAGCTCTCTTCGTCAGATGCATCGAAAGCTGACGACGCCTCTGACGAAGAGAGCTGTGGCTCTCGAAAATTGATGCTGCAATACAGTGGGTTAGTCTTAAAAGTGCTACTGGACTCTTTACTATTTTGCTACTGCAGACTAACACGGCTAACTCCTCCGGCTCCTAAGTCAATGGGCTTACTCTGGAGTAACTCCGCTTAGGAT
The DNA here is from genome assembly GCF_028583425.1 of Eublepharis macularius. Classification (NCBI taxonomy): domain Eukaryota; kingdom Metazoa; phylum Chordata; class Lepidosauria; order Squamata; family Eublepharidae; genus Eublepharis; species Eublepharis macularius. The sequence continues at coordinate 8,875,652 of NC_072791.1, read as the reverse complement.
TTCTCTGGTGGCGTGCCTGCTACTCTTCTCCGTTTTGCCCTAAGAAGCAGGGGTCATCCCGTAGAAAAAGAGCTGGAGGAACTCATTAGCATAACTCATTAGCATATGCCCCGCCCCTTGCCATCACCAGAAGTGTGTCATTAGCATAACTCATTAGCATATGCCACGCCTCTTGCCATCACCGGAAGTGTGTCATTAGCATAACTCATTAGCATATGCCACGCCTCTTGCCATCACCGGAAGAGTATCATTAGTATAACTGATTTGCATATGCCACACCCCCTGACATCACCTATCCTGTCTGTTTTGGACCCAATCCTGGCCATTCAGGGCCAAAATTGGGCCCAAAATGGCAAAAAAGGGCTGAAAATGGCTGAAAAGGGGCCCAAAATGGTCAGGAACAGGCTGCCGACGAGCGGGAGAGTGATCCACCACCCGTCAGAGGCCTGATCCGGGCCATTTCGGACCCAATCCAGGCCAAAACGGGCCCAGAATGGCCAAGAGTCAGGTGGGCGGGGTCATCTGACATGTGACCTCTTTGGGGGACTGCCGGAACTGCGTTCCTGTGCGTTTCCCCTTGAAATGAGCCCTGCGCACAACAACCCTTCGAAGTAGGTTAAGTTGAGAGAAATGACTGGGCCGAGGTCACCCAGTAAACTTCCCAGCAGAGTCACGATTGGAACAAGCTTGTCCCCAGCTTCTATTCATACACTGTAGCCACTACACCACACTGGCTTTCTTTTCGCTATACAGACAAATATATGAAGCTGTCTTATATTTGGTCAATCAAGGTCAGTATCGTCTAGTAGTATGGCAGGCGACGGCTGCTGGGGTCTCGGGCAGACGTCTTAAAACATCCCTTACTGTGTGATCCCTTTCAAACTGGAGATGGTTTTTGTATGCAAAGCCAGCGTTCTGCCCCTGAGCTATGCTCCCTCTCTGAGTGGGATTTTTTTCTCCCCGTTAGCAAGGGAATCGTTTAATATCTCTCGTACAATGTTCGGAGGCCTTTTTCCAGCAGGGAGTTGGTGCAGCGGCTGGGACTACTTGGGTGTAAGCTTTTAACCAAAAAAAGGCAGACCGCAATTAGCCATGCAGCAGAAAGCTCTCGTCGGCTCTTCCCTCTGCTCCGCTGGCTGTTGGATCTCTCTGGGGGATTCTGTTCCCAACAGTTGTTTGCAGAGACACATGCGATGCCCTTATGCCCTCTTTTCATGCTATAAATTCAAAATTGTCCTGACCTGGACAGCCCAGGTGAGACGGATCTCGTCAGATCTCAGAAGCTAAGCAGGGTCGGCCTTGGTTAGTAATTGGATGGGAGACCTCCAACGAAGACCAGGATTGCAGAGGCAGGCAATGGCAAAGCACCTCTGTTAGATTCTTGCCATGAAACCCCCGCCAGGGTTAGCCCTATGAGTGCTATGACTTGACAGCACTCCCCACCACCCCACGAAGTTCAAAATTAAGGCAAAGGAGGAAGAGAGGCATTTATAATGCAAATAAGTACTCTGAGGAATATACATTTTACATTCATGGTACAAATTCTATTGAAACTAGAACCTCTTTCAAGCCTTGCATGTTATCTTAGTAATACGCACAGCAACCCTGCAATGTAGGCCGCTCTTCATATTTTAGCTGAGATACTGAAGCAGAGAAACGAAAGCCAGCTGGGGAGTCAGAGATTTGCACTGGGGACTTTCCAGCTCATATCTCCATCTCGTAACTGCTAAATCAAACTAGGCTGAGGTATGATTGAACAAATTGGCCTTATCGTTCCAGCTGCCGTTGATGGGGCCACAGGAGGAAAGACAAAAAGCAACCGCCTCTCCTGCCCCCCCTACCATACGCACACACAGCTCCGCTTAAAATCCCCTCCCCATAGAATTTCAATATTAGTCTTTTTTTCTAAACGTCAAACATTTTCCAAAGTTTGCCTTGAAATTTGCTTTTGAGAGTCCGTGGTTCTTTTACCTTTATGAGGAAGAAGGATAGCAGAAAGACATACCATGCAATAAAATGAAGTGCCTTTAAGCTTGTTCCAATCAGTAGGACCGAAAAGTACTTAAATACGGCTGAGTCGTGCTTGGATCTGGGCAACCCAGGTTCGAATTGTCGCTCTGGCATAGAAGCTCACCAGGTAACCTTGCGGTCCGTCACATACTCTCAGCCTAACCTACCTCACAAGGTTGTTGTGAGGAAAAATAGAGGGGAGGAGAAGGATGTAAGCCACTTTGGGGTCTCCATTGGGGGAAAAGGTAAGGTGTAAGTGAAGTAAAATAAAATCAATTGCAGAGGAGATGGGTAGATTATGGGCAGCAGGAGTGACATGCGGACAGGATGCCACCTAAGGGGGGGTTAGGGAGCGTGGACTTGCCCTGTAGGGTTGCTAACTTCAGTCTGGGAAATTCCTGGAGATTTGGGGGAATGCCTTTGGAGGGGAGAATTTGGGAAGGGTTTTCACCTAGAATCTACGGTATACTATACAGTCTTAGATCCAGAGGAGTTAGCCATGTTAGTCTGTAGTAGCAAAATAGTAAAGAGTCCAGTGGCGCCATTAAGACTTACCCACTTTACTGTAGCATAAGCTTTCGAGCACCACAGCTCTCTTCATCAGATGCATCTGACGAAGAGACCTGTGGTTCTCAAAAGCTTATGCTACTTGTAAAGTGGGTTAGTCTTAATGGTGCTACTGGACTCTTTACTATTTTACTATACAGTCTGTCCTTCCAAAGTTTCCATATCCTCCAGGGGAACTGTTTCTTGTAGATTGGTTGTAATTCCAGAATGCCACACACACACCCCGCTGCTGGAGGTTGGCAACCATACTTTGCCTGTGCAGCTTCTGTTGCTTGTGTGATGCCACATCCAGGCAGAAGCCCGTTTCAGCTCATGCACACGCCAAGCTGAATCGGAGATTTGGGGGTGGAGCCTAGGGGGTTGCAGAGTTTGGGGAGGAACCTCAGCCAGGTATAACTTCATAGACTGCACCCTCCAAAGCTGTCATTTTCTCCAGAACTGGAAGGGAAGGAACCTCAATAGGGTATAATGCCATAAAGTCTACCCTGCAAAGCAGCCACTTCCTCCAGAGGAACTGATCGCTGTAGTCTGGAGATCAGTTGTAATTCTGGGAGATCTCCCTGTCCCACCTGGAGGTTGGCAATACTACCTGGAGATCTCCCAGCATTACAGGTGATCTCCAGAACGCGAGATCAGTCTCCCTGGAGACACTGGCTGCTTTGGAGGGTGAACTCTATGGCCTTATACCCCACTGAGGTCTGTCCCCTCCCCAAACCCTGCCCTCCCCAGGTTCCACCTTCCACTGGGGAGAAGGACAGGATATAAATGAAGTAAATGAATATAAATAAATCCATGATTTAGTTGAGTAAAGTGGTGGTGGTGATGTGCCCTCAAGTCATAGCTGACTTATGGTGACCCCTGGCGGGGTTTTCATGGCAAGAGACTAACAAGAGGTGGTTTGCCATTGCCTGCCTCTGCAACCCTGGCCTTTGATGGAGGTCTCCCAACATGCTTAGTCACCATGTTCTTCTTGGCTGACTCTGCTTAGCTTCTGAGATCTGACGAGATCAGGCTTCCCTGGGCTATCCAGGTCAGGGCGAATCAATGCCACAGGGCTTTTTTTCAGCTGGAATGCGGTGGAACGGAGTTCTGGCACCTCTTGAAAATGCTCAATTGGCTGGTGGCCCCGCCCCCTGATCTCCAGACAGAGTTCAGTTCCCCGGAAAAAAGCCCACTTCACCTGATGCCAGAGGGACGAGGGCCAGTTTGGTGTAGTGGGTAAGAGCACGGGACTCTAATCTGGAGAATTGGGTTTGATTCCCCACTCCTCCACTTGAAGCCAGCTGGGTGACCTTGGACTAGTCACAGCTTCTAAGAGCTCTCTCAGCCCCACCCACCTCACAGGGTGTTTTGTTGTGGGGATAATAATGGCATGGTTTCTAAACCGCTCTGAGTGGGCATTAAGTTGTCCTGAAGGGCGGTATATCTATCTATCTATCTATCTATCTATCTATCTATCTATCTATCTATCTATCTATCTATCTATCTATCTATCTATCATCATCATCATCATCATCATCATCATCATCATCATCATCATCATCATCATCTCCTCGCCCTGTCACACCGGATGAAGGAAGCACCTTGTTCCTTGCTCCAGCAAGGAGGGGGGGAGCAGCGTGGATTTAAACTTTAACCCCCTCCTTGCTCTAGCTCATTGGTGCCAGTCAGTTGAAGCAAGGAAGGAGTTTAGATCATGAGCAGTGCAGAGGGCAATTTAAACTCCCCCCCCTTGCGGGAGCACTCCCAGGGGTGGCTGTACCCTGCACAATGACATCACTTCCCGGAAGTGACATTATCATGCAGTCCTGGGAGCGCATGTGGTACCAGGGGCACCAATTCCTGCTGGGTGTTGCCCCATGTGCTAGCAACCCACCGAGTTCCACTACCTCTTTTTGCAGAAAAAAAAGTCCTGCCTTTGAATTTTTACAAAGATAATTTAACTTGAGAGATTGTTTCCTTCGAAAAGGCATTTCAGGGCACTGAGAAAGATCTTTCATCAGCAAAGTGCAGCAACCAGACTGCAGTTGTTGTTGTTTTAAATCTCCAAAGGATCAAATCGCATTATGAACTTTTCTGGCCTAACGTCATTATCCAGAAGTAACGGCGCACTCCAAGATGCAATCTATTTTATTAGGTCCTGCCCGGAAGCCCTGCCTTCTGAGCACCCCACGTGTGCCGCACAGTGCCGTTCCAGCGCCACCAACCCAATTCAGACAGTTCCTATTGTGGCCTCCTGCCTGAGCTTTAGGAAGCGCCTTATTTCCTGGGCAGGTTTCCGAGCTGCCTTTTATTCGCGACACGTTTTGTTTTCCTGATGGGAGAGCCGCTTGATTGGCCCTTCTGTGCCGACGGACGTAATCGCACAGCTGCCTCATTTCTCAAATTGTATGTTATTTCGCCTGGAGCTCAAAGGCAGTTCCGGAATGACAAAAATTAAGTTAGCAGAATGCTTCACTTTCAGATGACAGAGGTTTGTCTGCAAAGGAGAAGCTGTTTCATCCCGCTCCGTCTGAGGTCAGAACACTGTGTTGTCCTGAGATTTTTTTTACCCAAAAATGTTTATTATGAGTTTAAAGGAGGAAACTGTCCAGGGGAGAGGGGTTATTATTATTATTATTATTATTTTGATTTATAAACCACCCATTCTCAAGGGCTCTGGGCAGTGAACAACAGTTAAAATCAATAATAACAAGAAAACAATAATTCTAAAATCAACATACAATAAGCAATAATAAAATAAATTAACCAAATACATTAAAGTGCAATGGCGGGGAGAACCCCTCCACCCCCAAAGGCGGGAAGTCAACATGGCACTGCTCCCTTCAACCACTGAACGCCTGGCGGAACAGCTCTGTCTTACAGGCCTGGCGGAATGATAATATGTCCCGCTGGGCCCGGGTCTCCATTAGCAGAGCATTCCACCAGGCGGGGGCCAGGACTGAAAAGGCCCTGGCCCTGGTTGAAGCGAGGTGGGGACCACCAGTAAACATTTATCTGCTGATCGAAGCGGTCTCTGGGGAACATACAGGGAGAGGCGGTCCTGAAGATATGCTGGTCCCAACACCTTGAACCAACACCTTGAATCTGATTCGGAATGCAACCGGAATTCAACCGAATTTAACTCTCCACTACCATTTTCCCACTCCAAATTGCCCTGCCAGCTATTTTGTGCTGTGCTAGACAAAAATATGGGTGGCCCTAATTTTTTTTCCTAGCAAAAAAATGGTAGAAACAGTTTGCGGGGAGTGATTTTAGGCACACCCCCATACCAATCTCTCCCCTCGAATCACAGCTCCTATGGGGTGCACACTATTGTTTTAAAAGTCAGCAAAAATCATCACAGAAACACACGAGTGACACGGGATTTGAGTCCAGTGGCACCTTAGAGACCAACAAGATTTTCAGGGTAAACTGAGGCTATCGTACTTGGGTCACATCATGAGAAGACAAGATTCTCTAGAAAAGTCAATAATGCTGGGAAAAGTGGAAGGCAGCAGGAAAAGAGGAAGACCTAAAACGAGATCACTGGACTCCATAAAAAAAGCCACGTCTTCCAGTTTGCAAGATCTGAGCAAGTCTATTAACGAGAGGACGTTTTGGAGGTCTTTCATTCATAGGGTCGCCATTGTTCAGAGGCAACTTGATGGCACATAACAACAAGAAGCTTTCAAGAGTCAAAACTCCCTCCTTTGGCGCTCAAAAAATTGTGCCATGAAAATCCTGTCGGTTTCTAAGGTGCCACTGGACTCAAATCCTGCTGTTCTACTGCAGACCAACGTGGTTACCTACCTGAAACAAGTGACTAGGGGTGTGCAAAGGCACACCGTTTCGGGTTTCTCGTTTCGGGTTTACCCAAAACGAGAATCCGTTTCGGATACAGCAAAACCCGAAATGTCTAGCCGTTTCGGGTTTAGCAGTTCGGGTATTGTTTCGGGTTGTTTTCGGGTATCATATACCCGAATTGCACACCCCTACAAGTGACACATTGTTCCTTACAAAAACTGCAGCAACTGCAAGAGGAGGAGCATCCTGTTCTCTTGGGCCACACAGGCACCTCTCCCCCATAGCGTTATCAATCACTCGGGTGGAGTGCAAGTGAACAGGGAGGAATACGTGTGAGTCTGTTCACTTGCCATTCAAGTGTAACTCGTCAGTTCTAGCTTGGCCCTGTCTCACAGTTCCCCATACAGCTGGAATGCCAATTAACAGCTTTGCCCTGATTGGCTCTTGATGTGTTGAGGCCTGAAAATACGGCTTTTCACCTCACTCTAGTCCCTATTCCCATTCGACTTCATGCTCTACTCCATACCATCTGCACTGCTCATCGCTTCAACATGCCCCATGCGGCCTGGTTTGGGAGGGGGCACACATACTAACAAATGGGCGGGATCAGCTACCAAAAATGCTAACCAAAGATGCTTAGTTAGTAAACTTTATAAGTTTTAGATAGGCAGCTTTTAGCTAGCAACATTTGTTTTGAATCTCTCTTGCATGTGTTTTGAGCGCTTTATGCTTTGCAAACACTCCTTAAGTCAATAAACTGGAAGTTTTATTTAAACTTGGGTCTGGATTCATAGTTTACACGTTAATACATCCAGGAAGAAAATAGAGACTGAAAAGCCTCCCAAATAAATGAACAGGTGCCTAATTAGGCCTCTTCTGTCTAATTGCTGTGCATGGCTGTTATCAGCATCCCAGAATCTAGAGGCTGAGGGTCCTGGTTCATACAAGATGGTACAGCCCAGCCACATTTTCAGAATATGACATTGGACTCTATATGGCCTATTGATGAACATAAATTTGTATTGCCACTGAAGCTTTTTGATGCACAGTACTCTCGAAACCCTTCGTGGAAGAAACTGTGGTTGGACCACCTCGTTGCGCAAAGATGAGTAATGCTGCACCTGCTAAAAGGCCCTTTTCTCCCTAAATATTGAGAACCTTCTTCTCTCCCTTTTTATCTGGTCACCACTGTAGCTCCCAGTGTAGCATTATTGTGACTCTATTGCTGGTTGTTGTGTTAAGTGGGAAAATATAGCATAGTGGCTGAGCAACTGAGTTGCAAGCTGGGAGGAACTGGGTTCAGTTCTTACCTCTGCCATAAACTCACTAAGGGCCAAGCGACAAGTGACAAATGACACATGCCTGGCAAGTGAACAGACTCGCGTGTATTCCTCCCTGTTCACTTGCCATTCACTTGCGCTCCACTTGAGCGCAAATGAATAGCAAGTGAACAGGGAGGAATACACGCGAGTCTGTTCACTTGCCAGGCAAGTGTCATTCATCACTTGTAGCTTGGCCCTCAGCCTTCCATTTGCTTACGTTATCGACCTGCTGTAAGGGTTATACGGAGATCATAGGTGCGAACTGCTTGGAATCCTGCCAACTCTGTGTAAATGCTAAATGTTCTAAGTATTTGAAGGGGTTTGGCCAGCCCTGGTTAAGGCTAAATATCAAGGATCAAGAACTTGGGGGGACGGGGTTGAAAAAAGCACTAGGACTCCATGGTAACCCAAAGGGGAGGTCAGGTAGGCAGGAGTTGTGGTCAAGGGTATGTGGAAATCAATTCCAGAAAGGACTTACCGAGGAAATGTAATTAGAGGATGGGACAAGAAAATTGATTCATTTGAAATGTGGTGCTGGAGGAGAGTTTTGCGGCTACCACGGATGGCAAAAAAGACAAGTAAGTGGGTTCTAGATCAAATCAAGCCTGAATTCTCCCTAGAAACTAAAATGACAAAGCTGAGGCTATCGTACTTTGGTAACATCATGAGAAGACAAGAGTCTCTGGGAAAGTCAATAATGCTGGGAAAAGTGGAAGGCAACAGGAAAAGAGGAAGACCCAAAACGAGATGGCTGGACTCAATAAAAGAAGCCACGTCCTCCAGTTTGCAGGATCTGAGCAAGTCTGTTAATGCTAGGACGTTTTGGAGTTCTTGCATTCATAAGATTGCCATAGGTCAGAGGCGACTTGACGACACATAACACACACACACACACACACACACAAACACGAGATCAGTACTCAGTCAAACATTGATACCTGCCAAAGGTGCCCAAGTTACCATACATGGGCAGGAGGTCCAGCTAAGACCGACTATAAAATCAGGATTGAACAAGTTTGGGGGGAAAATCTCCTTTGACAGATTTCCCCCACCCAATCTGCACTGAAAAGCTTGTCCAAGCATCTGGATTTTTACCAGAGACCTCCTTTGAAGCTCTCTCCTGGTCAGTTGGCTTTTTTCTGATCAGTCAGTATCCGGGTACCCTGACCTGGTCAGCCAATTTGGGTAAAGGCAGATAACAAAATATAGTTTGTAATCAATGAAGTTAGAGCTTTGTTTTCAAAACACCCAGAGTTTTTGTCTCTCCCTTTCCATCTCCTTGGAACACCTGAGGCTTGGTTTTAAAAAACGTGGGCGAAATTTAGCAGTCTGGCAGCCGGAGACTGATCATCTCAGGCAAGCAACCCCAGCCTTATTGAAATTTATTTCTAAAACTTGCGTTGGAGAAAATGAGGCTTAATCCGGTCAGTACACTGTGGAATGTGATCTCAAGTTCCACCTGGATCAATCGAATAAGTACGCCAAACTCCATGGCCTTTATTTTAACACGACTCTCTTCCTTGTAGCTTTATAAATCACAAAAAAGTGGGGTTTTTTTAAGAAAAGAAATTTATTGCAGTTATTTACACCTGCGCCTGAAGCTGGGTATTAAAGCAAACAGTTCCATATGTGTTCAGTGCTGAGTGTATAGACCGTCCCCAGCTTCATAACTGTCCATTTTTAGCATACATGTGAGTGAGAAAAAATATTTATTAAATTCTATTCACAGAATATACATTCCTATGGAGTTAAGAGGTTGCCGCTTCTAAGCCAGCGGTATAGACACAGCCCCATTAGCTCTGCTTCTACTCCTGAAATGCATGCTGGAGTCTGTGACATCCTCGGGGTGGTCTTCGTTTTTCTTTTCCTTTAAGCTGTTGATGAATCTCAGTGTGATTTCGTCCCATTCTTCCGGAAGAAGCATCAGCAAAAATCCAAGGCAAATGATAATGGTTGCTCCAAACCGTACGACGTTAAATAAGATGAATTCGTGTTTGAGCAGATCTACAGCTGCATCGAGGGAAGGGAGAAATGAGAATGCTTACATTTTAGGACAAGTTATGACGGTCAACCCGGGCCTACATCATGCACGGGGGAAAAAATTGCCCGTAACCACTGGATGAGTTGCTGTGATCGGCATGGAATGTTCACAGATCGGCATGGAATGTTCAGAGATGCCCAAGTTCTCAGCAACAGAATGTGGTCAAATGGTGTAATGATTGACAAGCACCTGCGATATCACAATTCTACATTCTTCTTCCACTTCTTTAAGAGCTAAACTCTTCAAACTCCTTCAAGTTTTTAATATTTTTGAAAAAATCAGAGATGGGCCCTCTTGGGGCCAAAGGGCCTTAGCTTAGGCTGACAGCCTCCAGTTAGGGCCAGGAGATATTCCAGAATTACAACTGATCTCCAGACTACAGCGGTCAGTTCCCCTGGAGGAAAATGGCTGCTTTGCAGGGTGGACTTTACGGCACTATACCCTATAGAGGTCCCTCCCCTTTCTGAACCTCGCCCCCCCCCAGGTTCTACCCCCAAATCTCCAGGAATTTCCTAACCTGGACCTGGCAAACCTAGCCTTAGCAACAGCCAATTTCATCTATTCCTGTTGCTCCAATTCATTACATACACAGGATGAGGCCAGACTTGCCTCTACAGTGCACTCTAGCAGGTACCTCCCAGCCCAGGCCTCCTGTTCTGCTCCGAGGGTCGCCGGGCCCCCTCAACCTCCCAGCGGGGGATTGAGGCCTGGCACTTACCTGCACGGGTGTATGTGCATGCATGTGCAAAATGCGCGGACGCTCCCGCAAGCGCAATGACATCACGGCCAGGAAGTGATGTCATCACACGACCCTCCCCCCGAGCACGCCCATGCTCCACAGGGGCCCGGATTGGGGATGCTGCAGAGTGCAGAAACGCTTCTGCCCTTCACAGCGGCCCAAAACATGCCCGTTTTGGCCCGATTGGGCTCATTTTGGGCCAGTTTTGGCTGGATCGGGCCCGTTTTGAGCCACTGCGGAGCATGGAAACGCTCCTGTGCTCAGCAATGGCCTTGAAATGGGCCTGATCCAGGCAAAATACGGGACTGTTTCAGGCTGCTGCAGAGCGCAGGCGCTCCCGCACTCCACAGCAGCTCAAAACAGGCCTGATCCATGCCAAAACGGGCCCAAAATGAGCCTGATCTGGGCAGAAACAGGCACGTTTTGGGCTGCTGTGAAGGGCAGAAGTGCTCCTGTGCTCTGCAGCAGCCCTAATCTGGGCCTGATCCGGGTCAAAACAGGCCCAATCCAGGTGGCTGCAGTGTACGGGAGTGTGCAGCACTGCAGGGGAGTGCGCACGTAAGGTGCACTCCCCCCCGCTAGCGGGGGCGGGGTGGGGGGCATGGATCTGGCATCCCTATCTGCTCCACTGCTTGACAGGCTGGAAGGAGAAAAATAGAAGCGTTCTTCAGCATTGTGCCAAAGCACGTCACTTTCAGCATAAAACTGGAAGTGATGGTATGGTACTAGTGCAACAATTTAGGATTCACCCCAAGCCATAAAGTTTGGGGTGAATCCTAGAGTGCACCCTGATGTAATGACCTTACTTCCAGTTTGAGACAGGAAGTGACATCATGCATTGGCATGAAGCTGAAGAAATTGTTCTCACTCCCCCAAATGTTCCCACTGGCAACCTTTCTTGATTCCTACCGAAAACTATGGAGCCAGCTCAGCTCCCATTTTGAGCTAGTCTGTGTACATTTTTGTTCTGACACACTGCTACATCTGTGTATTTTTCCAAGAAATGCAGAGGGAAGCGAGCTAGGATGAAGCCCAGGTGCCAGTCTATCTTCGATGACATTTTTATCCTGTCTTCTGTCCAAGGAGTTGAGGGTGGTCCTCTACTCCTCCTTTTTATCTTCTCAATAACCCTGTGAGGTAGGACATGCTGAGGAAAAATGATGGCCCAGCAAGCTTCACGGTCAAGTGGAGATTTGAACTCGGGTCTCCCCAGTCCCTTTCCGGTACTCTAACTACTCCATAACACTTGCTGTCAGCAGATGCTAGCACATCTACCAAATGTTTTGAAATGATCAAAATGTGGCATTCATACCTGCATTGCCGGGGACACTGAGCACTGTCCCGATCGATATTAAGATGGGGTACGTCAGCACGACGCCAACATTCACCAAAATATTAAAAGCTACAACAAAAAAAGAGCCAAGCATGAGATACTGAAGCGGGCGCTTCCGCAGTAGCAGAGTTTGACCTTGCAAGGGAACGTCTGTATTTAATTGTTGTAGATTTTCCGGGCTGTATGGCCATGGTCTTGGCATTGTACAGCCCGGAAAATCTACAACAACTAATGTTCTCCGGCCGTGAAAGCCTTCGACAATATATCTGTATTTAATTGATTTAAAGTTTCTGTTTAAAAGAAACCGTCCACAAGTGATATTGTGGGACACCACCAAAGGGTGCAGACCCTTTTTGCCTTTACTTTAAAACACTTTTTTTCTTTTGCAAATCTGGCTTCTGGGATTGCATGGTCAAGGAGGAGAATGGAGCGGGGAAGACGGAAACTGTATCCCTTTCCTCCCCAGCCATTTCCTCATGCAAAAAAGCTTCCCCTGAGCTGCTTTTACCTCTGATGGGAAAAACTCAGAGGTACCCATCTCTTTTCCCCCAGCAGGGGTAAGAAATAATTCAGGAGCAACTTTTTCTAGTGAGAAGACATCAGGGGAGAAAAAGGTTAAAGCTTCCCACACTCCCCATACTGTTCTTCTCCTTGTTAAAGCAATTCTCAAGGCAATCAGTGGGTTGTACAACTGTTAGGGAATTTTTAGGCCCCATTTCATAAAATCTTGTTCTGAGCATACATTCTAGCTACCAGTACACAGAAATCTGTAAACAAGTAATAAAGCCTTACGCTAAGTGTCACATTTCTTCTTTTGAGATATGCATGTCTCCAGCGGATGAGACAAATCACTGAGCAACGTGTAAACATTTTGTTTTGTTTGGGTTGTTCTAATTAAACAAAGTTAAGATTTCAACCTTGAATGAATTCCTTCCCAAGGAAAATATCAGATACATGGCTCCAGCTTCTCAAATGTTTGCATAAATCATTTATCATTCAAACTTGTCAGATGTCATGTTCTCTGGGGAAATGCGTCATTTTGACAGGGTTTCATTCTAACCTCTGATCTTTTATTCCATAAACAAATAGCAATTATTCTGTAAACAATCAGTACTGAAGGGTACATAAGGCCCTCTAATTCTAATGGTCTTTACACATGTCTCCTAGAAATGGAGGCAGTGTCTGGGATTATTCCATGTAAGAAATAAACCCATTTTTCCTCTATATTCACTGCATTTGGTGTCTTGAAATATATATGGGTTAGTGGTAGTAGAGGACTTATAAATTGGAAGCAGAATACTATTTAAAAATCTCTCCTAACAATAATAGGAGCCCCGTGGTGCAGAGTGGTAAGCTGCAGTACTGCAGCCCAAGCTCTACTCACGATCTGAGTTCGATTCTGGCGGAAGACGGATTCAGGTAGCAGGCTCAAGGCTGACTCAGCCTTCCATCCTTCCAAGGTCAGTAAAATGAGCACCCAGTTTCCTGGGGGTAAAGTGTAGATGACTGGGGAAGGCAATGGCAAACCGCCCCATAACAAAAAGTCTGCCAAGAAAACGTCGTGATGCGACATCCCCCCCATGGGTCAGTAATGACTTGGTGCTTGTACAGGGGACTACCTTTACCTTTTACCTAACAACACTAGAACCCTCCTCCACTGCAAGGATGCAGGAGGGCCCATTGGGCTGGAGAAAGGTGCCACTGCGAGAAGAGAGAAAGGACACAACCCAATAGGCACCACCACCACATCATTGTACATGGTACTACACAAACAGCACAGTCCTATGGAGAGCTACTCCAGTCTAAGTCCATTGACTTCAATGGGCTTAGACTGCAGTAACTCACCATAGGATTGCACTGTATGTCACTTACTCCAAAAGGCACTTCTCTGCCTCGAGCAGCTCACAACTTACAACATTCAGCAGTGGAGAAATGAGTGAGGGAAGAAGGAAAAAACTACCTGTGCTATACACAGGTACGTATTTCATTCCCCGGCACCTAGAGTTAGGTGAGGCATAGAGTTCTCCCCAAAATTTCAACTGATCCCCAGGCTACCGAAATCAGTTCCCCTGGAGAAAATGGCAGCTTTGCAGGGTGGATTCCATGGTACAGCATCCCTGAACTTGCTCCGTTCCCCAAACTCTGCCCTCCCCCAGGCACTGCCCCTAAATCTCCAGGAATTTCCAAAGCCAGAGTTGGCAACCTCTCTGCACCTCCAGTTTGGAAAAATAATCTCAGATTTCAGGGCTAGAAAAGACCTTTGCCTAAAGCCTTAGAAAGGTGCTGTCCGTCAGAGAGAGAGAATGCTTTGGCATAAATCAAGATTCATAACAAGATTGTATTTAACTTATACTATTGTTACGTACACGTGCAGTTCCACTTGTGGAAGCAGTAGCAGTGGAAATGCTGCCGTACCTATTGATCCTGATAATTATGTGAAGAACATCTTGCTCAAGTGGAAAGGTGAGCTGGGATACAATAACTACTTCAGCATAGCGCGAGCTGCCAACGCAGTCTTTTTAGTATGCTTCCACTCGCACAGGGGTTCAAGCACGCGGGGAAATTATTCCACTCACACGAGGGCCACTTCCGTTCACGCAAGATTTCCATTGATTCCCATTTCTCACTGCAGACCCTCAGACCGGACCCCATGATGTTCCTAAGAGTTCACTGATCCCCTTCTCAAATAGCTGTATTGGGAGGGGGGGGGCACAGCTGGCTGCAGCGGGAAGGCAGAAGTGAAAAGTTCTGTCCCATGATTGTCGCTCCACTCCTTTGCCTGAGAGCTGACCTGTTTTTTTTATTCAGAAAAGAAGATTCCCAGCCCAAAAGAAGTCCATCTGTTCTCAACCAGAGCCAGGGCTTTTTCTTCCCTGGTTCCTACCTGGTGGGACACTCTGCCAAATAACATCCGTGCCCTGCGAGAACTCATGCAGTTCCGCAGGGCTTGTAAGGCAGAGACGCCAGGCTTTTTGTTAAGGACAGCGATGGGATATATCATCTTACTGCTCTTCCCTCTTCCTCTCCGCCTCCATGTTTCTATTTTACCCCCTTTCTATCTTTTTGTGGGGCAATGATAAGAATTTGGAATTTGAAGATTTAGCGCCATTTGAGGATTTTAACCGTGGCTTATTTTAAATGGTTTCGTTGTTTATGAATGTTTTTATCATTATGCTGGGCCCTTTTCACACTACATACCTGTTTCCAGAGCATCACAAAACAGCGCAAAAAACGCGGAAGATAGCATCTTCTCACAAGAGTTTTGCACAACATCGCATGAGTTTTGCGTGACATCGCGCGAAACTCTTGCGAGAAGATGCTGTCTTCCGTGTTTTTTGTGCTGCGTTTCGCGATGTTCTGGAAGCAGGTATGTAGTGTGAAAAGGGCCCTGATCTCTTTCATCCTAACATCTGAGCCGTGTGTACTCAGGGGTAGGGCGGTCTATACATTGAAATTACAAATAAATTACAAATTGCAAAAGTTGGGCTGGAAAGTTTTTATTGCTCTTACTCCATCTTTGATCCCCTCCAGCAAAACCACGTGAAAAGAAATCCATAAGGAGACATTTGGCTGAAGTTAACAAACAAACAAGAAAGCTGCCTGGTTCGGCCGGTGGTGGGAAGGGAAACGAGCTTGAGGATCTCACTGCAAAGGGACATGAACAAAAAATTTCTTGACACCTACCTAGCCAGAGACCTGCTATTCCGCACAGGTAGCCCCATGGCACAGCCGAAAAAGGAGACCAGTACTCCACTTTCGTAAAATACAGGATTATGGGGGTAAAGGAAAGGAAGACCAAGTTGAAGAAGCCCAGGGTGGAGATGAAGTGGGCAGCTTCCCCGAAGTTGGCACTTCCCAGGAACATCTTAAATAAAACCTAAGGGGGGAAGAGAAGAGAGAAGAAGGAGCACAGAGAAAAATGAAACTCGTGGAGGGGAACATTCCACACTAGCAGCAGCCCACTTTTAGAGAGCAAGACGGATTTACGGACCCCTTCAGACTGACCGTGGCCTGCTTTATGGCTCATTGTGGGTTCATCTTTGTGACTTCTATGAGTAATATTTGGAGGTGGCAACACCAACAGTTCCCCTCTTCACTATCACTACACACTATAGTAATAATAAACAAATATACATTTAATCAACTGTACATATGAAAAGTTAACAGTACATAAAGAATGTCAAAAGAATGGGGGAAGCTGGCGAATATCCCAGCCCATTTGCCAGCTTCCCCCAGGACAGACTGGACCTCGTCTGAGACACGGTTGTGCCGCACTGGGCTCCTGTGGAGAGTACAGCTGGCATCCATACTGTCTGTGCATACTATTGCTCTGGGACATTCTGGTATTCGAACTTTGAATGCTTTTGATCAGGGCTCATTTTGAGGGGGAACGCACAGGAACGCAGTTCCGGTAGTTCCCCATAGAGGTCACATGTCAGGTGGCCCCACCCACCTGACTCTCGGCCATTTGGGGCCTGTTTTGGACTGGATTGGGGCCGAAACAGCCTGGATCGGGCCTCCGACAGGTGGTGGATCACTCTCCCGCTCATCAGCGGCCCAATCCTGACCATTTGGGGCCTCTTTTCAGCCATTTTCAGCCCCTTTTTGCCAATTTCGGCCCTGAATGACAAGGATTGGGTCCAAAACAGCCAGGATAGGTGATGTCAGGAGGTGTGGCATATGCAAATCGGTTATACTAATGACACACTTCCGGCGATGTCAAGGGGCATGGCATATGCTAATGAGTTATGCTAATGAGTTCCTCCAGCTCTTTTTCTATGAAATGACTCCTGCTTTTGATACACTTTACATACGTTATGAGAGATCATTTGGATACCGGATTCTGGTTGTGATCCATTGATGATGTATTTCTAATGGATTGGAATTGATGTTATGGTTAATGTTTGATGGAGTTTACATTCTTTATAGACTGTTAACTTTTCATATGTACAGTTGATTAAACGTATATGTGTTTATTATTACTATAGTGTGTCGTGATAGTGAAGAGGGGAACTGTTGGTGCTGCTTCGTCTTGTTCCCCCTGAGTGCCTCTCTTGTGTTAGATATTTGGAAGTGGAACAAGGGGTTGTACCTCTGCGCATTCTGATTTCTTCCCTTGAAGGCGTTAAGTCGACAACCTTTTCTTTAGTGAGAGCAATCTTTGAGCAAAGAAAAATATCTCGAGCAACTTCCCCTTCTATTCTGGCATGTTAACAAGTTTTGTTTTGGAAAACAGAACATGGACTTATAGCTGTGCTACAAGTGACGCAGACAAGTATTTTTTAAGTTTTCAAAGACAGAGCTGCATGGGATCACTGGGGGAGAGGAACTGTGCGATTGTTTTCTTGCAATCTCAACAGAGAGATGAACTGCCAGGCAGCTCTTCCCTTCCCCTGCCTCCCCGCGCTAGGGACAAGATCCTGTATTCCTCCCTCTGTTGAGATTGCAAGAAAATTTTAAAGCTCCTCTCCCCCAGTGATCCCATGCAGCTCTGTCTTTGAAAACTGTCTTTGAAAAGCTTTTCCCCTCTCCTGCCTCCCCGCGCTAGGGATATAATGCTGTTTTCAACTTCAGTTCCCAGATAAAATTGCATCAGAGGGCCAAACTACAAGTGACAAATGACACTTGAACAGCAAGCGTATTCCTCCCTGTTCACTTGCTCTCTACTCGATCCACTTACCGTTCAAGTGTCATTCGTCACTTGTAGCTTGGCCCCCAGACGCAGTAAAAACCACGTGTCTGGTGTCACTTGTCGCTTAGATCTAAAACCAGAAATGAAGCTTATCAGCTAAGCAGCACAGAGGAAAACCCTACGAAATAAAAGCGTTTTAAAAATAAACCCTATAGCAGATCTTTTCCTGCTATGGGATACAGGAGCTGCTCTGTAGCAGCTGGCAAACTATCAATCAGGTAGCAATTTCCCCCATGCCAGTTTGGTTAGTTTGCTCATTAGCATTAACTCATTAGCATGTGTCATGCCTCTTGACATCACCAGAAGTGTGTCATTGGCATAACTGATTTGCATGTGCCACACCCCCTGACATCACCTATCCTGGCTGTTTTGGACCCAATCCTGGCCGTTCAGGGCCGAAATTGGGCCCAAAATGGCAAAAAGGGGCTGAAAATGGCTGAAAAGGGGCCCAAAATGGTCAGGGAGAGTGGTAGAGTGATCTACCACCTGTCAGATGCCCAATCCAGGCCATTTCGGCCCCAATCCAGGCCGAAACAGGCCCAAAATGGCCGAGTCAGGTGGGCAGGGCCACCTGACCTTTCACCTTTGGGGGGAACTGCCGGAACTGTGTTCCGGCATGTTCCCCCTCGAAATGAGCCCAGTATATCTCAAATAACTTATCAAAGTAGCTGCATTCCCCATAAACTGGACAGGTAGAAAAACATTCGCAGAGGCCTTTGGTTTATTGAGATTTATGGTGCAGTAAATCCCCCTGCAGGGTTCAGACTACAGAACCACATTAGAAAATTCCAGTATGAGGGAATTATTAGAGATAGGGATCTTTACCATTTAAAGTGAAGTTTTAATTATTGCTAAGTTTAAGTTTTGAATAGATTTGATCTTAATGGATATTATTTAGTTTATTAAGGAAATAATGGGATAATAATATATAAAGGGAATAGATAAGTAAGTAATAGAATAAGATATGGGTTGGAAAGCTGTTGGAAGTCTGAGAAAAAGGGGGGAGGGAAAGGGTGGGGGGAAATTGATATTTAGGTTTTTAAGTTAAAAATTTATTTGTAATTTGGACTCACCTAATAAAAAAAATTTCAAAAAGAAAATTCCAGTTTGAAATTTGCTCACATCAATAGCCACATATTTAAAATATATTTAACATATAATGAAACCCACAACCCCTAAAACAAATTAATATAATAATGTCAAATAATATAATAATGTCAAACAAATCTTGGGTTGCTGCTTGCTGGTCCAGCACAGGATGACGAAACTTCTTTCCCCGTGAGGTGATTGCACGGCTGGACTGTTGCAGCTCAACTGCTTTCTGGATGAAGGAAAACAAACGGGGGGTTGCGCTACAACCGCTCGCCAAAAAGCTCTGTGGAGCCCTTGTAAGAGCTGGACCAAGGAAATAACTGGATATTTGACGTAGGTGGGGCTCCCCCCACCATGTTTGGGGCTTCCCCCTATGTTCTTGTAGGGAACAGAAACTGAGAGAAGGGACCAGACATTTTGTTGATTACTTATAGTAGAATTTTCCTCTTTTCTCAAGTCACTATTGAGAAAAGAAACAGCAGAAAGTCTGAAATGAAGCATCGTTTTTCCTTCTTATTAGCTCAGGAACAAAGGGCCTCATACAGAGAGGGGTACTCTCCAAGGTAAGCGGGAAGCTATTTCGGGGTGTTAGCCAGCACTATTTATATCCCGGATTTCTATTATAAATAGTAACCAAGGCACTGTCTGGAAATGAATACCTGGTTAGCACGGCTGCTTTACCATTGTGTGCTATTTGGGTTGCCAACCTCCACGTTGGGCCTGGAGAGCTCCCGGAATTACAACTGTTCTACAGGTGACAAAGATCAGTTCCCCTGGAGAAAACGGCTGCTTTGAAGAATGGAATTTGCGGTGTTATACCTTGCTAAGGTCCCTCCCATTGCCAAACTCTGCCCTCTCCACGCTCCCCCCCCTAATTTCCTGGAATTTCCCAACCAAGAGTTGGCAACCCTAGCTGCCAATGATACACCACTCTCCAAACTCTGACCACAGCTTGTGCCTGCTAAGCATTCTAAATGCTCTTCAAGGGCAGCCCTAAGTACAGCATAAAGCAGCAGTCTATCCTTGAGGTCAGATGGCAGGGGCCAACTTGTCAGATGCAGCAGATGAAAGATGTTTCTAGCCACTGCTGCCCTTGCTGCCCTGTAACATATAATAAAAGCCTAACCCTTTGTTTAAATTAGAGTGAGACATTTCTAATGGGAGTGATCCATAGCACAGAAGAAGCAGCGCATGGAGGGGGGGACTGATGAGGGCACAATTGAGGAGGGGCTGTGGCTCAGCAGCAGACCACCTGCTTTGCATGCATAAGGTTCCAGATTAAGTCTCTGACATCTCCAATTAAAGAACCTCTTCAAGCAGATAATGTGAACGATCTTTCTCTTTCAGAGATCCTGGACAGCCACTAGATCAAAGGTCTCCAAAGTGGTGCCTCTGGGCACCTGCCAGCACCAGTGCGTGGGGGCACATGGAGCTTTTGCACAGCAGGGTTTCTGACTGGCTATGAGGGTTTTTAAAATCCTAGCAGCCGCCACCGTAGCACAAGGATCTTTGGTGCAGAACTGAAGGTAAACTCTTTGCAAAAACCTTCCTTAGAACCAGAGGAGTTAGTCGTGTTGGTCTGTAGTAGCAAAATAGTAAAGCGTCCAGTAGCACCTTTAAGACTAACCCACTTTATTGCAGCATAAGCTTTTGAGAGGCACAGCTCTCTTTGTCAGAGGCATGACGCATAATAACAATAATATTCGATTTATATACTGCCCTTCAGGACAACTTAATGCCCACTCAGAGCGGTTTACAAAGTATGTCATTATTCTCCCCACAAGAACAATCACTCTGTAAGATAGGTGGGGCTGAGAGAGCTCTGAAAGAGCTGTGACTGACCCAAGGTCACCCAGCTGGCTTCAAGTGGAGGAGGGGGGAATCAAACCCGGCTCTCCAGATTAGAGTCCCGGGCTCTTAACCACTACGCCAAACTGGCTCAAAGAGAGCTGTGCTTCTCGAAAGCTTATGCTACAATCAAGTTGGTTAGTCTTAAAGGTGCTACTGGACTCTTTACTATTTTGCTTCCTCAGAATGATACATTCATTTTAAAGGGCATCTGTTAAACAGAGCTTCTGTTTGTCATGCTGAAGTTTTATGATTAAATTTACGCACAACCTCCTTTCCTGACATTTCGTGGTTGGCTCAGCGTCCTGCAGCATCCATTTAGTGATTGCACCTGCCACCCTGTGTCAGAATTGCAAAGCTGCTCGTAGGTTAAAAAAGGTTAGGGACTGCTCACCAGACAGACCAATAGTATGAGTCAGTATAAGAGACACTGGGCCCTTTCACACTGCCGGTGTAAACCATTTTGGCTTCTGGTTGCTAATGGATTTTTTTTTACCTCTTCGCATAAAGCCATTCACGTCCCGTTTCCAATGCAAGGCTGACCCAGTTTTTTTTTAAACCCCTTTCCTTCCGTTCTTAAGTGTCCCATATGTTTCTGATGCGCTGCAAAGTGCTGTTTGAAATGCCTGATCGATGTGATTATATAGGATCAAGCAGAGAAAAAGACACTGGGCACAGGTTAATAAACCCCCTCAACTTACTGACTCCTGATCTATCCCACCAAAAGGGGCTTCTCCTTCATCGAACCGCTCACTAAGTAATCCAAACTGCCGTAATGCTCCTATGTCAACACACCTAATTTTTACTGAGGAAGCAATCCTGTCTATAATACAATACTGTGATGGGTCGGGATCCCATTCTTCTGTGGGGGCAGGGGATCCCCCACTCCCACCTTTTGCTCCCCCGCCACCTTTTATCTGGCCAGCAGGGGGGAAAGTGGGAAACAGGCCTCCCGGGCGCACTCCTGGGGTTGGCACGACGACATCACTTCCCAGAAGTGATGTCACTGCACTGGTGTGGGGCCGTGCACCGGGAAGGTAAGCGCTAGGTCCCTCTCCCGCCAGGAGGGTCAGGGGAACTGGCAACTCTAGTGATGGGCCTTATAGCAGAAGGGAATTTCTGGCCTCAGAGAAGACTTCCCTTTGCAATAAGCAATCGGCACTGCAAGCGAGAAGCTCTTTCCTCACTTGGCGTTCTCATCTACTTTAGCATTTGCTTCCAGCCGTGCGTAGCGAGACTCTCTCAAAAACAATATCCACAAAACAACAGTGTGGAAAATGAGGAACTTAGAGATGTTAATCTCGTGGTCAAGGAATAACAGAGTTTTCATTAAGATTCGATAAAGGACAGCCAAGCGGAATCCTCAAGGGCCGCAAAATAATTATCTGAGCAGTACCTCTTTCCCAGTGCACCTGCGTTGGAATGTAAATCAGGCAACCAAAGTCAGAGAGAGGGTTTTTTTCAAAACACATCTTCTGTGCATGTGTTTGTCTTTTTTCCCGGGGGTTGCCAGTCCCCTTGAGCTCCTCCACCTTGTTCCAGCCTGCCCCCCCTCTCCGTGGGGGGGACTTGGGGGCCCGAATTCTCGAGTCAGAACCAGGAAGCTCACAGCACAGAGCTCATAACTCAGCTGCCGTGCCTTTGCTACTCCATCCCGGAAGTCTGTTTGTCTTTTTTAAAGGTATGAAGACAGTTAAAAAACTGAGATGACCTACCTTATACAGTGCAGAGGTTGATGCGGATCCAACGGCGTAGGCCACACCGATAATCGAATCGCCATGGACTCCATCTACGTAGGCCATCATCACAATCCCAGTGATGGCCATTATAGCAGCAACGATCTGCGTAACCCGAAAACAGACATTTATAAGCCGCTTAATTATTTGGAAAAGTGAGGAAGGTGCATGTATAGGATGCTTTGCCTGCTAATGTGAAACAGTTGCTGTTGAATGGCAATCTATGACACACAGATCCAGAGGAGTTAGCCGTGTTAGTCTGTAGTTGAAAATAGTAAAGAGTCCAGTAGCACCTTTAAAACTAACCAACTTTATTGTAGCATAAACTTTTGAGACCCACAGCTCTATTCATCAGCATCTGACGAAGAGAGCTGTGGTTCTCGAAAGCTTATGCTACAATAAAGTTAGTTAGTCTTAAAGGTGCTACTGGACTCTTTCTTTACTATTTTGCAATCTATGAAACAGTTGATGTTGAACAGCAATGGAACATGGTAATATGATAAATGTGGCTAGCCAGGACATACAGGGATGTGTGCTCTTTTCTTGTGAAACGTAATTCAAGATTTTTTTTCTTGCTTAAGGTTTTTAACAAAATAGGTTTAGAACTCTTGCCTTCTGAGGTGAGTTTCTTCCACTGATGGTAAACCGTTATCGATTCTTTGCAGTGGGGTGTCAGAAATTATGGTCCCAAGAAATGAAAAATGCTGAGCTGTGTTCTACTGCTCGGCTCAGCGGCTGCTTGCACTCGAGGAAGCATTTGCTGTAACCTGAGCGGAGCAGGAGGATATATAACAGAGGCTCAGTTCAAAAGGAATGCCAGAGCATGGTTTTATTTTACATGAACAAACCTTTGCAAAGTAGTTTACCTCCTTCACTAATGAGTTAGGAACCACAGACTTCACCACAATGTTGCCTTATGTCCTATCTGTTACTTTAAGTATGTGCTCCTATGTACTCCCTGTTGCTTTGAGTATGACCCTACTGGGTAGTTCTGTGTTGTCTAATGCCAGCCCTAGAATTGCTTAGGCTCTGTTTCAGCGTTTCTTCAATTCTATATTGGATTCTTACTGATGTTACATCTTGCTAAACTTGCATTTATTTATCCTATGGCGTTGTTTACTGAAATGTCCTTGATATTGGCAGTACTAATCTCACACTATGTAATCCGCCTTGAATTTCAGTGAGAAAGGCGAATTATAAATGACATAAATAAATAATAAATAATAAATAAATGAGAAACAGAAGCCATAGGGACCAATTCTCAAAATACAGTTTGCCCAGTTCTGATGTACTTTTCTCCTTCATTTTATCCTCGTAACAACCCAGGTTAGGCTGAGAATGTGCTACTGGCTATCCAATGACTTTCCCGGGCAGAGCAGGGATTCGAACCTGGGCCTCCCAGATCCTATCCCAACTACACCATACTGGCTGTGAAGGCAGTGGGAAGAAGCATGCAAAGAGAGGTTTGGTATTCTTGTGAAGTACAGGAGGTTGAAAAGGAGAATGGCCCAAAGTCACTCGACCAGTTTTATGGCAGAGTGAGGATTTGAACTCGTGTCTCCCAGTTGCACAGTCAAGCCAGTATGCCATACTGGCTGTTCTGCACAATACTCTTAACACACACTAAGCCTCTGCCCTCCATTGAATCTGATGGCTTTTTCAAGTGCTAGGCAAAACCTTTTATTTCTTATTTGCCCGTGATTTTTCAGAAGTTTGGTTCCCTTGTATTTTGCATGGCCCACCACTGATCGTCTGGTTACTCTGGTTACTTACTGTACGTAGCTTTTTAAATTATTCATTTGCAACCCCGCTGTTGCTGTTTAATATTTTAATATATGAAATGGATTCTCATTTATTCTGCTGCTGGCTGTTAAAAAAAGATGCTGTTTAAAATAATATATTGATAACTTACTCATCTTTGTATTTGCATCGGTTTTATGCCATAATTTGTACCAACCGCACTGCTTGGCCAAACCTCAAGCCTTTTCCTAGCTTGAGGAAAGCTTCCAACTTGGCTGAACGGTACAACGGGATTCAATCCTGTGTACTGATGGCAAAAGCTTCCCTCTGCTGAGAAAAGGACCCTGCTGTGCCTACACCAGGGTTGCCTGCAACCGGACAGTGATGAACAACCCCTGCCATGATGTCATTTTCAGGCGAAATCCTGGAAGTGACATCACAGGCTACCACGATGCTCTAGGAATTCCACCAATTTCTGTGGTCTTTACCATGGTGATTGGTGGGATTCCTAGAGCACTGCAGGATTGTGTCTGTGAAGTCACTTCCAGGTTTTGGGCCGGAAATGACATCACAACATCTGCAACGCTATTTTTCGGGGCTCATTCTTGGGTTGCTAGCAACAATCTGGCTGCCCTAGCCAACGTTCTGACGGAGATCAAGCTGTGGAGGGAAGAGGATACGGCTCTGTGAGGACACACAAAAGGAGCTCGGTCTCAGGAAACGAAGAAGGGAGAGGAAGTCCAGAAAGAGCTGGCAGCTTTTCTACTAGCTCTTATCCACAGGACCAAATTCAGATGCCCCCCATCCCCGAATAAGACGCAAGGAATGCTCTGCTCAGACCCAGCCACTAGGAACCATATATATATTCACCCACTACATTCTCCTAGTTGGCTCCAAGCCAGAACCTCTATAGTTAAAGTTTCCATTGATTTCGAAGTGATGTCATGACGACAGTAATGCCACATACATGCCCCCTTGCCCTTGTACCCTATCTATCTATCTATCTATCTATCTATCTATCTATCTATCTATCTATCTATCTATCTATCTATCTATCTATCTATCTATCTATCTATCTATCTATCTATCTATCTATCTATCTATCTATCTATCTATCTATCTATCTATCTATCTATCTATCTATCTATCTATCTATCTATCTATCTATCTACATTGCCCAATTTTATCCTCCTAACAACCCTGTGAGGTAGGTAAGGCTGAGAGATGACTGGCCCGAGGTTACCTGACAGGTCCCATGGCTTAGTGGGAACTTGAACCTGGGACTCCCCGATTCGAGTCTGAAACTCCAACTACTACTCTACATTGATCCTCAAGCACAATGTCATTGATTGCTGAACAGCTCTGGAGGGAGACTTACTAATGGTGGTGGTGAGGCTCACTGGCAGCACGCTGACATCAGCAGAGTTGCGCTGATGTCACTTCCTGTGAACTTGGAAGTGACATCAGCACATTGCCGGGGATGTTCTAGCATTTAGGCAAAACTCTATGGTTTAACTGTGCTTAACCAGAATTGGGATGCTTCCTGTCACAATTTTGCCAGCTTCTTCCTCTCAGCAGCCGGCTGAGCAGTGGCAAGAAGGGCCCACTGGTGGTGGGGATCCTCCAACATTGATGGTTTGATTTTGATGCTATGAGCATGGAGTCATTTATTTAGTTTTAATTACAATGCAGGACATTATCCTTAGAATCCTGACTGGATAATAGAAAATGTTTCTGTGTGGGGTGGGAGGGAGAATCGTGAGAAAGAATTGCATCGGCCATTACCCTTACACCCATGAACCTGTCCTTCAACACAATCCACGAAAGCAGGAAGACAAAGGCCTTGTTACAGCAGAAGAGGGCCGAGACATCTGTGGCCGTCAGCTTATTCAGAGCAAGCAAGTAAAGGTAGTTAGTCAAAGTCCAGAGAATAGAAAAGGGAGCTGTCCTTTTAAGAAAGAGCTTCAACGTCAGACCGTCTTCGCCGAAGATCCGACTGCATTCCCTAGGGACAGAAAAGCATTTCAGAAGTCAGGGTGAGGAGGACAGGTGCCATATTAAAAGCGAAACCAACGCAGGTCCCTCACCGATCACCTGAATCGGGCTTCATCCCAGCTTTGCAATGTTTATGCTTCAAGTGCATGCCTTATAAATAAACAGATGTAGGTCTGTTTATTTATACACCAGTTCTTCATCTTATTGGGGGGGAAAGGGAATATTTTAAAAAGATTGTGTGCATGGAGGATCTTGACAACTGTGTAAGTATTCACCAATCAATGCTGTTCACAGTTTTCCCTCCCTGCAGTTACGTAGAACTGGGGTTGTGTGTGTGTGTGTGTGTTAGTGTTAGTGTTCGTTTGCAAATCTATTTGAGTGGGAAAAAGAGGTCCTAGAGTTGAAGCTAAGAGGAAAGAGGAATTTAAGGAAAGCAGAATTTAAAGCTAGTACAAAATTTATTTATTTATATTTCAATTTATATACCGCCCATCCCAGGGGCTCTGGGCGGTGAACAGTTTAAAATCGATAAAAGCAAAAAAACAACAATACTAAAATCAATATACAAAACAATAGTGAAATAAATTAACCAAGTGCAATGGTGGGGAGAACCCTCCCCCACCCCAAAGGTGGGAGGCCGACATGGCACCGCCCCCTTCAACCACCGAACGCCTGGCGGAACAGCGCTGTCTTATAGGCCCGGCGGAACGATAATATGTCCCGCTGGGCCCGGGTCTCCATTAGAAATATGAATTTCAAAACATGCACTTGAAAATTCACACTGTAAAATTCACACTAAAATTTGTACCAGCTTTTCATGGAAGTACATATGAGTCAAAACTTAAATTTCAGCACTAATTAGGAATCAGAGACGGGCATGAACTGAAAAATGAACCAAAGTTCACGAACCAGGCCAGTTTTTAGTTCGCTAACCTGCGGTTCGTTGGAGCTCATTTTTGACAAACTGCGACAACTGCTATCATTTTTAGAGCGCTTCATTTTTCGGTTTGTCACTGCAGACAGCCTGGCATCAATCAATCTGGTATCTAGGCAACAGACGGGGAGGGAATGGGCTTTCTGCAGACCTTCTGCAGCCCCAGAAGTGACAAACCGACAAACCAAACGAACCGGTTTACGAACTGGGCAAGTTCGTGGTTCGTGAAACACGACAAACCATGAACCGCAATGAACTGCCATTTTCCCAGTTCATGCCCGCCTCTATTAGGAATCCAAAACTGAAATTTCAAATGTACTGCATATGAATTGATTTATTGTTTTTAATTTATCTTATTCTCAACCCCCCGTCATGAAATAGCAATTTCAACCAAGAGATAAGTTGTAAACATTTGTAACTATTTTTTAAAAATAATCAGCTTCTGAAAGGACTCCATTGACATTTCAAACTCTAGGCTCAGACACTCGGGCATAGGGGTGGAACCTAAGAGAAAACAGATCAGAAGGTGGACTCTGAAAGTAACACCTAATAAAGAGAGAGGATGGCTGATAAGGAACAGCCCCATCGTACCTTATGGAATGGGTGGACTACGCCACATGGTTTGTTGAGGCTGTCATATTTAAAGGGGATCAAAGGACAGCAGCAACATATCCACTGGGCGAGGAGGCCCCACGGGGATCTCTATACAAGTTATATTCCCAAATCCCCTATAGTGGTATTTGAACAAACGGTGAACGTTGTATAGGTCACATATATTCGCACTCAAAGGTGACACCGAGAAGTGGGAAAACATTTAATCAATGAGTTTTACCACTAGCATCAGCCTAGAAGGAGTTCTAAGGTATTTGGGAATCTCCAAGGCATCCTACAGTATACGTCCAATATTTAATAAAAACAACAACAATAAATTAGAGAAACTGCTGTCAAACTCAGATTTTACAACATTACACCAGATAGCGAAATTTTGTGCCCTGGTTGTTAAAGTCCATTAGAGTGTAGGCCTCCACTCCGGCTGCTTGTCTAGAACTATGCTGAATTTCTGGTTTTTATAAATTTTGAAAGATATGTTTTAAATTGTACATATTCATATGCTCCATGTTTTAATGGTCGTAAAATATGTATTTTACTTTTTATGATAAATGTATTGGCTAAGTGCTGTAATAAAGAATCTATCTATCTATCAACAACAACAACAATAAACAACATTCGATTTATACACCACCCTTCAGGATGACTTAACACCCACTCAGAGTGGTTTACAAAGTATGTTATTATTATCCTCACGACA
The DNA here is from genome assembly GCF_028583425.1 of Eublepharis macularius. Classification (NCBI taxonomy): domain Eukaryota; kingdom Metazoa; phylum Chordata; class Lepidosauria; order Squamata; family Eublepharidae; genus Eublepharis; species Eublepharis macularius. Next base: position 8,847,508 of record NC_072791.1, on the reverse strand, counting down.
ATCACCCTGTGAGGTGGATGGGCTGAGAGAGCTCCAGAGAGCTGTGACTGACCCAAGGTCACCCAGCTGGCTTCAAGTGGAGGAGTGGGGCATCAAACCCAGTTCTCCAGATTAGAGTCCTGCCGCTCTTAACCACTACACCAAACTGGCTCTCAAAGATTTCAAAACAGGCTCTCAAAGATTATCTCTAATGTCTTAGGGTGGGAATGCATACACATACATGTTCAGAGGGAAACACAGGGTTCCCAGCTTGCGTTATCCTTATAAAGTAAATGAGAGGGTGGAGGCAATTTCAGGGGTGCTTTGGAGATTATGTGGCATAGCAGGAGCAAGCAAGCAGAGTCCTAAAGCAGGCTTTGGCTTTCTTTCAATATGCTTTGAGGCAAATAAACACATTATTATTAAGTTAAACTTCCTAAAGGGAACAAGCCCTTGAAGTGCTGCCTTTATATACCGATATTTCTATAATTACACTAGCAACAAAGCCCATCGTGTGAAAAAACACAACAGGCTCTAAAAACTGTTGTTGGTAATTTTTTTAATTTCCCCCCCTCAGCACCCTGACACTGTGACCTGGGGGCTGCTGTGAAGCACCTGCTTGCTGCTGCAAATCGATAGCTTGAGCACTCCTCCCAGCAGCAAATGGGTGCTTCACAGCAGCCCCCAGGTCAGAGTGGGAGGGTGCTGAGGGGGGGGCACAGGGAGGACTGCTGAGCCCATCGATTTGGCGGGCCCCCTCCCAGTGGCAAGCGGGCACTTCACAGCAGTCTCGAGGCCAGCGTTGTCGGCAATGCACTGCACAAGGATAAAAAGTGAGTCGTCGCCAATACAGCTTGCCTTTTATATAGTAGGATATGTAACTATATATATGTAACTGGTACAATTGTATATAAATTTTACCTATATATATAATTTTACCCTGCCTTTCTGCCTTCACAGGGCTACCAAGTGGATAACAAATTTAAAACACGCAAATTAAAATAAAATCCATTAAAACAAGCACATAAATGCATTATTAAAATAGTTTAAAACCAGAATTTAAAGGAAATACATGAGATAAAACCAACAGATAAAGCATTGGGGAGAGAGGAGGGATGATGGAGGGAAAGCCAAGCGAAATAATGAAGTCTTCACTTGCTGGTGGAAGACGGCAAGAAGAGGGGACAGGGGACTCTCTCTGGGGAGAGCGTTCCAAAGCTTTGGTGCTACTACTAAGAAGGCCCTCACTTAGGTTGCCAGGCGCCTAATCTCAGAAGGTGAGGTGACCTAAAGTAGGCCTTCTGAAGATGACAGCCGTGGTTGGTCCTTCCAAGTATGTTTGTTCCAAGCCATGGTGGTGGAGAGTGCCCGAAAGTCATAGCCGACTAATGGTGACCCCTGGTGAGCTTTTCACGGCAAGAGACTAACAGAGGTGGTTTGCCATTGCCTGCCTCTGCAACCCTGGTCTTTGTTGGAGGACTCCCATCCAATTACTAACCAAGGTCAACCCTTAGCTTCTGAAATCTGACAAGATCAGGCTCACCTGGGCTACTCAGGTCAGGGTGTCCCAAACCATATAGGGCCTTAAATGTCAGCACCAACAGTTTGAATTATTCCCAAAAACCAGATTGGTAGCCTGTGTAGACGAGCTAAGGCTGGAGTGATAGGTTCCCTGTGACCTGCTCCAGTCAATATCCTGGCTGCAGCATTCTGCATATATATATATATGAGATTGAAAGGGGAATCCAGAGTGCTGGCACTGATTGCTAAAAGCCTCCAATGGTTTGGGTCCAGGGCAACTTAGGGGCCACCTTTTCCAATATATAAACCTTCAGGTGCTTCCAGATCTTCCAAGCAGGTCCAGCTCAAAATTTGCATGACTTTTGAAATGAGGCTTCAGGACTCCAACACTGGTGGGCAGGCTGTGGGCAAGGATATCACTTTTTATTTTTAAAAAACCCCAGAAGTGGGTAGCTCTAGGAATCACCAGAAACTCTATGGGGTTTTTTTACCATAAACTTTCTGGTGTTTCCTAGAGCTACCATATGTCACTTCCAGTTTTTTTACTGGAAGTAACGTAATGCTTCACACAACAGTGCAGAGTTTTTAAAAATTTTCTCCACTTGCAGTGGTGGCAAGCAATGAGAGACGGAGATGCCCCATCCCTTCCAGGGGAATGAGACCCCTACAGACAACACAGGGTCAATTGTAATATCACAACTATTATTTCACCAAGGATCATTTATTGCTTGGGTAAGCTTTTATGGGTAGTGTGGATCGAAGGGAATTGACCCAGAGTTCGCATCTCCACTGAACCATGGAGCTTGCTAGATAACCCTGTACCAATTATATGCACTGTCTTGGTTCTAAAGATTAAATGATGGAGAGAAGAACTGTGTATTTTGCCCTGCGCTCCTTGGGCAAAGGGCACAACACTTGCATGATGTCATTTTATGTCCACTTATATGCATTAGGATTGCTTGAGAAGTGCCTGGAGATTTGGGGACAGCGCCTGGGGAGTGCCGAGGGAAGGAAATCACTGTGGATATAATGCTACACAGTCCTCCTGTCGAAGTTGTGATTTCCTCCAGAGGAAGTGATCTCTGTAGACTGGAGATGAGATGTAATGTTGGGAGATCTCCAGGCCATACCTGGAGGTTGGTGACAATACTAATAACCATGTACAATGAGAGTCAAGATGCGTCTGTCCTCCTATAACTTTCAGAGGTCAAGGGGTGAAACTAGAAGAAACGTAGTGTGCCTCTGCGCATACTAATTGTTGCTCAAAGGAGAGATGTGATACCTTAAAAGCTAATCGATTTATTGTGGCAGAAGCTTTGGTGGTGTAGAAGCAATGGTTCTTGAACCGGTCATCGGTGGGGACCCTCTAGGCGGCCTGTGGGCAGGAGGAAGACTGGGAACAGCAGGGCAGGAGCTAATCTTGGAGCCAGCCAGCCACCCCGCCATTTGAAAGCACGCCAAGTCAGTGTGTTGTTGGCGTGGGTCTGCACTGCAGCCAACCAGCAAATCAACTCCAGTGGTGCTAACAGTGCTTTGGGGGATACATTCAGATCTAACAGGGGAGGCACAGAAAGGCATGCTGGGGCCAGGAAGGCTGAGGACAATGGGGAAGCAAAGCCAGAGGCGGTGATCTGGGCTGGGCAAGGGAGGGAGTGGATCGGAGTGGGAGGGAGAGAGGTGGGAAGAGAGCAAGAACAGGGACCATGGGAAAAAACTAGAAGCAGAATCTGGTAATACCTTGAACGAATTTTCGGGTGAAAAGAAAAATTCGAGAGAAGACAGCATCAAGGCCCACAGGGGACATCATTCCACTGACTGAACTATAATTGCTAGAAACTCAGAGTCTCGCTACATGTTACGAAGTACCTATGAATCTTCAAGTGAACCCCATTTCACATGTCCCCCTCCTCCAGCTTCCCAGGCACTCGCTGGCATAATCACACTTCAGTTTGCTCTGCATGAGTGCATTCAAGCGTTCGATAGCAGTTCCTCCTCAAAATATTCCAGTTTTCGCCACCTCCCACTTCAATTCATTGAAATGCAGATCTTGACACTTTCTCACACTTTAAAGAAATGCAAATTGGCAAGTCAAAGGAGCCTACAGGACTTGTTCTTGAAGGGAAAACAGAGCTGAATTGGTGCTTTGCCTCCGGAGTCTCTTGCAGATGCAGTGACACAAGGGGAGCTCTCATAAAAGTGGTGTGCACATGTGCCGAGCCTGCATGTGAACTGAGGACTACACATACAATCCTGTGCTTGAGTGTCCCTAGGTACTAAGTAACATGTAGAGAGACTCTCAATGGTGTCCCTTGAGATCCCAGAAAAACAGTGAAATCTCGCGAGAAGACGTGAACAAGGTAAGCCGTGTGGAAACGGCCAAAGTAAGTGGTCCCTGACACCAAAAAAATTTAAGCATGCCGGCCTAGAGCACCTGATGTTCACCAGTTGGGCTTGATCTTGCTTGAGTTTGGAATCCCTACTGAAAGCCATTTTAAGAAGCAGTTGCTACTTGATATGGGCCACCAAAATGTGGCTTGGATTGGTTTGGAAAGGATTCCAATAACTTCCATTTTTCTCAGGATGCTTCGCAAGCAAGTTCAAGCTTTTAAAACGAAAACTTATCCGATTAAGGGGAAAAAACATGCAGGTTATCACAGCAGGAATTGTTATTTTTTAAATGCACCGATCCTGACTGTTGACTCCAATCCCTCTTTGCCACTAATTTGCTCCTCTTGGTTGCCACCGTAAGTAAAGACACATCCCCGGAACCAGAGACTTACCTGATTTTTTTGATCGGCGATTGCTTTTCCTGTGCAGTTGCAAGGTGCCCAGAATAATAAACAGGGAAAAACATAATGTTCCAGTTTGTTGAAAACCAAGTCATGAAAAATGGATAATCAAAGTTCTTGTATGTGATTTTAACAATCTGCGTGGTCCCAACCCAAGAAGAGGAGACTGACAAGATGATCAGAAATCCCCAGACAATCTTGAGGAATGTGGACGTGCAGGACTCACACCGGGTCTGTTCGTGGCTCTCTTGGCTGGCGTTTTCACCGTGGGCTTGTGTCCCATCTTCTCCTAAAACGGAAAGAACAGGATCTATTATCCATAACATTGTGCCGGTTTATATATGAGAAAAATAATTACTGCTCTTCCGGCTAGCGCTGAGCCGAATGCTGCCAAGTTTGATTTTATGCCTTGAAGGTTATGATTTTGACAGTCTGAAACCTTCCTGAAAAAAGCTCTTCATCTTACTTTTTAATGGCTGTTTGCAACTCTTCAGTGCCCTATTTTCCACTGCTCTCCCCTATTGCTGTGTCAGTGGCCATTTTTCCTCTGTTTAATTCCTCAGACTTCCAGCCAATCAGCGATCATGTAATAGACAAGATGACATCACAAAACTGATTCACAGCTGTGCATTGATGTCATTCAGAGAAGATTAACCCAGTCAGTGGATGCTTCTTGTACTGGTGACAAGGACAACCCTAGCCAATCAGAGATCACGCTATGAATCAAACTATTTCACAACCCTTTCTTAGTAATCTCCTCTCCACCCCAATCACCAAAAAGAGGTGGCTTTTCATTCTGCTGAAATATTTTGTGAAACTGCAAACTGCCTCTTTTATGCTCAACAGTAGTCCACACACAGAGCATAACCAGTGCTGCCAAGAAGGGCATGTTGTGGTGATGTGGCATACGGAAAAAATGCTCATGGAGAAAGAAATTTAGTTCACACTAGTAACCAAAATCTCCTAACAGGGCTGTGCAGGATCTGTGCATAAAAAGAAACAAATAAAAAATTGCACAGAGATGTACATAAACCATACAAAATAAACTATGACTATTTAGGTTTGTTTTGTATGTTTTTTTCCACTAACCATGGGGAAGAGCACAGAGCTGTATGAGACGTTAAGACTAGTTTCCTGATTATTTGAAAATATGGGGTGCATTCAGATGGAAATAAAGAAGACGCTTTGCCAGGTGTTTTTGGAGCAATCACAGCCAGCTCTCTCTCTCTCTCTCTCTCTCTCTCTCTTTCTTTTTCTCTCTCACCAGGACCCAGAGTAAATCAAAAGGTTAGGGAGGGACTGTGGTCTATAGTACTGGGCATAGTTCATACTATCTATTGCTGTAAGCAGGTTCCTACCATTTGTGCCTCCTTTAATGTGTCATGTCAGTACTGGGGCTTTGCTTCAGTTCTGTTTCAGAGTTCTGGTTGGTTCCAGATATCTGCAGTCCAAGTCCTATTGCATTGTTTATACAATCAACATCCAATAAACAATACAATAGGATTTGGCTGCAGATATCTGGAACCAACCAGAACCCTATCGAAAAGACCTCCTGAATAATTCAGTTTTGCATGCTTTGCAGAAAGCCAGAAAAGTGGAAGTCCCCTGACCTCATTGGGCAAGCCATTCCATAAGGTGGAGGCCACAGCAGGGAATGAGTACGTATGGGCAGCTGTTGATTTTTGTCCATTTGCAGGGTGGCACAGGCAGAAGGCCCTGCTCAGATGAGCAAAGCTGTCATGGCAGAGCGTAAGTGGAGAGGCAGTCCTGCAGAGAGGGGGCACCAATGCCATGATGGGCTTTGCATGTGATAGTTAAAATCTCGAACTGAAACTGGTAACTGATAAGTAGTCAAAGGAGCGGCTGCAAAATGGGAGTAATGGGCACGCTCTGCCTAGCTCCTGATTAGGGTTGCCAGGGCCTTCACTTCCTTGTCACACCGGGAATGTCGTCATTCTTGGTGCAACAAGGGAAAGCTCCGGAGCGTGCTCCTGCAGCCTCGGGAGCTCCTGTGCCCACCCCCCTGCTTTCCCTCCCTGCTCCCACTGGCCAGGTGAGTGGTGGTGGGGGGTGGAGGCTGGGAAGGGGGGATGCCGTGCTCCCACCAGGGGATTGGTAACCCTACTGTTGATCTTAGCTGATTCTGCCCCAACTGCAATCTCCAAGTGGATTTTGAGACCAACGTAAAGTGCATTATTGTAGTCTAGTCTTGATGTTACTGTGGTGTGGATCCAGGTGAAAACGAAGAAGAAACAAAAATTGGTGCAAAGAGAATATTCTTTAATGTTGTATAACCCCTACACATTTCAGCTTCAACAGGGGGATCTTCAGAATTTTCCTGGGCGCCTATTCTCTGTGTGCACTTCACAATCAGTGTCTATTCTCTGTGTGCAGTTCACAATTAGTGCACACAGAGAATAGACGTCCAGGAAAATTCTGAAGATCCCGCTGACGAAGCTGAGGTGTAGGGGTTATACAACATTAAAGAATATTCTCTTTGCACCAATTTTTGTTTCTTCTTCGTTTTGACTTGACTTGGTGCGGCCCTTCTTCTCTCTGGATCCAGGTGGCCAGATCAGCCGTGTCAATGTAGGCGGCCATCTTCCGGGCTAAACTGAGTTGGGAGATTTTTTTTTTTTGCGCAGATACATCCATTTGCTTCTCCAGCAGTAACGTTGGATGAGCCAGCAAGAGCCCTCTGAATGCTGTCAAAAGAGGGGCGCATGATGCCCTTCAAGACCTCCACCTTCCCGACCAGCATTACCTCTGTTTTTCCAGGTCTTCGTTTCAATTTGTTCACTCTTAACCATTTAACCAGCCCTGACCTGGATAGCCCAGGTGAGCCTGATCTTGTCAGATCTCAGAAGCTAAGCCGGGTCAGCTTTGGTTACTAATTGGATGGGAGACCTCCAACAAAGACCAGGGTTGCAGAGGCAGGTGATGGCAAACCACCTCTGTTAGGCTCTAGCCTTGAAAATCCCACCAGGGGTTGCCATAAGTCGGCTATGACTTGAGGGCACTCTCCACCACCAGTCATTTAACCACAGCACCCAGGCAGTAATTCAAGACCTCTGCTGCATCACCAAGAGATTTGGATAAGGATATATAGAGCTGGGTATTTATTAGTGTTTTGTTTATTATTTATTTATCAATGTTATTTATAGTCTGCCTTTCTCACTGAGACTCAAGGCAGATTACAAAACAACCAAGGATTTGTTCTAAGGGCTTTACATAAAGATTGAAAAGCATGGGGTACTTCCCAGTGCTTTTGACTGATGGATCTATCAACAAATCTTGCTTCTCTCCTCTGTGAGGATCTGCCAAGTAACTTTCAAAAGACTCCACTGTTGTATTTGTTAGAAAGAGCTTTATTGAAAAGTTCCTAGTTCATAATCTTACTGTTTTCACTGAGTGATTCCGCACACGTTGGATAATGCACTTCCAGTCCTCTCTGTAGATCATTTGGAACAGATTTTTGTGTGTGTGGAACAAAAAATCCACCTCAGACGATTGATAAAGTGCATTGAAAGTACATTATCCAACATGTGCAGAATCAGCCATTGTCAGGAATAGGAAAGAGTCCAGTAGCACCTTTAAGACTAACCAAATTTATAGTAGCATAAGCTTTCGAGAACCACAGCGCTCTTCGTCAGATGCAAGAACTGTGGTTCTCAAAAGCTTATGCTACTATAAAGTTGGTTAGTCTTAAAGGTGCTACAGGACTCTACTATTTTGTGACTACAGAATAACACGGCTAACGCTTCTCAATCTATTGTGAGGAATGAGGCACATCCAAATATCAAGAATATATATCATCTGCAGGCTAACATCCCCCCCCCTTCCTAGAGGCTGGCTAATCCTGCTGGGAACTACCTGCACAGGGGAGGACACAAGGATCAAGGTTATGTGGGCTCCTTTCCCAGGCCCTAGGAGCAAGAAGAATTCACATCCTGGGGGAGTAAAGAAACACAGCTGCAACAGACAGTCATAATATCATAACTTCCAGCCCCAACCCTCCAGGTACGGGTATGGCAGATGTGGCCAGCATCTTGACTAGACATGGGCACGAACCAGAAAAAAACTGAACCATGGGATTCATGGTTTGTGGGGTTTCCACGAACCACGAACTGGCACGAAACTGGCCAAGTTACAAACCAGTTCATGGTTTGTGGAAGGGAAAGGGGCATTTAATTGTTTAAAGGGCCCTTTCCTGCCGCTTGCAGGAATCCCCCCCGCTGCCTGCCAGCTGATAGTTTTAAAGGACCTGCCACTTGCAAGCAGCAGGGCTTTTTAAACAGCCCAAACCTGAGCCCCCAGCCCCTCACCCCCTCCCAAGCCCCAGCCCCAGCCCCCCACTTATCTTCCCTCTGATGCTGGGGTGGTAGAGACCTCCTTCGCTGCCCTGCAGACCCGCGCAGTAGAGAAGGCCAAAAACGCCCTTTCCGCCCCTCAAATGGCAGCTGTGGCTGCCATTTGAGGGGCGGGAGGGCCCTTTTCCATCTCCTCTGCTGCCATGCGGGCCTGCAAGGCAGTGGAGGAGGCCTCCACAACCCCAGCATCAGATGGAAGGTAAGTGGGGGGCTGGGGCTTGGGAGGGGGATGAGGGGCTGGGGGTTGGGCTGTTTAAAGGGCCCTGCCGCTTGCAAGCAGTAATCAGTAGTCCAGTTCGTGAAAGTTTGTGAACCCCGAACTGGGCTGGTTCGTGGGTTTTTTTTGGTTTGTATTTAGGTTCGTGCCCATCTCTAATCCTGACATCCTCCATGCTTCAAACAGGCTATCTGCCTTAAGAATTTGGTTTAGAATTTGGACATTGTTTGACTTAATCTTAAACCAGCTTTTTAATGAGTTCATAGAAGTCCTAGGTACCAACTGAGCCATTCTTGTTTTAGTATGGCTCCCCTAGGGAAATTAATAAGTCACTTATTTAAGCCAGCAGGAGTATCAGGTGATGCAACTCGGGGAGGTAGAACTAACTTATTTTGCCTTGTTCTTGTTTAGTAGGAGAAGAATTTTGCATCTAGCTGCGGCTGCTTGTTTCTCCAGCTGTGGAACCCTTGCATGAAATAGTGTGTGAGAAAAAAGGAGAGGGCGGGGTTCTTCTTACCGTACGACTTTTACTTCCGGGTTGATACAGGTATTGTTTTTGTAGTTTTTCCCCCCAGCTTGTGCTCCTGCATTATACGCAGAAGTGCCTCACTTTGCATCTTCATTTCCCAGCGATCCCCCCATCCTTTTCTGCTTGAGGGCTTGATATTACCATGTATCACGGAGAAGAGACACATCCACGGCAGTATTGTTTGCAAAGAATGTCTTTAATTTAATTAAATGAGTTAGCTTGAATATATCTATCCGAGTTTGCCATGAGTTATACCCAGGGGTGGGCACAAATCCCAATCCCTTGTTGAAGACTCGTCTTTCTACCGGACTTGAAGTCCTCGGGGATAAATTGAACACCAAATCTACCTCTTCCCTTTCTTTTGTTGGGGATGGGAACCTCGACCTAAAAAACGTTCCTTATTGCCAGACCGAACATCCCTATTCCTCAAGGTGCATGATGAGGAGCCCTCGTCTCCCGAGCTGTCGGGGTCGGAGGGGCCAGTGGTTTCCATATCCGAAGCTGTCTCAATGCTTTTTGCCCAGGAGACTCGCTTGCATCTGTAAGCAGCTTCCCCTTGCGAGTCCCACCACTGATACACAGTGCTGGCTGCATAATCAATTCTTTCTCAAGATCATCTATTTTAGAATCAAATTCGGCTGTGGTTGTGGTCTCTTCAAGACGGTCAGTGACCGTCTGGATTTCTACCTTCAGTCCCTCCGTTTCCTTTTTGGAAGTCTCAACCAGCAACACCATAAGATCCATGGAACATTTATTGAGAATTGCACTTATGGTCGGGCAGTAGAAGAGTACTTCCTGACTACATGATCTGTGTAAATTATTACGAGCTGTTGTTGTGATTGAGTGATGTAATTATTGGACGTGAACTGTATACTATTACTTCTTATTTAATTAATTATTTACTGTTATTTATTGCACCTTGCACTTTATAGTCGCATATATAAATATATACAAATATTGAATATTACTATCTTTTACATGGTGCACTTTAACGGTTGAGAAGGCTGTAAGTCTTTGCTGTGGGAGATCTTTGATCTCCCGTCTTCCCCGTGTTTTCTGCAGCATGTCCCCTCCTTTGTTTTCCCCGTGGCGCAGAGTGATAAGCTGCAGCACTGCAGTCCAAGCTCTGCTCACAACCTGAGTTCGATCCCAGTAGAAGCCGGGTTCAGCTAGCCGGCTCAAGGTTGACTCAGCCTTCCATCCTTCCGAGGTCGGTAAAATGAGTACCCAGTTTCCTGGGGGTAAAGGGTAGATGACTGGGGAAGGCAATGGCAAACCACCCCATAAAAAGTCTGCCAAGAAAACGTCGTGATGAGACGTTCCCCCCCATGAGTCAGTGCTTGTACAGGGGACTACCGTTACCTTTTACCTAACAACACTAGAACCCTCCTCTATTGCAAGGATGCAGGAGGGCTGATTGGGCTGGAGAAAGGTGCCACTGCTAGCAGAGAGAAAGGACACAACCCAGTAGGCACCACCACCATATCATTGTACATGGTACTACACAAACAGCACAGTTCTATGGAGAGCTGCTCCAGTCTAAGTCCATTGACTTCAATGGGCTTAGACTGGAGTAACTCACCATAAGATTGCACTGTATGTCTCCTACTCCAAAAGGCAGTTCTCTGCCTCGAGCAGCTCACAACTTACAACATTCAGCAGTGGAGAAATGAGTGAGGGAAGAAGGAAAAAACTACCTGTGCTATACACAGGTACGTATTTCATTCCCCGGTACCTAGAGTTAGGTGAGGCATGGAGTTTTCCCCAAAAAGTCTGCCAAGAAAACATTGTGATGCAATGTCCCCCCATGGGTCGGTAATGACTCGGCGCTTGCACCTTTACCTTTTTACCACGTATCAAGCAACTTGCCTGTACACAAATTATAGAATGCAAAACCAAAAAAAAAACCAACCCCAGGCTATCTGCCTTTTTTATGATTGCCACTGTTTTACGAAGCCACTTCATACTGAGTTAGACCAATCTTGTACCTTGGCCAGTATTATCTGCTCCGGTTGGCCGTGGGTCTCCAAGCTTGCATGCACAGGCAGGTCCTTGAAAGCTATTACCTGGAAGGACTGAGGTTTGGAAGCAGGATTTCCAGCATGCAAACCACAGACTCTTGTCACCAAGCCGCAGACCTTGCCACAAATAATGATGACTGCTACAGTCAGGAAGTGGCCCTCGTGATTCTAATGGAAGATTGCAGAGTTCACCTACGGTTATTATCACGTTTGCTGCAGCATCGACAAAGGTGTGCAACAAACTTCAGATCACACAGTGCAACTCTTACAACAACTGATTTCCAAATGGCTGGCGCCCTGGCTTTTGATTCTCTGCCGGTGATCCCTAAAACTCTTCCCTCCATGCACCCGTGCTCAGAATACTTGGATTCCTGCTATATTTACAGGTATGATACTGCGTGATACCGGAGCAACGCGAATAACTGAACCTCCCGAGCTGAATGCAGTGTCCCAGTCAGGGTTGCCAATACCTGGATCAAAATGTGTTTGTGTGTCTCTGCCCTTTAATAAAGGCTTAATGAGATACTGTTAGAAGAGGAGGATCAGGCGCTGTCCCTCTCCTCAGGTTTCAGAGGGGGACAAACCAAAGAGTTAGAAAGATAGAGAGGTCAGGGCACTCTGTTTACTGCTCTGACTGTCCTTTGATATGCAGATTGCTATTCTCAGGATTTCCTCCTCCTGACTTCCTCCCTCTCACCTCTTCTCTTTCCGGCTTTGTTCCAGGTAACACCTCTCTCCTCCTCCTCCCTCCATCTTGGCAGCATGGATGCAGGCCTTGCCCTGCCATCCATGTCCAATCTTAGACTAGTTAGGTAGTTAGGATCTGTCTCTCCTCCTTTCCTATCAGAGTATGGAGTTCCTACAATAAAGAACTCTTATTTCTTTTCTAAATATAAAACAAGTGTATGATTTGTTATTTTCTCTCCTGCACACACACCAGCCAGCAGAACGAGCTCACAACCACGGCCGTTTCCACATGGATTACCTGAACCTGCGCCATGCCGCAACATTGCGGATCGTGCCGGGGAAAACACGAAATATCACATTTTCTCGCGCGAGTTTTGTGCGACGTCGTGCAAAACTCGCATGAGAAAAAGCGGTATTTCACTTTTTCCCTGGCACAATCCGCAATGTTGCGGCATGGCGCAGCTTCAGGTAATCCATGTGGAAATGGCCCACCTATAATCACACTTCCTATGCCACACAATAGACTCTGCTAACTATTTATTTATCAGATATCAGATGATGCTGTTACCTCCATACCTTGAAAAGCTTCGGCTGCCCCTTTCTGCACATTTCTTTTGCTATCCGGTGGCAAACAACTTATAGCATCCCCTCAAAGGTTTTCAAGGTAAGAGACTTCAGAGGTGGCTGGCCATTGCCTGCCTTTGCATAGTGACCTTGGATTTTGTTGGTAGTTTCTCATCCAAATACTAACTAGGGCTGATCCTGCTTAGCTTCCAAGATCTGACAAGATCAGGCTAGCTCAGGTGATCCAGGACATGGCACGTTAAGCCTCTATTAAAGGGACAGGAGATTTTTTTCTCCAGGCCTGCTGGCAACCTGAGTCCCAGGTGTCCTAGTTGACAGAGTTAAAGGAAAGCACTGGTCCACTGCTGCAGCTATGCACAATTTGGAAACGCACTGATTCAAACCTCATATCCCCTGCACATTCACAATGTGGCCTTAGGCAAGCTTCACTCAGAGCCAAGCTACAAGTGACGCCTAACACAGGTTGGACACTTGTCAGCTTCCCTCAAGTTTTGATGGGAAATGTAGGCGTCCTGGTTTTACAGCTTGGCTCTCCATTTAATTGAAGTTTACAGAGCGGCAGTTTATGGGAGGGAGAACATGTGGGCAGGAGGGGAGGAGTGCAGGCGTCGGGCTCTAGCTGGGCGCCCCCCTTCCCCTCTGCTGAGTGTGTGTGTGGAGGTTCTGTACACTTCAATTAAATGGAGAGCCAAGCTGCAAGACCAGGACGCCTACATTTCCCATCAGAACTTGAGGTAAGCTGACAAGTGTCCAACCTGTGTCAGGCGTCACTTGTAGCTCAGCTCTCACTCTCAGATCTGCAACATGGGTCTAATAGTCACCTAGTTTATAACCTAGCATTTCCTGGGATACTGTCTATGCAATAGGCTTACCGTTTACCAGCTGCCGTTGCTCACCAGCGCTCCAGTGGGCAACAGGAGAAAAGAAAAATCACCATTCATGTAATGAACGTCACTTCCAGAGAAAACCCGGAAGTGACATCACACCACTCTATGGTACCATCGTTTCCAGCGATAGCTAGAGCAGCGTGATGTCACTTCCAGGTTTTCCCCAGAAGTGATGTAAGGCCATTGCCTGATGTTACCACCTTCCCTGACTCCCGCCAGTTGCCAGCCACTGTAAAGTATTTCATTTTGACTCTTCTGAGATGCTGTCCATCACCTTCATTGGATGCCAAGGTTTTTTTATAGGAGACGGAGAAAAAGTTTTCTCCATCCACTTTCTCCACCCCATGTATAAATATATAAGCCTCTACCATGTCCCCTCTTAGCCTTCTTTTTTCTCAACCAGAAAGCCCCAGACTCTTCAGCATGGAGTTTGCCTTTTTCACCTCTGCCTCGCTCGGAGAACCAAGCTACAAGTGACTTTTTTCACGTGGAGAACACTTGATTGTTTTCGCAAGTTTTCCTGAGAACTGAAGTCCGAGTGTCCTTCCCCTCTTGTTAGAATCGCTGCCTGAAGAGCCAGAGAAAGCCAGCGGCAGCAGCAGTTTTTGCAAATCGTTCCTCCAGTCACAAGCCTGCTGCTCTGGAGAAAGCCGCCGTGTTGGTGAAGCTCCCCAGGAGCAGGAGAAAGTAGCAGCTGCCTACCCCCAAACAATCGTTGAGAGCCCTCCTGTCCGACAGGCTTGTGACTGGAGGAACGATTTGCAAAAGCTGCTGCTGCCGGCGGCTTTCTCTGGCTCCTCAGGCAGCGATTCTAACAGAGAGGGGAAGGACACTCGGACTTCAGTTCCCAGGAAAACTTGCGAAAACGATCAAGTGTTCTTAACGTGAAAAAAGTCACTTGTAGCTTGGCTCTAAGTTGACATTTTCATCCCACTCTCTACGTCAACAGTTATGTTCTCACAGTAAAAGACAGCAAGTTAGGGTGGACCCAAGCTGAAGAAAAAACTTGGTGCCTTCCTCAGCAAATCCTTAATGATCCAAGACTGACCTTTTACACATATCAGAAAAATGACTTGTTCTGTCATTTTTTTCTCTTATTTCTCTTCTCTTCAGATAAGGCAAGCCAGTGCTTTGAGGGCAAAACAGGGCTGACTCAGGGTCAGGAAGCAATTTTCCCCAGGCCAGTTCGGCTAGGGATCCTGATGGTCATCTTCTGGGCATGGAGCAGGGGGCACTGGGGTATGTGTGTGGGGGAGAGGGAGTTGTGAATTTCCTGCATTGTGCAGGGGGTTGGACTAGATGACCCTGAAGGGCCCTTCCAATGCCAACCCTATGATTCTATGATTCTTAGAGCCAAGCTACAAGAGACGAATTACACGAGGAGGAGCACCTGAAGGGAGTCACAATGTTAGCCAGGAAACGTGAGTTTTAAAAAGAGATTGGAAGGCTTTGTTAATTTCCCCTCTCTATGGAGCCAGGGAGATCTCTGCTCAGAGGGTTTGTTAATTTCCTCTTTGCCTCCCAAAGGCTCAGTCAGTTTCACTTCCCCTTCTAGGAGGTGAAGAGGAAATAAACCCTCTAAGGAGTGATCTTTGCGGCCCTGTAGAGAGGGTAAATTGACAGAGCCTTCCAATCTCTTTTAAAACTCAGCTTCCCAGCTAACATTGCGGCTCCCTTCATTTGAGCGTCCTCGTGTAATTCGTCTCTTCTAGTTTAGCTCTTAGAGGACTCCAAGATTCAATCTGACTTAAGCAAGTCCACCTCTTATGCCTAACTGGAATTAAGCCATTCTGGCAAATTCCTCCATTTTTGTGGTTTATCTTCCGCCGGCAGTTTATTTGCCACAAGCACTGACCCATCTGACATACCTCCTTTGTGCATTTATTCCTTCTGCTCACCGCCCCCCGCCCGTAACAGACATACGGCTGGGCCAGGTATCCACGGCAGCCAAAGCAATCGCGCCACCCCCCCTGCTTTAGTGGGACAGGGTCGAGTTTGCATCTGCCGTGCCGCTGAGGCGACCGAATGCATACCTGATCTGGTCTGCCTCTCTCCTCTGCCGTGCCGGCAAAATCCAGAGGGGCTTCGACTCTGCAGCTCGAGAATGGGAGCAACAGAATCTTCAGCGGCAGTCAAAGGAGAGAGCTGCCTGCAGATGCCACTCTGAGTGCTGGGGCAGTGGGCTCCCGGCTTGCATCGGACGACAGAGGATCGGGAGGCACCTGGGGAGAAAAAGCTTGCATCAGTTTGGTGGTAAACTCCCTGGAAGAGGGAATAAGGGATGGGGGGAAACATATATTTTCTTTTCTTCTAATTTTCTAATTTCCTTTTCTCTATCAAACATCCTAAATCTTTTTTTAAAAATCACTTGAAAAGAAACAATTCACTGGTAAGATGGAGGGGCATGTACAGGGCTTTTTTTCAGCTGGAACACGGTGGAATGGAGTTCTAGCACCTCTTGAAAATGGTCACATGGCCAGTGGCCCCGCCCCCTGATCTCCAGACAGAGGGGAGTTGGTGGCACGGAGGGCAATCTAAACCCCCCTCTGTCTGGAGATCAGGGGGTTGGGCCACCGGCCATGTGACCATTTTCGCCGAGGGTGATTTAAGCTTTAAAATACTCCCCCCTTGTTCCAGCTGACCCAAAGTGACGTCATTGTGCGGTCCTGAGTTCCACCTCTGAGTTCCACCACCTCTTTTCCCAGAAAAAAAGCCCTGGGCGTATATATGTTCTGTGGTATGCTAAGATCAAAAATGAAGTTTCTCCCCCCATCTCTGAAACAAATAAATACACCCTGCTGGGGCCAGAAAACAGGGCTCTTGGCGATCAAAGAACGTAGCTGAAAGGAAGAGAGTGACTGAGTTCATGCTGATAGATCAAGATGGGTAGCCGTGTTAGTCTGTCTGTAGCAGCAGAAAAGAGCAGGAGTCCAGGAGCACCTCTAAGACTGACAAAATTTGTGGTAGGGTATGAGCTTTCGTGAGTCACAGCTCACTTCTTCAGATACTGAAGAAGTGAGCTGTGACTCACGAAAGCTCATACCCTACCACAAATGTTGTTAGTCTTATAGGTGCTCCTGGACTTTTGCTGAGTTCACACTGTCAGCTTTCCCCAATCAGCCAGGAAAGCTTTGATGTGAATGTGAGTCAAGTTTCTACAGTCTCCAGATTCCCAAATTTATCTGCTCTTAAAGAACATGCTGTACTTAGGTCGAGTTTCAAAGTGCAGGCCCAGGATTTTATCTCAGCAGGTCAGGGATCTCCAGGGAACATATGGAAATGATTGTAGGGTAGCATCCAGTAACAGTATTGAGGAGCAGGGACGTGGGGGGCATGTGATATTAGCTATGGCAACGATGGCACTACATCACTTCTGGGTACAACCAGGAAGTGTCAGTGGGTAGCTCTAGGAATCACTGCAATGCTACGGTAAGATTCTATGGTTTACCATAGAGTTTCTAGCAATTCCTAGAGCTACCCATTGTCACTTCCAGGTTGTGCCCAAAAGTGACGTATCAGCAAAGAGGCCTACAGTATTTTTAATTTTCTCCCACCAATGCTTGAAGCACCGATGGGCAACAGAGACAATTGCTGGGAGACTAGTGGGCACATGGTAAACTACAGACAAGTTCTCCCAAGCATGTGTACAGATCCTTTCTCTGGCTGTTGAGCATCCATAATCAGATTTGTACAAATCTGGGATTTAAGATTTTCGGGTAATGCTATTATGGAGACGGGAATTTCTTTTTCTGAAATTCACTTATTGAGATATAGCCATTGATTCCTTTTATTCTCTTTTAACAGAGGGATTTCTCTTTCATTTCTTTTTCGAAGGAAAATCGATGCACCCTTTTTAACTCCAGCACTTGCAGTTGTTTTATGTTACACACCACTTGGTGGTGCTCTAACAG
This sequence comes from Eublepharis macularius, assembly GCF_028583425.1. Taxonomy (NCBI): domain Eukaryota; kingdom Metazoa; phylum Chordata; class Lepidosauria; order Squamata; family Eublepharidae; genus Eublepharis; species Eublepharis macularius. Next base: position 8,830,012 of record NC_072791.1, on the reverse strand, counting down.
GAAAATCTAACAGGAGCCTCCCTTCCTGCCCCTTCTCTCTTTAAATTTCCCACTGATCAAAAATGAATGGATTAGAAGCTGACTCCAAATCCCTAAAAGAGGTGGAAAGGAACAAATTGCTGGATTTCTGGATAAAGAGGAATTCAGAGAATTTCTCTTAACAGCCCTATTTTTGGTTCAGAAAATGTGCCACCTTTGAAAGCAATTGTTTACCGACTGCAACTGCTAATAAACCCATCACTAGCCATATTGCCCATTCCTGATTATTTACACGAGCAGAATCAAGAGCCCTGAGCTGCAGGGTCACAATGGTTAGCGTGAGATGTGGCTTCTCATGAGCTTCTTATGTTGATAACTTGGACCCATGAGTTTTGCATTTAACGCAGAAAAGCGTCACAGAATTGGCACGGAGGTCTTCCATTGAACCTGAGGCTGCTGTCTGAAATTAACTCAGCGGTTTCTCCTCTTGAAAATGGATCCAGCCCAAGACAGGGAGAGAAACGACAATTTGGCATCTTCAAGAAAATCGTTTCTTCTGTTTGTGGTGAGCGCTGGGAAACGTAGCAAAGGTGGACGGCAGCAAGTCTGGCCTAGCCCACCTGGGAACGCTGCTACAATCTCTCTCTGAATTAGGTAGAAAAGTTTGCAGCTGAGAAAGGCATCCCATAATATTCCTGGAAATCATTTTGCAGGAGCAAAAGAAAAACCCGTAGATAGCTCAGCAGCAGACAGATATACCAGTTCAGACCACCACAGCGCTCAGCACCTTACCAGAGCAACATTGAACACAGTGGAATTTGTTTCCAAGCACACATATTTAGGACTGTGCTTCATGTCAAAATCACCTGCCTTTTGGAATATGACTTCAGGGACCTTCTGTGGTTGCCTCCTCCAGTCCCAGAGTTGACTTAGGTATTCCCACCCCCCTAAATTATAATAGGAGGTATGTTGCACTAGAAAGGTTTTACTTTTAGCAGAAAAAGAACCACCCTCTCTCAGAAAAGAATCTGCATGTTTCACTGTTTGGAAGCAGGCAAATCTAGAGCAGTAACTCATCCAGAGACATAATGGGCTGCATCCATGAGGAATTTTTCTGTGCCAGGTATGGTTGAATGATCCAGCAATACTAGTGCAGAGAAGGAGTAAGAATTATCTACATTTAGTGGAAGCTGACTGGAAGCCTGGAGCATTGAATCATACAGAGATGCTGTGAACATCCTCTTGGTGGATGTCTGGCAACCTGTGGGAGGAGCAGTATGGGAATGGTACAGCACTGGTGGCAGGAATCATAGAATCATAGGGTTGGAAGGGACATCCAGGGTCATCTAGTCCAACCCCCATGCACAATGCAGGAAATTCGCAAATACCTCTTCCCCCCACACATACCCCCAGTGACCCCCGCCCCATGCCCAGAAGATGGCAAAACACCATCAGGATCCCTAGCCAAACTGGCCTGGGGAAAATTGCTTCCTGACCCCAAAGTGGCGATCAGCAATACCCTGGGCGTGTAAGAAGGGGCCACGAGAACGAAGCACTGATGTAACCCTTCCTGCCCTCCCTCTCATGATCTGCCCAGGTTCACAGAATCAGCATTGCTGTCAGATGGCCATCTAGCCTCTGCTTAAAACCTCCAAAGGAGGAGAGCCCAGCACCTCCTGAGGAAGCCTGTTCCACTGAGGGACCTCTCTAATGGTCAGGAAGTTCTTCCTAATGTTTAGCCGAAAACTCTTTCAACTCTTCTGGGGCAGCGGAAAACAACTCCACACTATCCTCTATATGACAGCCCTTCAAGTACTTGAAGATGGTTATCATATCACCTCTCAGTCATCTCCAGGCTAAACATACTGAGCTCCTTCAACTGTTCCTCCTAGTACTAGATCTCCAGTCCTCTCACCATCTTCGTTGCACTCCTCTGGACTCGCTCCAGCTTGTCTATATCCTTCTTAAATTGTGGTGCCCCAAACTGAACACAATACTCTAGGCGAGGTCTAACCAGAGCAGAGTAGAGCAATACCATCACTTTGCATGATCTGGACGCTATGCTTCTGTTGATACAGCCCCAAATCGCATTTGCCTTTTTAGCTGCCGCATCACACTGCTGGGTCTGGTCTACTATACGCTGAAGGACGTCACTTTTAGCAGCTCTTCCCCAAATCCTAGAGCACCTCTTCATCATCACGCAGGCGACATGACGTCACTTGTGGGTATTTGCAGGAACTGATGGTGTATTGCTGAGACGGTACCATTTTTTAAAGAATTTTCCTCTTTCTGGCCTGCAGCAGGCCAGCAGTCAATGCAAAGGGGGAGACCTGATCTCCCTGCGCAAAGCTGAGGGGAGGTGGAAGAGAAGCAGGAAAAGTTGAGCCAGCAGCAGGGAGAAACGTTTTCTCAAATCTTGTCTCCCCGTCTCTGATTACTGCCCTCAGGGTGACCAAAACGATTCAGATAACTTTGGGTGAAATTGCAGAAGATGTTTCAATCTCACCTGGAGTGCTCTGAGCTGTTCCAATAATGACAGAAACAATAAATAAAACAGAGAAACAACCAGCCCTGGAGAGATCATGGAATTACAAG